>NC_134236.1:37283524-37594092 GCF_965152275.1 Natator depressus
TCTGCCTTTTTTATTGCTTGCTTTCTTCTCAGAGCTACCCAGCTGGTGAGCTAATTTCCTCATTAGCTCCTCAGGTTTCCTACAGGTGCAAGCCAAAAGGGAGTCCCTGGTAGCATGGCTCCAGTGGCAGCTCACTACCAGGGACCTGAGGGGTATGGGGAAAGACCATGCCAGGGAGTTCAGAACCTCTATATCAGGGTTAGGCAACCTATGGCACATGTGCCAAAGGCAGCATGCAAGCTGATTTTCAGTGGCACTCACACTGCCCGGGTCCTGGCCACCAGTCCGGAGGGCTCTGCATTTTAATTTAATTTTAAATGAAGCTTCTTAAACATTTTAAAAACCTTATTTATTTTTCATACAACAATAGTTTAGTTATATATTAAAGACTTATAGAAAGAGACCTTCTAAAAACGTTAAAATGTATTACTGGCACGCAAAACCTTAAATTAGAGTGAATAAAGGAAGACTTGGCATACCACTTCTTAAAGGTTGCCGACCCCTGCTCTATATGGATGTATCCTGCAGATTTCAGGATATCTGCCCTGTTTGGGGCAGCTTTTCTGTGGTGGAAGGAATAAAACCATACTATCTACATGCTACAGGGGATTCTCCATGAGGAAATCCTTGTGGTCTTCTTTTTAAAAAGTTCCTTCCTAAGTTTTTGCCACAGGAGAAGATAATCTGAGCTCTGGCTACAGAATGAGCCCTCTAAATGTAACAATTTACATTTACTACTGAGCAGTGGCCTAGAAGTGAAATCCTTGTTTACAGATGGCATTAGAAATCCTGGCCCATATGGAAGATTGCATCTATCATAAATTAAGTTAATAAAACAAATATATTTAATTGGTAAATTCATATAGCTATGTGGGTAGGGCCCAGACCTGCATCTCATGTGATTTTTGTTTGAGAAAAGACTACAGGACTGAATCATAGTTCAGTAAATTCGACTTTAAACCAGTTATCGTAACTACTGTGACCAAAGAGGGAGTTTTTGTTAAACTACATAGGAGAATGATTAACATTGATTTTATGCTGTGAATACAGTTTACTTTTAGTATTTAAAACCAGAAATAGTAATGCCTTTAACTTACCTAGAATATTTCTTGGGTGGCCTAATTGAGCACTGCTAAATCCAACACAAATACCCCCATTCTCCATTGCCACCAAGTCATCCGGGCCAGAAGCTGACCAGTCTTTCTGCACAACACCATACACTTTGAACGTGCAATCCCACCATCTGTCAAAAAATAAAATTAAAGTGAATGATTTTTATCTTTAAGAATGAATAGAACCATGAGGGCCATGCTTATACATATTCAGATGCAGTGTACAGCACAGATGGCAAATGCAAGATATACTGTACTTTGCTTTTAATGTACAGACACTGGAATGAAAGGAAAGGGTTTGGATTTCAGTGTGGAAGCTGATCATGACACGTTTCCACACTGGGGTTCTTCAGTTTATTATGTCATTAATAAACATCAAGGCCAGAAGGATATCCGTGATACATATCAGTGCACTAATAATCCCAGTGCAGTAATATCTGAGAATACTGTCAATCCCTTTAAACCATTGTGTAGAGTTTATAAAAGTTTATAAAATTCACACTGAGAATCAAAGAGCAAAACTGATAGAAGCATCAAACAAGCTTTATAACAACACAGTTCTGGATATATTTGTGCATTCTAGATATACTTGGTCCTGCCTCAGTGTGGTGGGAATGGATTAGATGATCTCTTGAGATTCCTTCCAGCCTTACATTTCTATGATTGCTCCAAAGTTTCTTCTAGGAGTATGCCTTCTCACGAGCATTTCAGAAATTTGTTAAAAAGCCAAAATATTATTTTAAATTCCATTTGAACAGTTTATTACAAAAGAAGCTGCTGTTATACTGTGCATCCTTTATCCAGATGTATACTAATGCATTAGGAAATTTAAATCAGGCAACTGTCATGACTGGGGATTGGGTAGTCATGCCTAGTGGTCGGAGCAGTGATGGTCAGAGGCCAGGAACAGCACCAAAGATCAGCACTAGAGTCAGGAACCAGGAGTCCAAGATCAAGAGGGGCAGGCCCAACACTACAACTGGCAGTGGCGATAGAGTCCATCTTGTTGCACATGCAATTCCTGGAACTCCTCCTGGGCTTAAACAGGGTATCTGGACCAATCAGGGGCCACAAATGAAGCTGTCTTTCTGAGATGGTACTTCTTGTGGTATTTATCTCCACAGGAGCTACACAACCGTGTGCATGGCTGCCGGGCAGTGGTGTATATATTTTTTAAATTGAACTCACCAAAAAACTAATTAAACTCACAAATTTGGAAATCCCAAGATATGCACATAACAGAAAGAGGCTTCTCTGGCTGACCTCTGGTCCCTTGTAATTGCCGCAGGAAGGCCCCATTCTGACTGGCAATGAGCTTTCTGCTCCAAGCCACCAACTTTTATGTGCAGAGCTACTTTTTCTGTCTCCCTGTTCTGTTCCATCCTCAGCCACTTTCTCTCCCCTGTTCACCCCATACTGCTTCCTGTGCCTGCTTCACACACAAATACATAAGTGAGATCAGCATCAGGGGGAGGCAGGGAAATGAAGGAAAGAAGGCTGGGAGAAAACAGGTTGTTCCTACCAGAAACAACAGTGTTAGCCAGGACTGACATTGCTCAGGAGGCCTGGTCTGGCACCTCTTCCATCTCAGGTCCTCCTTCCTTCACAGTCTAGCGCTCTGGCCCTGGAAAAGTGCCAGACCCCTGAAGGTATTAAACTGCTCGGGACAGGCTAGTTTCCTAAGGACTGAAGTCTATCTCACATAATTACAATCACCTTTGGATCACTAAATGCAATCCAATGGTCACAGAGAGGGTTATGTGCCTAAAATAGATTTCCACTATTTCCCTGTTAGCTGATGTGTTCATTTTGGAACTATTCACTATCAATTGTCTGAGGCAGGATTGCCTGATCCTGTGACCCAAAGATAAAGAAACCTCAGCATATTTAAGGCAAAAAAGACCCAAGCCTAAAACATTAGCATTCATTGCATGAGGAGCCCAGCATTTGAGGGTACATTTCCTTGCTTTTCTGCTGATTTCTAGAATTGTCAGATCTTGCTGCATTCATTTTGAATTTCACAGGACATTTTCTGGTTCTGAACCCCAAAACACCAAGTGAACTTGATGAGACGCAAATGAAGACAACTGACTTAGAATCATGAACCCCATGTGTTGGAGGGTTCAGGAACACAGTCTAGTCCCCAGTGCACAAGGGGCGAACTCCAGATACCTTTTGAACACCTGTGTAAAAGGAAGGGCTGTTGGAGAGAAAGAGGAAGGGAAGAAGAGAAGAGGACAATATTTGGAGGAAGTCAGGGCTCCCTACCTAGACTCTGAAGGTTAGGCTAACCTCTAGTTGGGAAAAATTTTGTTTGTAACCCTTTTGCTTTTGTTAACTTGTTTGCTTTGTATTTATAAAGATTATGCCCTGCTAATAGACTTTACTGCCTATTGTCGTGTCTTGTTTCTGCTTGATCATCCCACTAGCCAACCAAAAGCAGCAAAAACCTAATCCTCATACCAAGTCTTATACCTAGCCCAGCACTGTCCTAGTTACTTTATTTCAAAGTACTTGCTCTCTTCCTGTTCCGATGGCAGCAGTACGTGAGATTGGATAGACACAGAACCAGCCAAGAAGTTGTTAAATACCATAGTTCAGGAGTGTCTCTCTCTCTCTGTATATACATATATATATACACACATACACACACACACATACACATACACATACACACACACACACACACACACTACATAATATATATTACCTGGATATATAAAAGTCAATTACCTGGATAGATATTGAGCCTTATATGAGTCCATTCTCTCTTACAGCTGGCAGAAAAATAATTGTGGCTAGTATCAAGGTATCTTGGTTTCAACTCTTTCATAGGAACCAGAAGAGTCCATTCATCTGACTTCATCTGATAACAAATATTAATTAATTAGTTGTCTGGGTCAACGTGACGGATATTCTGCTTTAGTCCATATGTTTATTAATTAGAATTAATACCGCCCAGTATGTTCTGATATATTTGAGCCCTTATTTCTCTACCCCATACTTGCTAGAATTCCTTTATTAATCACCTGTGTTTTACAGGTAGGGTTGGGATGGTATTTGCATTCTAAGCCCCAGTGTTCAGCAGCTTATACAGTTCCAAAATAAGTACCTTTGAGTTGAACTTTCAAAGAAATTCATCTGTCATCTAAGAAAGTTTGAAATAAACCATCCATTTTTGAGGACTGACCATTCAAATGAAGGTGGGGTGTTCTTTGATTAAATGTATAGGGAAGTACTTTTTATTTTCCCAATTTTTTATTTACAAATAAATAAATACATGATGCTAATATAATGTCGAAGCTGAGATTTTCATTGCAAAACAAAAATGAAATAAAGAATTAAGGGGCTGTATTCTGCTCTCAGTTACATTTGGTGTCAGTCTGAAGTAACTCCATTGGTTTCAGTGGGGTGACTTTTGATTTACACTAATGTAAATCTAGTATATATTCCTAGAACAACCTTCAATCCAGATGTAATGCAATACAGACTTTATGGGTCTGATTCTGCAGTCCTTACTCAGGCAAATATCCCACAGCATTCAAGGAGGGAAGAATGGATGATCTTGTGGTTTGGAGTCAGGAAATTGAATTTTTATTCCCAGGTCTTCCACAGATTTCCTATGTGACCTGTACATGACCATTTTCAAAAGTGCCTTAAGTTTGGGTACCCAGCTTAATATATTTAAAGTATCTAAAGTCTGGCGCCTAAAAATGGAGGCATCCAACACGAGGCCACAGGTAAGCAAGATTCATTGGAACAAACTGGAATTAAATGAAGAAAAGCCTTGTACAGGACAACGAAACTGTCATGGCAATTAGATACGTCACATTAATGGCCTGTTTATTTTTTTTAAAACATAATAAGTGACTTGAGAACTCTTGAAAGGTGCCAGCCCTGAGAAATGAAGTCCTGTACTCAATGCAGAGGTACAGCACAGGCATGCAAACTTCCCTAGGCTGTCCTTCAGATATGTCTCAACACCATTTTGGAGGTGCCCCCTCTAAGTGTGAAGGGATAATTCAGTGTCCATGCCCACTAAATTGTTGTCCTCTTTGATGACGCTGCCAAAGTAAATATGCTCGTTAAAGCCATCAGCACAATTGGTATTATGGGCACCTGCTCACAAGGATCTGGATTCAGACCAACACTCATTCTAATAATAGATCTCTGAAAAGCCATCACAGTTCAACATTAACTCAGAATCAAATTAGGCCTAATCAATCCAGAGTAACCCCACCGATATCAGTGAGATTTTTGCATGTGTAATGATCGTAGGAACTGTTTGCTATCTGTTTTTGTATTTTAAATAGAAGTATTTGAAAGTCATCATAAATTCTAATCAAAGCTAAAATGTATTTTAAAGTTGCTTCCTCAAAAGCGGTGCAGTCAGAGGAAGAATGTGTGCAAAGAAAACTAGTTAACCTAACTAGTTTTAAGATGGAGCTTGAAAGATGTATGAACAGGATTATATGGCAGGGTTGTCATCAAAAAGCAGGGAACTGGACTCTGGGACATAGGAGGTCCCTTCCACTCTTCAGTTCCTATGTTCCTAAATGTTTGTGCTATTATTTACTAGGAGATTAAAGGAAATGGTAGTTGAGGCAGGGGGAGAGGGGAAATCCCACTTGATTCATTGAAATAGTTTCCACTGTCCTGTAATGCCTGAATTCTGATTACACCTGGGTACCTTTCAGAAGTTATTATTACAGTAGTAATGAGACAGCAGTTGAAATAAATCAGTAATCAAGAATCAAAAAGTTTGGTAATCATAAACAAGACTGTACAAATGTTTCCTTTATTAAAAGTAGCAAGAGCCACCTGTCACAATGAAGATGTCAGAGGTAATAGGGGCCACCACCCTTCATTATTACCAACTGGCTCATTGTACAGCTACCTTACCGTCACTTTGCACAAGTGTAAATGACTCCATAATGGAAAAGACAATGCAGAACCAGATCCTTTGTTTCTGGTTGCCTACAGGCTATAATATTAAGCCTAGTGTTTTGGGGCATGTGACCAGGCACTATTAGTAGCATCTTGGTCACTGAGGTTGCTCCAGCACTGAGAAGAGTACAGGCTTAATTGAAACCAATTAATCAATTTCCGTTGGGGATCACTGACAATTGGGTGGCGATTGCTAGGCTAATGGGGCAATTGGCTCAGTAATTGGGAGGATATTAGTGGGCGGAACATAGCATTCAGAGGGTGAGCCTGGGCTGAAGAGTGAAGATTGTGTGGAATCTGCTACTTGCTGTAACCCTGCACTACCCTGTGATACTTTGTAAGGAAAGAATAAATACACATGTGGTGAACTTGTGTGGGGTGTTTGTGACTGAGACACCACACGGACTGCCCAGGCAGTGCACTACATGGGGTAGTGACTGAGGTGCCCTGAAACAGGGAGGTATCTGGCCCTTCTTTTATGCTCAAAACAAAAATGCACACGCAAAAATTCCTTCTTTTTCATGTCTAGAACTGGTCAGATGTTTTCTTGTGGAAAATTCTGTTCTGTGGAATTGACGTATTCCTGCGGAATGTGTCCATTCAGTCATAATGTTTGATGGAAGCCAGGCATCTGGTTTCCTGCCAGTGTGCCCACCCACTGCCTGCCTCCCTGGGCTCCCCACCAGCTGCTTGGCAGGCTGCCTGGTAGGATATTGGACAGCCTAGGGTCCCTCTGGCTCCCTAGGCTGCCCAGCTTCTCACCTGGCAGGCATCCACTGCACAGCCAGGGAAGCCAGACAGACAGCCCAGCTCCCCAGGGTGACCAGCTTTCTGGGCTCAGGCTCTCCAGCAGCCCACCAAGTGAGATGTTGAGGAGCAAGGGCTCCCAGGGTCACTAGGCTAGCCTGTTCCAGGCTCCCCAGCTCCCAGCCTGCTAAGGGAGCTGAGTGGTCTGGTAGCCAGCTCTATGGGCTACTCAGAAAGCTTGGTGGCCCACTTCCAGCCTAGCTAGCTTCCTGGCTCTAAGGGGTACTTGGGGAGCCACTGGCCATCTCCCTGATTAGCTGGCTTCTGAGGGGTGGCCAGGTCCCTGTTACCTAGCAGCCCACCTGGCTGACTCCCCAGCAGGCATGATCTCCAGGCTCCCGAGACAGCCTGTTCCCAGGCTGCCCAGCTGCCTGGCTAGTCACTTCCCCAGGCTCCCAGGGAAGCCAGCCAGCCAGGGAGCCTGACAGGCAGGCAGCCAGCAAGCCAAAAATCTCCATTTTGGTTCTCCCAAAACTGAATGTTTCTGGAAATTCCTTCCTGCACAAAATTTCAATTTAACATTTTGTTCTGGTCTGGTTAAAAAAAAAACAAAATTCAAGAATATATAGTTTTTCCTGGGAAGGAATTTCCATTTTTCAGCCAGCTATATTCATGTTGTTAACACTGGGCTTGTTCTTGGGCCTTGTTGTGGTTTTATTCATGGTTTTTGCTTGGTGCATCCCTCAAGTTTCTCAATCTCTAAGGGTATGTCCCCAGCTTGAGAAGACATACCTGCACCTGCTCTGATCGAGCTAGCACACTAAAAATAGAGTGTAGCGGTGGTGGTGCAAGTGGTGGGAGGGGCTAGCCACACTAGCATCTCTGACAGGATTGTACTCAGCAGGGGGGACACTAGCTCCTCATGCTGCTCAAATCTCCACAACTACAATCTATTTTTAGTGCACCAGCTCATGGGTTTTCAACATGTGGTCCGTGGATCCCTGGGAGTCTGAAGACTATGTCTGAGGGGTCTGTGATATGTTGTTGTTACCACAGAACTGTGGTTTTCAACAACCCGTGGTCCACAGATTTTTGGGGGTCCGTAGACTATGTCTAAGATTTTCGAAGGTGTCCGCACCTCCATTCAAAAATTTTTAAGGGTCCACAAATGAAATAAGGTTGAATACCTCGGCAATAGCTTGATCACAGTTGGACTGGGTATTTGTCCTCAACCTCCCCTTCTCAAAGTGTAGATATACCTTAGGAGTGAGACTCCTGCCTGGATGGCATCTTTAGAGAAAGAAAAATCTCCTACCTAGTAATTCTGCTTCTCAGAAGATTTTATCATTTAGGATTCACATTCATCCACCCACCCCCTCAAAGTTTGAAGGGAAGCCTATTTATTTTTATTTATTTGTATTGCACTAGCTCCTATTGTGCTTGGCACTGTACAAACACACAGTAAAAAGGTAGTCACTGCCCCAAACAGCAATCCAGGTTAACGACAAGAGGCAAGAGTTGGACGAAACCAGCTAATGGGTGGGATGCAAAAGATGAAGTAGCAATGGGAAGTACTCCACATAACGCACAGTGAACTTGTGGAACATATTGCCAGGAGAAGTTTTAAAGGCCAAAAGTATAACAGGGTTCAAAAAAGAATTAGACAAGTTCATGGAGCATAGGTCCATCAATGGCTATTGGCCAAGAAATTCAGGGACGCAACGCCGTGCTCTGGGTGTCCCTAAATCTCTAACTGTCAGAAGGTGAGACTGGATAACAGGGGATGGATCTCTCAATAATTGCCCTGTTCTGTTCTTTCCCGCCAAAGCTTCTGGCACCGGCCACTGTCAGAAGACAGGATACTGGGCTACATAGGCTGTTGGTTTGATGCAGCCTGGCCATTCTTATGTTCTCATAATAATGCAAGCATGTTTTTGCATAATCAATGCACACAATGGGGTTTGCTTTCTGCACAGACATCTCCAGCTGGTGGTGTTTATCTCTACATCTTGATCGGTTTGTATTGTGCTGCATTTCAGAGGCATTAATTTTTCAATGATTGGCTTGATGCTATTTGGTGAACTTTTACTTCTTGCTAATTTAGGATGCGACTGGAAGCTTCTAGGGATTACAGTTACGTTCCACACACAACCACCATTGGGGACCAAGGTGGTCTTGTGCTTCTACCCACTCCCACTGCCCTTAGACAACTAAGGAAGTTCTGCCTGTCTCAACTAGGGAGCCAAGAACAAGAATCTTGCAAAGGGAGAAGCATAATTACAAGGTAAGTAATTTCCAGTAAAGCCAATGGTAGCAGCAGCGGTGGCCGGGAGCCCTGGGCCCTTTTAAATTGCTGGCCCCTGGTCAGCTGCCCCTTTTCCCCCTGTTGGCAGCCCTGCTGGTAGGGTCCCTACCGGAAGGGCCACCAACGGGGGGTCAGCAACGTTCAAGTGCTGCTGCAGCAGTGCTTTAATATCGGTTGGGTACAAGCCAGTACTGCCTTCTTACCAGTACGCCGTACCAGCCCACTTTCATCCCTGGCTCCGGTACTTGCTTGTTCTTAGCCCTGTCTCACGCCAAGTAACCGAACTCTGACCCTCTCCTCTGACTCCTCACTTCTGTCTTTGGCTCTGACTCTAGGTTCTGACAGCTGACTCCCGCTCTAACCACTAGGCATGACTGCCCACGTCCTGGTCTCTGACAGTAAGTTACAGTCCCTGCCTCTGAAGCCTAAAATCTTAACAGTCCATGCATACCCTCCAAAGTGGGGAATGTCAGCCTACTATACCTTCAAGAGATTCTCCGCAGGAGCAAAAAAGTCATCCGTTGCAAATAAAACCTACACAAATAAAAAAAATAAAAATAAAATAATTTTAAATATATACTATTATATTTCATTTCATTTCCTAGTGCAATGTTAAGTTATCCAGTAAAAAAAAAATATTAAGTTGCCTAAAGGCTTATAGACATATACATATAAGACCATATTTTAAAAAAAAATTATTTCTTTGTATGCATTTCTCTTTCCAATACTCCAATGAACCTGCATAGAACCCCACTGAATTCAATTGTTTGTTTGAGGATCGGGACCTTACTCTTCTTTCTCCATCTTTGTATGCATTTCTCTTTCCAATACTGTACTCCAATGAACCTGCACAGAACCCCATTGAGTTCAATTGTTTGCTTGAGGATCAGGGCCTTACTCTTCTTTCCGCATCTTTATTTACAAAAAATTTATCTACTGCTGTGACATAGGGAAGGGTTTGTTTCATTTTCTTTGTAAATAACTCATGATGCGTACACCTGAAAAACCTCCACCTTCTTGAGTGGTTCTTCAGACTAGAAGCATTGTTATAAGGATTCATATGACATGATGCAGAAAAAACAAGTGGACAAAATATCTTTTTAATCACAAACCAGGCCACACCTGGCCTTCCACTGAGGATTCTTATTCTCCGTAGCTGCAGGACAAGAAGCCCTGCTAGTGGAGGTATACTACTGGTACCTCCATCAATGAGATGCAATCCTATATTTGTGAATATGTATTTCTGTTTTGTACATATATATGCTAAACTGAACAATCTTAAGGACATGGTTCATTTTACAGCAGAGCACCTTTTTCTTTAACCTTCACCCAGTATTGAGAAAAAAAAGTTACATTAAATATATTGTGGGGGACTTCTGTCCCCCAAATGCATTCAGAAACTAAGAATAATTCTTTAATGTTTTAGGTGAAAAATCTTTATTTAATGAGCAAATTGAAAGAACTAGCTGGAGTCTCATTCAGTGTGAGTCAGTATACAATTTTTACACATCAGCATCAGTATGGAGTTGTCAGAGCATACAAATTCACTGCATTCTCCACATTGCTTGTGGTCCTCCCGATCAGCTGACCTTGGGCAAATTTAGCAGAGTCCACTGCTGAGTTTGCTAGGTGCTCCCGTGGTGGCTGTTTTTTGATGGTAGCCAAGGGATGAGAGTGCTGCTTTGATCGGGATGGTGAGATGTTGTGTGTGAAGGATTCTTCTCTTTATATGTGCATCTACAAGTCATTCTCCTCGAGTGACAAGGAACAAGAGCCTTCTTTGTCTTGGGCAAGTGTGGTGCCAAGCAGGATTGTCACTGACCTAAGTGATGAAACTTGCAATGCCAGCAACATCAAGCATGTTGAAGAGAAGAACCATTTGTCACCTATTTGTCTTGCATCTGTAGGAATTCCTACATTCCTGCAAGATGGTCATTGTTATCGACACCACTTTTGTCACTCTACTGGAGAATTATGTGGGGTTTCTTTTTTGTCTCCTTCTACAACCTTGTCGTAATGCATCATCAATAGCATTATTACTGACTTGCCCTTCTTTGGAGCATAGGAAGCCAGGATGACTGACCCAGAAAACCCAAACAGGATGACAATTTTCTCTGTTGCAAAGTGGATGTATATCATTGGGTATATCTAGCTCCTTTCATCAGATTGCTCCAACATAGGTAAAAATTGTGTTGACTAGATCTTCAGAATTTGAACACTAGGAAAGACTTTGTGTTCAGATTATAAAACTGCAAATTAAGACTTGTGGGTTCTATTCCTGGCTCTGCCAAAGACTTCCTGTGTGACCTTTGGCAAATCTCTTAATTTCTCTGTGTCTCCTTTTTCCCATCTGCAAAATTTGGATAATAATACTTAGCACACAGGAAGGAATGCTGAGAGACTTAATTCACTGGTGTCTGCAAAACACTTTTAGATCCTCAGTAGGAAATAGCTGTAGAAATGTCAAGTATAATTTGCACTAAAAGCACAATTTGTGTTTTGAAATGCATACATTTACCTTTCCTCCTACAGCTTCACATGCCAAATCATTCCGGTGGAGAAAGGCAGGTCAAACGTGAGGTTTTTCTCCTTTGAGACGATCAGCCATCTTTCCTCTAAAAGCAGAAGTGAAGTATTCTATTCTATGCGAAGACGAAACGAGAGAAATGAAAAGGAGCATGTTCAGCATAACTTCTCATTTCATTAATTCTGTCCTGGCTTCTCAGCCGTCAGAGAAAACTTGGACTCCAGGAATGGGTTATTTACTTGCTGGAAGAAAAATAACTAACTATCTGAACAGTCAGGATACGCTTTTATCATCTCCACTGATTTATAATATGCATCTATCGGAGATAAACAAAAATATGATTAGGTGTGGGAGTTAAATCAAATTTTAATAAATAAAAAGTCCACATATTTTTCAAAGCTGTAAATAGTAGATTCTTAATTTACCTTCTTGCATCACGATATCAAAGTTCACCTTCTATTAATCACTCCCCCTCACTCTTCTTTTCTGCAGATGAAATATGGCATGTTCTAAGAGGGTTCAGAATTGCTTCAGGTCCATGTCTCTTTGTGCCAGCCTAGACTCGGTAGGATGCTCCCCGTGGTGGGAAATCTTCTGGGAGAATCAAGTGCTAGTTGACTTCTCTTCAGTGTGCAACATAAAGGAGGACAATGCTAGCAGGAGAGCAAGCATAGCCCAGGGAGCTAGTGAATGCACTGTATCAGCCACAACAGCTAAGCAGCTGTCATCAGTGGGGTTCCTCCATGCCACAAGCCTCGACTGAAAGCTGCCATTTCACTGCAAAGATCATGAGGAAGGGTAAGAGCAGCACGGCCTGCCCTCCTTCAGGGTGAATCCCCTTGTCATTCAGATGCAGGGAAATGTGCATCTAGTGTGGGTGACTCTAGTCCAAGGTTGGAACCCTCCCTTGGTCTATAGATAAACATTATACCAACAATCAGATTAGAATAATCACTGTATCCCAGACCACTGTCTAGGGGCCAGGTGGCATGGTCTGCCAATGGTTCCTTTGTCAGGAGGTATATGCACATACTCCTTGTGCAGATACTTCATGCTCCTGCCAGCTTGGGGAGGGAAACTACATGTAGGGCCACCCTTGTTTCCTCATAGCTTCTCCCTGTGTTTATGTTCTTGTCTAACTACGAGCTCTTCAGGTCAGGGACTCCATCTCTAGTTGATTTGTAAAGCACCAGGCACCTCAGCAATACTGTAATCCTAGTAGTAATACATATGCTGCCCCTTAAGAGCATCAGCACCTACTTGGGTGACATTTCTGCAGTGAGCCTGCAATAATGAGAAATGACCCATTTCATTTGGCTACAGAAACAGTATTTGCTGTTTTCAAATTTACAGCAGAATGGGATAGCACAGAAAGGTAGGAAGGAGGAGGACAGAGAAAGGAGTGTACAAAAGCCTGAAGGCTTCATTCTAGGTTGACCTCAGAACTCAACAGTTGTTTGCCACCACAGCACTGACAAGGACCCTAAGAAGCAAACCTTGCCATCTCTACAGCTGAGGAGACCCCAGGCTGATGCATAGTTAATGTGATTCTACTGCATAGTGGGACAAGATTTATGGAGCCTGTGCAAGAGGTTTGCACCTGTGTTCAGTGTAGATATCTGCTGTGCAGTAGCTCCCTGGAAGTGATTATAGCATAGGGTTTGGGAAAGAGGAGCAGCCAGTGATCCAGAATTTTCAGATTCACCACTTATTCTCTTCAGTGCTTGGGGATGCAATTGCTGTGGGTGCTATTGTAGCTCTGAGACTACAGTTCAGAGCTGTGGAGCAGTTCTGCTGTTGCTCCACAAGATGGGAGGAGATTATCTTGTTCCCACCCCCAGGACCTGAAAGGAAAGGATTCTGTCCTCACCGCATCATGACAGACCCTTAAGCCCAGTCCTGCTATTATAATTTACCACATGTTGCCCGGAACAGTACTTCCATTCTGCCTACTAAATATGATTTTTTTCTCCATAATGGTTAGTTGGTTGTTTTATGCTTTCTTTATAATCTGATTGAGTTACCTCATTAATGTTTTCCAACTGTAATTAGAGCAATCAGCAGCCAGTTGATGTATTTAGCTTCTTCCATGTTCCTACACTCTGCCACCAAGAGGCTACTCTACAGGTTCCTATCGTTAAACATGCATTTACTGAACAACTCCGGCAATCAAAACCTCCACTAGACAGTAGATACTTTACTTTTTAGAGAAAAGTGATTCTTTCAGTACTCTTTGTATGTCTTGTATTGAGCAAATGGCACTGTCCATTATTAGACATGAATGCCATGAAGTTACATTGACATTGATCAGGATTAGGGAAAAAATATCAAAAATTTGGTGCAGTGTCTTTTGGGAAATCTCATATAGAATTTCTAATATCGCTATATTCTTCAGTATTTCTGTTATCAAAAAAGGGACCTCTTTCATTTTACACCCAAATTTACATCTGTCAGATTGCTACCATAAAATATTGAGAGATATTTTCAATAACAGCCTCTACTTTGGCACCTGCAATTGATTGTTGGTGCAATTTTATAGTCACAATAGATTGTGGATACACACTTCAGGGTCTAACTATCTGATCTGCAGGCACAACTAACGGTTCCAGTTAGGAAGTTCAAGGTCTGAATTCTATGATTTGTGTCTGTAATCAATTGCAGACACAAGATGAAAGGTCAGGGTAAGGCTTTTATGTTTCATAACTGGTATTTTCCAAAACCATGTCTCTTCAGATGTCAAGGGAAAAATTATAGTTTTCTTGTGCTGAAGTACTTCATAATTCAGATACCATTTAGGTTTCTAAATGGACCCATCATTGTCTGATCTAGGCACACCATTACAAATAAATTAGACAACCCAAAAGTTATTATACATTGTTTGAGAGAATACCTTAGAAGTTACTTTACTTTGGAAAACAAATACTTAAATTCTTATAAAGATGAATTCCATCTGAAATATCCTTATACTCCCATGCAATGTAAAATAGCCTATCAAAAAATAAAAAACTTGTCAGCAATGGCTTTTTCATGTTACCTTATGACTTATTTCTTTAGCAGACACGGGAGTGGAACAAGAAATTTTTAAGAGATCGAAGTTTTTAAATGTTTGTCTGCAGCCCAAAGTAAGCATAGTGATGCAATTGATCAGTAAACAGCCACTGGACTTATTGATTCTGAAAAGCAAAGATTAACAGCTCATCTTTCCTTGTTTTAGACTGATATAAATATTTTTCTGTGCAGTTCTTTTTGGAGCTTAAACATGTACCGCCACAGCTTATTTATATCTTGACTTGTACAGCATATTCCATGGTTGGCCTAACTGATTCAAGGAGGGATTTAGCTCAGGGCACGTTTTCTTGGCTGCACTTGGCTGCTTTGCATCATGCCACAAGCATAAAGCAGCCCTAAAGCTGGCATAACTAGCCATAGGAGGATTATCCCTTCGTCCTGTGATCTTCCCTTGGTACAGAGCCAGCATACTGGCTGCTATGCCACACACACAGGTTGTTGGCACAGGAGATGTGACTAGGGAAAAGGGGTCTTGGTGAAGTAATCCCTGAACCCCAGCAATTCCTGATTGCTCTAATGTTCTTAGGGCCATTAGAAGCCACTTTAACTTTGTGCAGTCGCTAGGCTGCTCAAACTTTCCCCAGACACTGGACCAAGACAGCCTAGGATTGTGAAACTTGCAGTTACTGGTGCAGCTTCTCTCCCAAGTTCTGCTGTGCATTCCATGGCTGCACCTGAGGTTCTGGGCCTTTATACACAGTGGTATGAGGTAGACAAAGGTTTCCTCGGATGAACGGTATACAGTAGTTGCAATAGCTGTACTACAGTAAAGCATCAGAGGATTCTGTTGTGCAGCCAAGTGCACTTCTTTCCTGGCATTATGAGGCCGATTGTGTCTTCTGCTGATGCTGGATCTGCAGAAACTGAGTCACCATGCTTTCATCTGCTTCTATTGCTCCCTGTCCACGTGCAGCTGGTGTACCAGGAGGCACCCTTTCCCTGCAGAATGTTCCAAAAAGACATCAACACAATCCCTCCCCTAGTGCCATGTGTGAGAGACTCCCTGCCGTGGATACCTCCACTGGCAGCTTCCATCCCTTTGAGAAAGGCTCCCACACCTGTATTTTAGATTCACAAACGAAGATTTCTTTTCTCTTTTGCACTAAAAAGGGAGTTGCACCATACAACATCCTCTTCACTCTCAGAAGGTCTAGGTAAAGAGGGGTCTCTTAGGGCTTCCTTTTAAAAGAAATGCAGATGAGGCTCAGAGGGTCCTTTGACACAGGTGTCTCAAGCCCTTTCCACAGAGGTCTCAGGGAGAGTTTCCTTCTTTCTACCCCTCCCAGCTCTGATGCACACTGAAACAAAGCCTGTTGCTGGTGGAGCTGCACTTGAGCCCAGCTGGCTCAGCTTCTGCCTTCCCCTGAGCTTCCTTCATTGCCCCCTCCCCTATCTTCAAGGTAACTGGGGTCTATACACCCCCTTACATTGTATGCCCCCTACCCATTCCCCATCCCTAAGAAATCAATCCCTACTACAGGCTAATCCCCTTCATCCCTCCCCAAAAACAACCCTCACCATGTATTTGGTTCAGTAACTGGCCTGTTACAGAAGAGAACCTTGAGCAGCAAACGAGCCTCTGACATGCAACCCGAGGTGGGGAGCTCCCAGAGCCTGGACTCCAGCCCAACCCCAAACATCTTTACAGCAATTTTTAGCCCCGCAGCCCAAGCCCCTCAAGCTCGAGTCAGATGACCGGGCCAGCCATGGCCATGCCATGGGTCTTTTATTCCAGTGTAGCTGTCAGAGCCCTGCCCTTCCATTGCCCACACTACAAGAGCCCTGCCCAACCACAGGAGGCAAAGAACTCAAAAATCCTTGTAGGCCCAGCTCCTCAGACATAAACACTTAACACTGTGGTTCCTAAACGGGATTTGGCACCTACCCCCAGGCTTCTACTTCAAGCTTTTGCCACTGGATGTAGGCTGGCAATCCTCCCCTCACCCAAAGGGCACCCAAGTTACCTTCTTGGGGCTTAATCACTGTGCTGACCACTGAATCCCGTCTCTCTCTGCCATTTAGCTATGTGCGCTCCAACGAGAGGACTAGATCACTAGCCTAATGCTGCTGCACAAATGAGCTAGGGGGCTACTGGCTCCTATATATTGCTGAGTGCAACAGGGAGAAAAGCAGCCTCCAGGGGGCACTAGTCCCCCTCTCGTGCAGGTGGGCTGGGAGGGGGAGGATAAGAGAAGAAGCGTGGGTCCTCCCTCTAACATGCTGGTCAGCACAGCCAAGCCAGCTTGCCAGGGGAAGGAATCTGCACCAGGCACAGAACTCTGTCAGGCACAGGCATAATCAAAGTCACTGTCTGGTTCCCAGTCAGCTCTTGGGGCAATGCGATAGTGTGCTGCCCCTTACTCAGGGTTTGTGGAAAAGCTACATCTTAGCCTCAAATGAGTAAAACATCTCAGAGGTCAGCTTGTCTACTCATTTACTATTGCAATAATGTTCCCAAAAGATTCACACATTAAGCACTGTCAGTTAAAGCAGATTACACCATTTACCACCAATAAATTCAGGAATTACGAAGATGTAAGAAACATGTGAAGATAAACTGAAATATCTAATTCACCCAAGCAAAACTTCATTACAAACCAGTTAAGGCTGATTAAAGGCAATATCCACCCACTCAAAACCATAAAAGCAAGGAAATACCAGGTTAATTATGCCCTATGACTGAATTTCTCCCACAGCTCTTTTTACATGAAATATTACTAAACCCAACACCTTCCCTTATTAGATTTTTTTAAAATCTCTTCTTTCCTCGGCTCCCTTATTTAATATTGCTTCCTACTGTGTGTTTGTCTTTGGATCCTCTTCATTTTCATTATATTCCTAGCAACAAATTTAGCATACATAATCTCAATCATGCTCCATTAGATCTTTTAAACTTGCATTACTGGTTTAAATATTCTCTCTTCTTTTTAACCTGTGACAAATAATCTCCCACAGTCTGTTTACTATTAAATATGCATCTCTGAGAGGACATCCAACTGTAGGCTGCTCCATCATATGTATATATTGCTTTGTCTAAACAGTGCTGGAATCTGTTCTTTAGTTCATACTCAGTACGAAGATAAGCATGAAGTACGTAAGAGTGGGGAGATCAAAACAGAGCCCAATGGGGAAGGGTATTAAACACAGCATAGATGCAAATTAGAGGATTGTTTAACAGCACTTAGCACACTTTTGACACAATGAGAGATTTTCAAAAGCCCTCCAGCATTGCCTAGCTCTGCTCCCACTGAAGTCAATAGGAGAGTTAGGCCATTACAGAACGCCTTTGAAAATCCTACAAATATTAATAATCTAGATAAGTGGGAAAACGGACTTGGAATCAATGTGCATAAACATTTAGTGACAGAGGATGTGGAAAAAGCTAATGTACTCAATGGCTTTTTTTGCCTCTGTCTTCACGAACAAGGTCAGCTCCCAGACTACTGCACTGGGCAGCACAGCATGGGGAGGAGGTGACCAGCCCTCTGTGGAGAAAGGAGTGGTTCAGGACTATTTAGAAAAGCTGGACGAGCACAAGTCCATGGGGCCGGATGCGCTGCATCCAAGAGTGCTAAAGGAGTTGGTGGATGTGATTGCAGAGCCACTGGCCATTATCTTTGAAAAGTCATGGCGATCCGGGGAAGTCCCAGACAACTGGAAAAAGGCTAATGTAGTGCCCATCTTTAAAAAAGGGAAGGAGGAGGATCCTGGGAACTACAGGCCAGTCAGCCTCACCTCAGTCCCTGGAAAAATCATGGAGCAGGTCCTCAAGGAATCAATTCTGAAGCACTTAGAGAAGAGGAAAGTGATCAGGAACAGTCCGCATGGATTCACCAAGGGCAAGTCATGCCTGACTAATCTAATTGCCTTCTATGACGAGATAACTGGCTCTGTGGATGAGGGGAAAGCAGTGAACGTGTTGTTCCTTGACTTTAGCAAAGCTTTTGACACGGTCTCCCACAGTATTCTTGCCAGCAAGTTAAAGAAGTATGGGCTGGATGAATGGACTATAAGGTGGATAGAAAGTTGGCTAGATTGTCGGGCTCAATGGGTAGTGATCAATGGCTCCATGTCTAGTTGGCAGCCGGTATCAAGTGGAGTGCCCCAAGAGTAGGTCCTGGGGCTGGTTTTGTTCAATATCTTCATAAATGATCTGGAGGATGGTGTGGATTGCACCCTCAGCAAGTTTGCAGATGACACTAAACTGGGAGGAGTGGTAGATACACTGGAGGGTAGGGATAGGATACAGAGGGACCTAGACAAATTAGAGGATTGGGCCAAAAGAAATCTGATGAGGTTCAACAAGGACAAGTGCAGAGTCCTGCACTTAGGAAGGAAGAATACCATGCACCACTACAGGCTGGGGACTGACTGGCTAAGTGGCAGTTCTGCAGTAAAGGACCTGGGGATTACAGTGGACGAGAAGATGGATATGAGTTAGCAGTGTGCCCTTGTTGCCAAGAAGGCCAAGGGCATATTTGGCTGTATTAGTAGGAGCATTGCCAGCAGATCGAGGGAAGTGATTATTCCCCTCTATTTGGCGATGGTGAAGCCACACCTGGAGTACTGCGTCCAGTTTTGGTCCCCCATTACAGAAGGGATGTGGACAAATTGGAGAGAGTCCAGTGGAGGGCAACAAAAATGATTAGGGGGCTGGGGCACATGACTTACAAGAAGAGGCTGAGGGAACTGGGGTTATTTAGTCTGCAGAAGAGAAGAGTGAGGTAGGATTTGATAGCAGCCTTCAACTACCTGAAGGGGGGTTCCAAAGAGGATGGAGCTAGGCTGTTCTCAGTGGTGGCAGATGACAGAACAAGAAGCAATGGTCTCAAGTTGCAGTGCAGGGGGGGTGGGGGGGGGTTAGGCTGGATATTAGGAAAAACTATTTCACTAGGAGGGTGATGAAGCACTGGAATGGGTTACCTAGGGAAGTGGTGGAACCTCCATCCTTAGAGGTTTTTAAAGCCTGGATTAACAAAGCCTTGGCTGAGATGATTTAGTTGGTGTTGATCCTGCTTTGAACAGGGGATTGGACTAGCTGAACTCCTGAGGTCTCTTCCAACCCTAATATTCTATGATTCTAGCAAAGTGCAGATGCAAAGAGGATAATTGATGGATGGGTATATATGAAGAAATTTTTATTGTAGGATAAGAGATGTTATAATATCACTTTACATTGCATCTGGAATAGTGTACACAGTTCTTATCTGCACATATCAAAATAGAAAAAGATGAGACAAAAAAAAGGTGACAAAACCAATACAGGTACCTCCTGAAGAGACTGAAGGACTTAATTTGTTTATCCTCAAAACCTATAAGTTTAAGTGGGTCCACATTAGCTAATGCTTTGGGCTAAATTTTCATTTAATGTATTTTAAGTAGGTAATATGCATATATGATTGTACATGCAAATCAGTGTCCATGATAATATAAGACATATAATATAAACTTTTAAAAAGTACATTAAATTGGCCCTGTGGGCTTGCATAGATGCAAGAAAAGAGAGGCTCTTTAAAGAGAAAAAGACAGTTACCTTTTCCGTAACTGGTGTTCTTCGAGATGTGTTGCTCATGTCTATTCCACAATAGGTGTGCATGCTCGCCATGCGCACCGGTGCCAGAAGTTTTTCCCCTAGCAGTACCCATAGAGGGGAGCGCCCTCTGCAACCTCTGGAGTGGCGCCTGCCTGGCACAGTATAAGGAGAGCTGCGCACTCCCCACACCCTCAGTTCCTTCTTGCCAGACAACTCCAACAGAGGGAAAGGAGGGTGGGATGTGGAATAGACATGAGCAACACATTTCGAAGAACACCAGTTGCTGAAAAGGTAACTGTCTTTTCTTCTTTGAGTGATTGCTCATGTGTAGGCGATTCCAAGCTATACCTGTTGGAGGTGGGTCGGAGTTCACAAGTTCCCAGGACGGAGAACAGCCCCGCTGAACCCAGCGTCATCCCTGGTTTTGGGGACGATCCCATAGCGTGAGGTGAATGTGTGAACCGAAGACCACGTGGCAGCCCTACAAATGTCCTGGATGGGGACGTGGGCCACGAAGGCAGCCAACGAGGCCTGTGCCCAAGTCGAGTGTGCCCTCACAATGGGGGGGGGGGCACCTGTTATGAGGACACCTGCCAGCTCATAACAGGACCGGATGCACGAAGTGATCCAATTGGAAAGCCGCTGAGTGGAAATCGGCTGGCCCCTCGCGTGCTCAGTTATGAGGACTTTCTGAATGGCTTGGTCTGCTCGAGGTAGAAAGCCAGATCCCCCTTAGCTGGTACAAAGTACTTGTGTTCTGCCTTTTTAGAGATGGGGGCCAACGAGGCCGATGTTTGCCACAGGGCATTTGAAATCTTAGACATCCCTTCATCGAGAGGCAAGGCCACCCTACCTGGTGCTGATGGGGACAACACGTAAAACAGGGAGTCTGAGGGCTCCTCCGTCTCCTCTGCCTGGAGGTGGAGGCTTGTTGCCACCCTCTTTAAGAGTTCTTGGTGGGCCTTGAAGTCCTCCTGTGGGACGGAGGGGGACGGGGCTGCAATCTCCTCCTCCGGGAGGGTAGAAGAGGCCGGTGTGGTGCTCTGGGTGTCGGCCAGCACCGGAGGGTCCACCACCTGGTCAGACTCCGGGCATGGTGCTGAGGACACACGTCCCACCGCCTCCTTTCTCGGGGGTCTGGAGAGGGAGGCCAACGGTGCCCCCGAAGTTCCAGCCACCCAGTGAGCTCCCACCGGGGGCTGCACCGGAAGCCATGGTGCCTACTGGTACCACTGGGCCAGCCACTACGTTCGGTGCCACTGCACCTGGTGTGGCACTGGCGGGGCCGGCTGTTCGGGTTGGCTGGCCTGGCCCATCGAAGGACAGCTACGAATGGAGACCAGGCTGGCATAAGATCTGCTGCTGTCTCTTGTCCGGGAAGAGTGGCGGTGCCGGGATCTACGATGGCCATGGGACCGCAATCTCGACATGGAGGACCAGTACCGGCAGTAACAGCTGCTCTGCGAATGACCTCGACGGGCAGACCCACGACGGCGAAACGCCGGCAATCGACGCCCAGGGCTGCGATGTCTTGGCAGAGACTTGGAGCAGGAGTCTGAGCAGGAACGGCGTTGACAACCGTGCCGTGATTGACTGCGGTACCCTCTCCGAGACGAGGACAGATAGCAACGCCCACTGCAGTCCCACCAATATTCGCTCCTTGAGGACAAGCGGTGCCGCGAATCCCGGAGGGACGGAACCCAGCCAGACAGTCTGGTTGGCGTCGAGAGCAATCCACCTGGACTCTGCCCCGAACAATCGCTGGGCGGTGATCGGTGTTGGGAATGTTCCTTCGACCGAGACCAGTACCGAGCCAGTGGCAACTGCAGAGATCCCAGCAGCGGCTTGCCTCTGGAGTGCAGGGCCGACGTTGGCGGCGTTCCGGGCACCGGCATGGACATAATGTCCCGGGCTGCTTGGAGGGCTTCAGGCATGGACAGCATCCAGACATCCGGAGAGGCCTGTTCTGAAGGGGCCAGGCTACTCCACTCAAAGTGAGTAGGAGACCTGGGGCCTGGCAGGGATTGAGGACTGCCCAACATGGGCCTAGCCTCTGTCCCAGACTTCCCTCGGTGCCGCTGTGAAGAGGGAGTCTTCCTGGCCCTCTTGGCATGCCCCCTGGATGGGGAGCAGTGCCAACTGGTCGATGGCACCGGAGGGTTGCCATGTACTGATGCCACGGTGCAGGGTACCGGTTCAGAGCAGCATGCCAGGGTCGGGGTCAGCGCCGATTCCATCAGGATGGCCCTGAGCCTAATGTCCCTTTCTCTTTTCGTCCATAGGTTTAAACGACTTGCAAATCTTGCACCTTTTGCTGATATAGGTTTCTCTCAAGCAGCGCAAACAGTCTGCATGTGGGTCACTTCTTGGCATAGAATGCCTACAAGAGCCGTACGACTTAAACCCTGGGGCATGCTCACTGACTAACTAAACTAATTAAACAGCTAACTAACTATAGGCACTAACACTGAACGAACGAACAGTTCTGGGGACGAGCTAAAGCAAAGCTGGAGCAGAGCAGTTCCAATGCACCTTCACTGGTGGCAAGAAGGAACTGAGGGTGGGGGGAGCGCGCAACTCCCCTTATACCATGCCAGACAGGCGCCACTCCAGGGTTCGCAGGGGGCGCTCCCCCATACGGGTACTGCTAGGGGGAAAAGCTTCCGGCACCGGTGCCTGTGGCGAGCACGCACACCTATTGTGGAGGTGCTACACGTGAGCAATCACTCGAAGAAGAAATGCAAGATCTCTGATTACCAGAATAATAGAAGAAACGATATTGTCCCTGGCTTCTGGACAGATACCTATGCTTGTACAAGGGCAAGGCTAAAGGGTGCAGGAGTTTAGTCTATTCCCAAGATGTATGAATTTAAGACATGGTAAGAAACAACCATGAAATCAGTGTGCCATGGTAATACCTTGCACAGTGATCAGATACAATCTTTTCTTCTACATACACTTCTTGGTGATTTAGAAGAGATTTCACACCTTATCTGGTTTAAAGGACAAATTTTCCCTATTAAATTTGTGTCCAGAGCAGGATAGAATTTATGGGGATAAAACAGCAGGGAACTAGATTAAGACAAAAACAATAGCGCTGATGTGTAGAAAAGGATGCTATTTTGTAATAATAAAGTTAATGAATTGCACTTTTATACCATCCTATTTTGCTACGTTTCATCTCAACGTCTCACTGTTTTCATCAGTGAAAGACCAACACAATTAATTGAATGCATAACTTAATTCTCCTAGTCCTGACATTTTGTACCTACTTATGATTATGACTGCACTGAAGGATGAAGCGGGGATAAAATTTGACTTGTGGATGTTGCAATGTATAATACACCTTTCCTTTAGTAGGTGGCGCCAACCTGTTATAAATCAGCTTTCAGTAAAGCCAAGAGTGTAGAACGCTTAAGGCACGGCTACACTAGAGAGTCCACAGCTCTCCTTAACTACTCCAGCCCCCGCGAGCAGCAGTAACTATGTCGGGGGCAGAAGCTTGCCCACCAACATAGCACTACCCACACCAGCACTTATGTCAGTGTAATTTATGTCACTTGGGGGGGTAGTTTATTCACACCCCTAAGTGACATAAATGATGCTGACATAAGCTGTAGTGTAGATATAGCCTTAGTTGCCTCTTACTGCCACTAGATGATAGTATGGTAACACAGAGATCATTACACTGCACACCAGATCAGCAGTTGCTGAATTTTTGACAATATTTAATATTTTTATACTTACTAGAACAGACAGGCACCGATGCTAGGTATCTAACCTTTGAATTATCAGCACTGGATTATGCTCCCAGTAAAGTGAATATAGTAACATATCCTTACTATAATGACAGGTTTCAGAGTAGCAGCCGTGTTAGTCTGTATCTGCAAAAAGAAAAGGAGGACTTGTGGCACCTTAGAGACTAACAAATTAATTTGTTAGTCTCTAAGATGCCACAAGTACTCCTTTTCTTTATATCCCTACTAGTATGCAGGGTTGTTGTTGCTATGTCAGCCCCAGGATATTAGAGAGACAAGGCGGGTGAGGTGATATCTTTTACTGGGCCAGCTTCTGTTGGTGAGAGGACTCTCCGCCAGAAGAGTGGATCACATCATGGAACAGGCCACCCAAATACTCTGAGAGAACCCCAGACCTGAAGAAGAGCTCTGTGTAAACTCAAAAACTTGTCTCTCTCATCCAGAAGTAGATTAAGATTTATTGGGGTCCTGGGCACAAAGAACATTTGGGCCCCTCACACTCCAGGGGCTCAGGTGTGCTGGAACTGGGGGAAGGCGGGTTGGGAAGGGCATGCCCACCCACTTTTTAACATGGGCGTAATAGCCTTGGGCAGGTGAGGAACAGCAGTGGAAGGGGCTGTGCTTCTCTGCAGGGGAGCTGATAAAGTCCCCTGCCATGAAACAGAATCTCTGCTCGTGGTACCAGCATCTTCCCGGTGAATGGCTGAGGTGGGCCTGACCCCCCTCGCCATGGGGCTCCACCCCATGCTCCTCCTCTTCCCCCGTGGCCTTGCTCTCTGGCCATGCCAGAAGCCAGAGCCGGGCCATGGTAAGAGCTGTCCATGGAGCCCGGGCCACTGTGGGAAGCCCTGGACCCTCCGCCTGTCTTGGGCAGCGCGCCCCAGGGGGCGGGGACATGGGCCAGGGGCTGCTCTAGGGCACCCTGGCCAGGGCAGGTGGAGGGGCCAGGGCTCTCCACAGCAGCCCAGGCATCACTGCCCAGCTCTGGCTTTGCCTCGGGGGAAGAGGAGCAGGAGGCAGGACCATAGTTCCAGTGCCAGTGGCCCCCCGACTTCTACACAAGTTCTGGCGCTCCTGCAGAGGCCCCCAAATTGGCCAAGGCTCCGGGGCCCGGACCCCATGCATTAATCCACCACTGCTCTCACCAGCAGAAGGTGGTCCAATAAAACATATTACCTCACCCCTGTCTCTCTATTGTCCCTACTGTATCACTAGTGTGGAGGGCACTGGTACTTGTTCACAGGCCCACAGTCATGAATTATGGGTACGTCTACACTGCAATTAAAAAATACCATGCCACCAAGCCTCAGAGCCCAGGTCAGCTGACTCGGGCTTGTGGGGCTTAGGCGGCGGGTCTAAAAATTGTTATGTAGCTGTTCAGCCACAGGCTGGAACCCAGGCTCTGAGACCTTCTCACTCACGGAATTGCACAGCCTGCGCTCCAGCCTGAGCTCGTACATCTACACTGTCATTTTATAGTCCAGCAGCCTGAGTTCCACATTCCTGAGTCAGCTGACCCGGGCCAGCCGCACCCACGCCCTGGGTCTTTTATCAAAGTGTACATGTCCCCCATGTGGCCAGAGATCAGATGTTCAGTTGAGCTCCTCCTTTACTCTTTTCTTTCACACAAGCATGCACACACTCATTCTCACTCCCCTCTACCACATGCTCTTCTTCCTTTAGCTTTATCTCTCGATCTCTCCTCTACCCTCTCCATCCCTCATCTCCTCACTCTGTCACTCACCTCAGGAGGAACGGGAAGTGCTGGTTTGTTTTCCTAACTTTCATGTTTGGCACTGGTACATCTTGATCCTTCTGTTCTTTGCCTGTGGCACGCAATTGCTTAGCCTTCCAAAAGCTATAATACTATGGTCTAATTCCAGTTATTGTGTTTAGTGTGCAGGTGGATGGGTGGTGTTGGTGGCCTGTGGTATACAGGAGGTCAGATTAGATGATCTGATGGTTCCTTCTGATTCTATAACTCTTATTTTTATAGGTGGTTGATGTTGGTGTTCCCATGCTTTCTGCTGGAAGGGAGCAGACTGTTTTGTTCTGGTTTAACACACACACAGGCATTCATCTACAGACCTGCCTACCCTGGCCGACCAAAAAGCCTGAGCACTCATCTAGGTAATATTTACATGAGGTGTGCTTACTCTTTGTTAACTCCACCATAGTCACTTCTCACCTTTTCCTCCCTCTTTATCCCTCCCTTCCCCTAAAAGTTATTTCCTCTCCATGCTAAATTGAAATGCTCCCTTCTAAACACTTTAACTACGCAACTCTCCTCAAACCCCTCCTCCATAGTCCACCAAGATTTCATCCACACAGAATCAGTTCTCTCTTCACCTGCCAAAATTAATCAGTTCCCCATTCACATGATCAGTTCTTTCCCTCCATAAAATCAATTCCCAACAAAAAAATTTTTCCCTCCCAAACAGTCAAAACTTATCACAACACAAAATCGGTTTTTCCCTCCAGTACCTCATAGCGGTCAGTCACTTCTCCATTACAACAGCAGGCTCAGGTCCCCGCTGAGAGCACTGTTTCACAGGGAATGATGCTGATGGATGGGTTCGGTGCTGCAGGGTCCTTCAGTGAGGGGAAGGAACAGGAAGGCAGAGACACCCTTGTAGAGTCAGGAGGGAGAGGATGCTGTATCTGCTCCTGGTTACACCTCCTGTGTGCCTTGCCTGACGCAAGTAGCAGGCACAGAAAATTCACTACAAATTCCAAGGTAGCAGATGATCACTCAACACCAGAGGCAAGAGAGAGAAAGAAAGCTGGACTCTCCAGTTAAAAGCTGGAGACTTAATAGATATGACACACACGTACACACAAAGCTATGGGATTGGGAATTGGAAAGTTAGGAGTTAGCTGATAGGCTGAAACAAAATGAAAGCTAGAGCCCTATGAAATAAGTCTCTAGGACATGGACCAGTTCAGGCCAGAGTGCTACAAGGGCCAAAGCTTCCCTCCAATTTGGTAACAGGTTCATTATTATCTCAACCGGTGTTACCTGAACTTATGTAAAGAGAGTCAATCATTTTCCTTATAGAATTCCAATAAAAGTGCTCTATTTTTGGTATAAAATGGACTTATCTTTAGTCTTCCTCTTCTTTTTGATCTAAACAAGTTTATAACTCATGGATACATGATAGCCACAGCATGAGTGAGCTGTTCACCTGTCAAGTGTCTTTGAAACATATTTTCAAGTATGCTAGTGTTACATAACAAAACATCCTTACTATGTAAAATACACTGAATACATTATTTTGACTAAAATAAATGTGTTTCATATCAAAGATTGATTCAGGGGCCTGAAGAAATTACTATATAGAAGACTGTTAGATTGATTGACAGTTTTCCCAAAACACACCCTACATGTCCATCACTTTGGTAAAAACGTTTTCTTTTAATATTTAGGGACAAATATTGAACAAGAAAAAAAGACAATCAAGTGCAGATTGACATAAACCTTGTATTAGCTTCTTGGGAAGACCGTCTACTTCACACTTACAATTGCTTTTTGCTCATGCGTTCTTAACGTCTTCCACAGAAGTACATAACAAGTATATGTTTCTTAATGCGTATGAAAAATACCAATAATTTTTCCTTTCCCAACTAAAAAAAAAAAAAAATAATCTCACCAATACAACGATTGTTCAAACAAAGTCCATGCCATAAAATGTTACTGTTTAATCTCCCTTATTTATTAGAATAGTCAGTGGTCACTGGTTCCATCGCTAGTGACAGGAGCTGATCTAATGACTATTGAACTCAATAGGGGTATGGCTAAATTGCACACTAAGCCTCAGCTCTGACAACTTCCCCACTTCTGTCCACACACCTATCAGTCCGACTTGGGTTGGCAAGAACTCAGGTCCTAGATCCTAGGACCTTACTAGGGGGATGGGTTAGAGCCTACGTCCTACTGTGACTCAGGTCCAAGCCCTGTCACTTTGCACTGTGGATGCAGGTTAAGCTACAGGCCCAAGTCAGAAGGTCCACTCAGTGCAGTATGGACAAATTAGCATGGCTGTGAGTCCCAGGTCAAGACATTTTAAACCCAGATTTATAATGCAGTAGGACGCTCAAGCACAGACTTGGAAACACTGAGTCCACAAGCTCGGATTCAGAGTAGATATACCCTAGGAGTCTTGCCATTCACTTCAGTAGTCTTTGGACCAGGCCCATAGGGCTAGACCAGGGGTGGGCAAACTTTTTGGCCCAAGATCCACATCTGGAAATAGAAATTGTATGGTGGGCCATGAATGCTCACAAAATTGGGGTTGGGGTGCAGAGGGGGATGAAGGCTCCGGTTGGGGGTGTGAGCTCTGGGGTGGGGCTGGAGATGAGGAGTTCATGGTGCAGGAGGGGGCTCCGGGCTGGTGCAGGGGAGTAGGGTGAGGGGGAAGGGCTCTGGCTGGGGGTGCGGGGTCTGGGGTGGGGCTGGGGATGAGGAGTTTGGGGTGTGAGTGTGCTCTGGGCTGGGACCGAGGGGTTCAGAGGGCAGGAGGGGGATCAGGGCTGGGACAGGGGGTGGGGGCTTGGGAAGAGGCTCTGTGGTGCAGGCTCCGGGCAGCACTTACCTCAGGCAGCTCCCGGAAGCAGCGGCCACGTCCCCACTCTGGCTCCTACGCAGATCTGCAGCCAGGCGGCTCTGCGCGGTGCCCCATCCGCAGATGCCACCCCTGCAGCTCCCATTGGCCGTAGTTCCCGGCCAATGGGAGCTGCGGGGGCAGCGGGCAGAGCAGAGCCCCCTGGCTGCCCCTACATATAGGAGCAGGAGCAGGGCCATGCCACTGCTTCCAGAAGCAGCGTGGAACAGCCCCTGACCCTGCTCCCCAGTTGGAGCCGCGGAGCGGGGCAAGCCCCAGACTGTGCTCCCCAGCAGGAGCTTGAGGGCTGGCTTAAAACAGCTGGTGAGCTAGATCCGGCCCATGGGCCAGTTTGCCCACCCCAGGGCTAGACTGTAGCTTTATAATCTGCCCCACGTAAGGCACAGTGCACAGGTCCCCCTTCCCCACAGCAGAACAGAGAGTGAGTTGTGACTCCTCACAGCACAGCCAAAGACCCATCCTGAGCAATGAGGACCGAGTAATGTTGAGCCCTACCTCCCCACACAGTGGAGTTAGGGCTCTGACAACCTATAGTGAACAAGGATATAGAAAGACCTTAACAATACAGTTGGTTTCCCTTTTATTTCATACTTCAAAAGCTGTTGAAAAAATGGTGTAAGTGTAACACTGACAAACCCCAGTCGTTGGAAGGTGGAATCAAACCTGGGGCCTCGGGAGCATAGTGCATGAGGCTCTACTGCATAAGCTAAAAGCCAACTGGCTGTTAGCTAAGGCTGTAGAGCAGACTCAATCTCTCTCTCTCTAGTATCAGAGGAGTAGCCGTGTTAGACTGGATCTGTAAAAGCAGCAGAGTCCTATGGCACCTTATAGACTAACAGACGTATGGGAGCATGAGCTTTCATGTGTGAAAACCCACTTCTTCAGATGCATGAAGTGCATCTCTCTCTAAGTGGTCTCAGTGCCACTAGACGGGCCAGAACACCACACCTAGAAGGTGTGTGGGTTACATACTTTCCCTAGCTGAGGAAGCGCGTCCTGAGCTTCAGAGACTTCGCAGTTGAAAACCCGGATGAGCCCCCACTTGGAACACTGACAGACCCTGATCGTCGTCGTCCAGCGCAATTGAGCATCTGGGGCCTCTGGAACTTATTGCATGAGCCTCTACCACATGAGCTAAAAGCCAACTGGCTGTTAGCTAAGGCTATAGAGCAGACTCATTAATCTCTCTCTGTCTCTAAGTGGCCTCGGTGCCACTAGATGGGACAGAACACCACACCCAGAAGGTGTGTGGGTTACACAAGTACCATGAAAAATGGAGGAAAATAAATGGGTTTTCTGCTGCTTAATATTAATTAGCCATTTGATCAGAAATTCAGATTATTCACGAAACACTCTATAAATCTGTGAAATGTTGTGTGCCTGCTGCCCAGCTCAACTAAGGCTTTTAGGCCTGCAGGCCTGTTTTCTACCTCATCCAAAGGAATCTGCAAAGAGATTCATACGTGCAGAATCAACCAACCACATCAGCATCTTGCAAAAATGGGTAAAGAGTGGGCAAAGCTGACAGCTTAGGCACACAAAGTGTCTTTATGTGCCATCCTAGGCAGGCAGGAACCCAGGCTCAGATTGCCCTTATTTATTACCATACAGCTATAATGCCTTGACCCAACCATATTGGTGGTTTAAAAGCCTCTGTGGGGTTTTATTATCAGGAGGCAAACCATTACAAAATTCAAAAGGGAATATTCCCTGGGTGCAAATTGACCCACAGGGATACATTTGTAGTCCTTCTCAGATTTTGTAGAATAAGAACCTTTGTATGTAAGTGTACAACCACACCAAGATTATCTGAGATCTCAGTTAAAGCCCTGGAAAAGCCAAACACACATGAGCCATACTTTACCTGTACCAGAAAGAAACACTGGCAAGCAGAACCAGTCACCATCTGAATTGTTCTTTAGGGTTATGTCTCTGTAGCACTATGGTCTGCATGGTTTTCATATATTAGAATAATATTCTACCAGTTTTAGGAGTTCATGAGTAAACCTTTATATATAACAGGTTCAACTTCACAACAGTTAGCATGCCAGGATGAAATTGTTTATTTCCTTGAGAATAAAATTAACATGTAATTTCAAATGTTGTCATGCTTTGAGGAACTGAGCAAAAGTCCTATGGTCAGTAGTCTTCCATTAACTGTAGCACTGTACAGTAACTTATTAATTTGGTCTTGCCTAATACGTGGAGGCTACCTGAAATCACACAGCAAGCCTGTTTTGAGTTTCTTCTAGATATTTCTTCCAGATTGATCAGACATGCTTTGTGATTGTTTCATATTTAGTGTTATTTACCCTCAAAAATTATTTAAAAAACATTGAAAGCACACGCTGTCTGAAAAACACAATTGACAGAGGTTTCCCAGTGACCTTCATATGTAGAGTAGTTGACTAAAAGATGAGAGGAATTGCAACAGGCCACTACAAATATCCAATATTCATCACTCTTTTTGTCCAGTTATACCCTTCAAAAATATACCACATTTTTCAGTCACATGCAGCTGTGACTTGGATACACAAATAAGTGGGGCAAAATTACTTACTGCATTCCTTTAGAACTATATCCCTATAGATGTACTGATTTTTTAAAAAAAAAAATAAGATTTTATTTAAGAGAAGATATAGCCATGAAGAGTAGCAAGGAAGAGTAGTAATCACAGGAACAAAATAAGGGACCAATTCCTGAAGTCCTTACTCAGAGATAAATTCTCTGCTGGGACAAATGAATGAAATCCATTGAAGTCAATGGAGCTGTGCTCATTTATGCCTGCAGAGAATTTGGCCCTTTTCAGAGAGTCTTTACTAAGGCCAATCTTCCGCTGACATCAAGTTAAGGACTGAGTGAAAGCTAAGTGAAGACTTCAGTATTTGTCCCAGTGAAAGGAACTGTTGGACAACAAAGGTTTTGTGAGACTCATGATGTACTCAGGAAGCCCTCCTTGTGTTTTGTAACCAAAAATATCAATCACGAATATCTTAAGCAAAAATAGACTAGCGAGTGCTGCGCTCGAGAAGTGCCAGAATGCAGGTATCTGAAGGGCCATAAAATGCCATTCCAGCTCTCCAAAAAGGGGCTGGAATGCCATCCAAGAGTGTTCCAGCAGGGCTCAAATACAACTTTAGAGTACTGGCTTACTTTGGCAAATTCTTTTATCCCACCCTCAGTTAAACAACGTGTAAAACAGACAGAACCTGGCATTGCATTTTCTGAAGAAACACAAAGTTGACTTATCTCCTTCTAGTACTGAATTATGAGCCATTTTGACTCCCCAAGGCAGTGTAAATGGGTTCGCTCACTGAAGTGAGTCTCTGTGTTGTTACTTGCAAACAGTTTAATAAAAAGATGTTACAAAAATGGTAGAACTGATGGGAGTGTTGGCTTGTGCATGTGTCACAGAAACAGGTACAAAGCCTGTCCATTCAGAACCCTACTGCAATAGTTGTACTAAGTAGCTGGAGTATACAAAAACTTTTCCTTATGGCTTGAAATAGCCAGAAATGTCATCTTTGTAAACCAGTATGAGCAATTAACATTAACAATTAAAAATGTTGTTAAGATAAACCAATATCAAGAATCTATGTCTTCAGAAACAAACAACATAGAGCCAAATTCTGCCCTCCATTGCTGTCATGCAACCTCATTCATTAATTGCAGGGAGGGCAGAATATAGACCTTATCTAAATACATAGTTTGTCTTGCCCTAAGAAAATATGTCTTATTTAACTCTGATCTTCCCTTCTGAAGGGTAAATATTGATATTTGAAATACCTAATTATATTTACAGCTGTACAACACTGATGTTATATACTTGTAAAATATAACTAGTACTTTATAAACAAGGGGTAAGTGATACAATCTGCTTCAAACGGGGGAGCAGACATCCTCACACATTTTCTTTGTCAAATTCACAAACAAAATACATTGTAATGTGACAGGCAACGTCATTCCATCCACCGGAGGCCACCATTTCCACACAGTCTTCTTCATCATAGGCATTATTGGGTTCACCGCTGCGCCATTTGTTGAAGGTCTGCATGGCTGATCGATCAGAATACACAAAATTGCCCTCTTTTTCCAGGTCATTGATCCCAATGAAAACTCTGGTGAGCCCTGCTTGATTGATGTAAGAAGCAATCAGACTATTTGTATTCTCATCCTTGGGCATGCTCAGTGTTCCTCCTCTTCCATGGCAGTAGAGCTGGGCATCCATATATCTTTTCTCTTCTTTCACCAGTAGGTATATCTTATTATCTGTCTCACGCACACCAGCGACAGCTGCGGGGGAGGGCAGTGCTGAAAAGTGAGCACTCGCATTTCTATAAACCAACTTAATGCACACCACAAAAATAGATACACAAATCAAATATGAAATGGCCATATTCTTTAAGAGCAGCTTCATCATTAAAAAAAAATAGGGCACTTGGAAAGGGAGAAACATACAAAATAAACATACCATTTTTTATGAATTTTAATTCAGTTGTCAGCTGGGCCACTTGGATATCCATTTCACCAATAGCCTTCCTTAGCTGGCTGCATTCACAAGGGATGCCTGCAGAGATCGGGGGGTGCTTGCTGTTAAATTGTATATACAATCATAAATAAAAATGTTTTGTGAAATATATTTATGTGACTGTATTGCTCACAAAAGGGGCTAGCCTGATGACCCCAGAGAGTGAAATTCTCTGTCCAAATAATAGGCAGCAACTGTGCAAACTTCCCCATGTTGACCCACCAACATCCTTCACTCTGACCTGTGGGTCTACCTATAGGAGTTCAGTTCACTCTCTATGCCACCTCAGTCCTTGGCCTCTCTGAGGAGATCCCAAATGACGGTGCCAATTAATGCCAAACATGTGGCAGACACCGGTCCACTAGGAACAAAAATAGGACGTCTTTAAACTTCTTAGTTCTCAGTGATGCATATATAAGGCAAAAATCTCCTCTTCCATCTTCAATGCAGATCTCTTTTCCACACAGGAAATCTGTATGGCTTATTCTGCATTTGCTCTGCACGAGGGATCTATCTGCACAACAGATCAGAAGCAGATGTTGCTCCTATTATGTAATGCTCAGAATTAGCCCTAAAAGACAGTTCTGGCCATTTCAAAAGTGTTCCTTTGTTATAGTTCTTCCAATAAAAGACTTAAGACTCTAGAATTCTGCCCATTATCCCAAATTTACATTGGTCTGAAAAAAGCAATTTTAATAAGATTATTAAAAAGGTAACTTCTGTGAGCCCAGTTTTGAAAACTAGGTTCCAGGTAAGGCACCCAGTTCTGCATATGGGTATTCAAACCTGTATTTAATCATACTAATATCCAGTTTAGCTACCTAACTGTCTAATCGCACCCCCACCTATCAGCTCTCATTCAGTATCCTGCCCCAGATCTGCCTGTAATGTCAGCCTCCATGGCCCATTTGTTAAATTTTCAAACAAGAACTTTTGTGCTTTCTCCAATTCTGCCCATCACAGGTGGGAGGAGCTCCCTGTAAATATCCACAAAGCCACTTCATTGTTCTTCTTCAAAACCCTCCTTATAACTCCTCTTTGCCACAATGCCTACACAAAAATTCAACAAGAGTTGGGCTGCTAGTACACTGATACTGCAGGGGCTCGTTAACCTGCACATCTACCAATGGGATATATGCCATCATGTGCCAGCAATGCCCTTTTGCCATGTACATTGGCCAAACTGGACAGTCTCTACGCAAAAGAATAAATGGACACAAATCTGACATCAAGAATTATAACATTCAAAAACCAGTAGGAGAACACTTCAATCTCCCTGGTCACTCAATAACAGACTTAAAAGTGGCAATTCTTCAAAAAAAAAAAAATCCTTCAAAAATAGACTCCAATGTGAAACTGCAGAACCGGAATTAATTTTCAAACTGGACACCATCAAATTAGGCCTGAATAAAGACAAGGAGTGGATGGGTCATTACAAAAACTAATTTCCCCATACTTTTACTCACACCTTCTTGTCAACTGTTGGAAATGGGCCACCCTCGTTACCGCTACTAAAGTGATTTTTCCTCACTTGGTAATCTACTGTTAATTGAATTGTCTCGTTAGACTGACCCCCCCACTTGGTAAGGCAACTCCCATCTTTTCATGTACTATGTATACATACCTGTTACTGTATTTTCCACTCCATGCATCTGATGAAGTGGGTTCTAGCCTACGAAAGCTTATGCCCAAATAAAATTTGTTAGTCTCTACGGTGCCACAAGGACTCCTCATCGTTTTTGCTGATACAAACTAACACAGCTACCACTCTGAAATTTGAGTAGTGTAGATCAGCTGTAAATTACTAACCCCCAATGGAGCAAGGAGAAAGCAGGGGAGGAAATGCAACTCAGAAGTGTGTCTCCTGCAGCTATTCCTAGGCTAGTGTAGCTAGCACATACTAAGCCCCTGACTCAGCAAAGCTTTTAAACACCTGTCTAAATCCATGCCACTTCAGCAAACCTCTTAAACATTTTGAACTTACACATGTGCTAAAGTACTTTGCAGGCCCTTTGCTGCTTACTGCTGTATGCCTGGACCCAGGGTCTAAGTAGCAAATGTAGGAGTAAAAGGGGGGTTCCTTCTCCTTTTGAATGGGCACAGTCCAAGTCACTATCCATCCCTAAGACTCCTCTCCTCACATACAAGACACTGCATAGCCTTGCTCCTTCCTAACCTTCCCATAAGAGCAGATGTTTTAGTAAACATTGATTGTTCATTACTCACTGCCTAATAACCACACTGTTACATTTGTATCATTCAGTGGTTGCTAACAAACACATAATTAATGCAAACAACATTTCCATTTTTACATTTCCATTATCTAAGATAAAATCTATTAAAGATATTAGAATGCAGGGGAGGGGCTGCATTTTTGTCCTAAAAGCACTGATAGTCTATTATTTTCCATCATCTGAGTCTAAGGCCAGGTCTATGCTACAAAGTTACATTGCGATAACTATATCACTCAGGGGTGTGAAAAATTCACACCCCCGAGCGATGCAGTTATACTGACTTAGCTCCCCTGCATAGACAGCACTATGTCAAGGGGTGGGCTTCTCCTGTCAACATAGCTATTGCCTCTCATGGAGGTGGATTAACTGCGCCGATAGGAGAAGCTCTCCCATCAATACAGCAGCATCTTCACTGATGCAGCTGCACTGGTACAGATGCGCCGATGCAACATTTTACATTTAGACTGGCCCTAAGCTTTTCATACTCCTAACAAGATATTGTGTTCCCGTTGATCATCCAGTGGTTTTTCAGATTCTCAAACGATGTGTAGAAGGGCTTTGCAAAACAGCTTCTCTCCACCAGCATAGCTGGCAAAAATCACGGTATTCTTGAAAACCAAAATAAGGTCAGTTCTGTAGATCAGTGGTTCTCAAATGTATTCGATTGTGTCCCCTTCTTTGTGTTTGTAGTAGTTTACAGCCTCCCTCCCCGCAACACACAAGTACATATACCCATAAAAAAAAAATCAACATGCAACTCTCAATAAATATTAAAAACAGCAAGGCATTGATTCAAACAGAGCCAACAATCCATTGTAATAAGAGCAAAAGAAAAACTGCAATTGTGGTCGATGCTTACAATTAAATGCACACACCACGTCACAGCAAAGAATGGATTAAAGTACAGAGGGCAATGACTTTGAATAATGCTAGGCAAGCTTAGCAGAAATCCATGAAAATGCACAGTGCCATCTGAGGACCTGATATGTCTGGAGGAATCCGCTTAGTTATTTATTCATTGCTGGGGGTAAAATGTGTGCAGTAAGTTCTTTTCCCGCAAAAGCTTTTCATGCCCCCCAGAATACATTCTGCACCCCACCCCCGCCCCGGGGCACCTGCCCCCGCAGTTTGAGAACAACAGCTGTGGATGAAAATATGCCCTCCTACCCTGCCAATAAATTCTGCAAAGCCTGAGCCTGTTGGCCTTGTAGACACTGGCATGAAGTCCCTAAATCGCTCCTTAGGCCCTATTCATGCACTAAGAACCACATACATAGCACAGCTTTGTGCCCATGAGATGTCCCACTGAAGTCAATGAAGGTGCAGGGGTCCCCCACAAGGTTCTCAGTGCAGAATCAGGGCCTAAGTAGGATGTCCAGAGATGTCTTTTTACACAGTGGTGAATGACTGGGAACAAGTTGCATTCCTGCTCCCATTAGCTTTCTGGAATAACTAAATCCAGGTTGAGTTAGTGGGGAACTATTGAGCATTCTTTCAAGCAGTTGTCCACCCCCCCAGAAGGAATTACAGTACAACTCCCAGCAGCCATTGCATCCTCAACAAACTTTTTGTAAAAGTACCTTGTAGATGTGCAGTATAATCCAAATTACAATGCATAAATCAGAAGAGGTTATTCAAAATTTTTACTTCCAACAGCATTCTTCAGCATTTTTTAAAGGAATGTGTACTATACATGATTTATACATTTTTAAAAAAAAACTATACACTTTGAAGATCTATCATGGTTTACCTGGGTCTCCATTAGGACCAGGTGGCCCTATATCCCCATTATCTCCCTTTTCACCTAAAAAATGAAAAATAGCATCAATTTTGCTGCTCAACAAACAGATTGGGTCACCAATTTCATTAACAGGAAGTTTCTAACAGGGTTTGTGTGTTAATGACTAAGATTTAAGGCAAAAAACAAATGCATAATGTAGAGATGGGCCCCAAACGATGGAGAATTTGGATTTGTTGTCCCAGTCAGTTCATCATCAAGACAGGCTCAAACTGTGCAGTTGGGATTCAGGGACAAACATCATGACTAGTTTCATTCTGTTCCATCTCCTGTTATTTGTGCCAGCACTTGCTTAGGCACTTTACAGAGCAATGACTTCCGTGGAACCTGTAAGGAAGTAGCACTTCTGAAAATCAGGCCACTTTTATTTAGGTACCTAAATTTTGATTTAGAAGCCTAAAATTAGACAACTCCATTGAAAATGCTGTTCAAAATGATTTGACCAATGTCACAGAAGAAGTGGGAAGTCCAAGGAATTCAGACCTCATGGCTCCTGAATCTGTGCCTCTACCAAAGTACAATCCTACTTCCAACCCGCTCTCCTTTAAATACCTATACTTGGAAGTTGATGTAACTTAAACTCTTTAATCTACCCAGAAGTCAGCTTTCTGAGACCTCTTGATCCTGCTGTGTGTCAGGGTATAAGATAACTAGTCCAGAGATCTCCATCATTTGATTGACTAGAATGTGATTTAATTATAGGACTTGCTGTCTATTGTGTCAAGGTCCCTTCCCCACTCTGAACTCTAGGGTACAGATGTTGGGACCTGCATGAAAACCTCCTAAGCTTACTTTTACCAGCTTAGGTTAAACTTCCCAAAGGTACAAACTATTTTCCTTTTTCCCTTGAACTTTCACTGCCACCACCAAACGTCTAACACCAGTTACTGGGAACGAGTCCATTTGGAAACGTCTTTCCCCCCCAAAATCCTCCCAAATCTTACACCCCCTTTCCCAGGGAAGGTTTGATAAAAATCCTCACCAATTTGCATAGGTGACCACAGACCCAAACCCTTGGATCTTAAGAACAATGAAAAAGCATTCAGTTTCTTAAAAGAATTTTAACAGAAGTAAAAAGAATCACCTCTGTAAAATCAGGATGGTAAATACCTTACAGGGTAATTAGATTCAGAACATAGAGAATCCCTCTAGGCAAAACCTTAAGTTACAAAAAGACACAAAAACAGGAATATCCATTCCATTCAGCACAGCTTATTTTCTAAGCCATTTAAACAAACAGAATCTAACGCATATCTAGCTAGATTACTTACTAAGTTCTAAGACTCCATTCCTGTTCTGTCCCCGGCAAAAGCATCACACAGACAGAGAGAAAGGCTTTGTTTTTCCCTCCCCCCAGCTTTTGAAAGTATCTTGTCTCCTCATTGGTCATTTTGGTCAGGTGCCAGCGAGGTTATCCTAGCTTCTTAACCCTTTACAGGTGAAAGGGTTTTTCCTCTGACCAGGAGGGATTTTAAAGGTGCTTACCCTTCCCTTTATATTTATGACAATTGTGGTAAGCCCTGAAACAATCTGAGTAATTTTAATTATGAACTGGACTCATCTCAAAGATAAATGGCCCTTGATTATTCAGTTGAGACACCATGGGAGAAAAAAAGATTGAATCAAATATACCTTTTGAACCGATGGGACCAATTTTTCCATGTCGACCCATACTGCCCTTCTGTCCTTTGTCCCCCATTTCTCCTAAACATAAGAAAAAGATCAAAGACACAAGTTAAAAACATTGTCTGCTTTATTCAGACCCCCAGCAGCACTTCAGTATCATTTTCTATGGCAGGCAGCAGAAAATGTTGTAGCAAATTTTCTTTGCAATTACAGTGAATGATCACCAAGGTTTGTCAAATTCCAGGAGTCCAGCTCTTTCCTCATCCATGGCCTGCTACATAAATAACACAGAAGCACATTTAATCTTCTCAGTGCAGTTGACTTCACTGGGACTGCACAGGTGTAAATGAAAATAGAATTTGACTGAAAGCCATAAAAAAAGGTTTTGTATGACTCCACTCAGATAATTTGTCATGCCAATGTATTGTTGAAAATAAAGGGAGATTCCAGAAAAACTTGTGGACCAAAAGGCTGAATCTATTACAGAATTTAAGAGATTTACAGGTCTTCAAGCATAATGAGTCAATTTGTCTAGTGCAGTGGTTCTCAACCATGGGTACACGTACCTATGGAGATACGCAGAGGTATTCCAGGGGTACAGCCACTCAGCTAGATATTTGCCTAGTTTTACAACAGACTACATAAAAAGCACTAGGGAAGCCAGTACAAACTAAAATTTCATACAATGACTAGTTTATACTGCTCTATATACTATACACTGAAATGTAAGTACAATATTTATATTCCAATTGATTTATTTTATAATTATATGGTAAAAATGAGAATGTAAGCCATTTTTCAGTAATAGCGTGCTGTGACACTTCTGTATTTTTAGGTTTGATTCTGTAAGCAAGTAGTTTTTAAGTGAGGTGAAACGTGGGGTACGCAAGACAAATCAGACTCCTGAAAGGGGTAAAGTAGTCTGGAAAGGTTGTGAAGCTCTGATCTAATGGAGTAGCAACAAAGTAACTAAGAGCAAAATTTAGTCTTTGTGTTCTGTAAATTCAGTGGAAGGCAGTTGCATACTTATTCTTTTCTCTATACTCTAAACATCTCAATAGTATTATAATGAGAAATAGTGAAAGCCTTATGTTTGCCCTCTAGGGGCGCGCACGCATGCACGCACACACACAGTCTAAGTAATTCACAGCAGGAATGTAAAGTGTTATTAATTTTAATGAAGATACCATGCAGTACTTTACAGTGGAGTTGTGGTAAATGAGCCACTTGAAAATTATCTTCCTCAGCAATTTTTAATGAATAAAAGGATAAATAAGCACATTACAACAGCTGACATAAATTGTCAACAGAGTTGCCATAATGTACCCTCTTCTCCTTTCAGTGTTTGTCCTGGCTTTCCATTGTGTATACACAGAAATCTAATAGAAAAGGGTTTGATTCACTTTCTTCATCTGACTTTGACCCCTTTTTCCTTGGTTGTACCATATAACAGAATATTCAGATAGCTCATGGAAAACAAGTGCATTGTAGGAGGTGTGTGTCATGTTTTATCCTCATATATCACACAAAGTAAGCTGAAGAAGAGAAACCACTCTTATCTGATCAACGAATCATTATAGAGTGGGTCTTGGTATCATTTATCTGAACTCTTCCCCAGAAGGTATCTGTCATGTCAATTATCACAAAAGTAGTTTTAATCAAAAGTGATGTTACGATCCACTGGCTGGAATCAATGGCCACATTCTACCATCACTAGTCAAAAGTGGAATTTAGTCCACCATATGTGTCTAAGGTAGGAAAGTGAGCCAAGAAGTCTCAAGTGTGGCTCTTCTTCTTCACACCCTTCAACCAATATGGGAAATTGTTATCCTGTTGGTATAGACAGTGTCAACAGACTTCAAAATCCACTATTCGAAAGCATGGGAGATATCTCCTGCTACGCAGTGTCTAGAATCCTTTCTGTAATGAATATTGAAAATGGTTTGGCCCTGTCTACGCTAGCAGCCAAAACATTTTCAGTGCTGGGAGGACCAGGGTCTGACAACAATTGCTAAACACTGCACATTACTGAAGCTTTGGCTTAAACCATGCCACCCATGGTTAGTAAGCCACAGCTCTTCTAAGCAAATCCAAGTGGATATGCAGGTGCCATATATACTTAGTTTGTCTGAGCTGGAAGTTGCTCTTTGCCTGTAGTGTAGTAACTCTGAAGCCAGCAAGATCATTCATCCTTGGGGGAGGGAGGCGGGGGATAATCTGGACCTGGTGAATACCTGCTGTGTCAGATGACTTGTTTCAAGTAGGCTTTCCAGGAAATGTCCCTGTCCTGACTTGTAAACAGCATTAAAAGGGAGTAGCCTTGGTTTTTTGCTGTTCATCCCACCATCAGGCATGGTGGAAGGGGGGCTCAAAAGAGCACCCTGATCCTACTTCTCAGTGTATGCCCACTGGCTATGCCCTCCCACTCATCCCACACAGACATGCGAGAGCCACATTCTGGCCATACACCCTCCTCATACCAGTTAGCCCTCTATACTAGGGACTCCACATGGAATGGCGTAGCAACTAGCTGTGCCAGCTATACACCAGCTAAGGAGCTCCACGAGCTTTCAGTTCCAATTGCCTGATGAGTCTGCATTAGTGGACTAGAGCAGGGGAGACAATCTCACCCAGCATTTAGCAGCTTGGTCTACAACTGTTTCCACTAAAAATCCTATGTGGCCTTCTTCTCAAAGGAAATCTAGTCTTATTTTAAACTGTGCAACATATTTTATGCATTGTCCCAAAATGAAAGAACCATTCATTCAATGAGATGAATTCAAGGAAATATTACTATACACAATAGGCCAGATCTTCAGCTTATGAATTGTCATAGTTTAGTTGAAGTCACTAGAGCTATGACAATTTATGCCAGCTGAGGATCTGGCCCATCGTATTATCAACCTGTGGAATTCTTTGCTGCAGATCACAGTCACGTACTTTGGCTGGATTTTTTTTAAAGCCTAGATACTTTTATAACTAAAAATATAATTTTAAGATAAGAACAATCAAATAGCATGCTTCTAGGCAAAACCTAGTCTCCATAGGGTCAGGAAGAAATCTCCTTATTACCCTGGGTGGAAGTTTCACACAACTAGCTACCAGTAGATGCATTATGCTGGGGTAGGAAGCTCAGATTCCACCTTCCTTGGATGCATCTGTTGTTGGTTGAGGTCATAAAGGCTAACTGGCCTGATTCAAAATGGCAAGTCATATGACCAATGACAAGTCATATGACCAACGTCTGTCTTGTATTATCTATGGTATTTCCTAGGCATCATGATTATGAAAAAGGACCAAAAGTTCTAAAAGGAATGATGTGTACATAGTCATTGTGGAATTAGGAAACTGTACATGAAACCACAGGTATTTTCTTCCTAATGCATGTGATCCCAGTAGAAAAACAGAAGCAATATGTACAATCAATTGAAAAAGTACTGTCTGGGAGATAGCCTCAACTCACATGTTGGATTCAAGATTCCTTGAACACTTTAAGGCTTCAGTCGATGGTACTGTATTAACTGCAGTTATTTTTGCTGGAATGTGATGAATGTTGGGGATGTATTTCCCAGGAACTACAAGTGTGTCAAAAAGTGTTAGCCTGTTATGACCTTACTAAGCTTATCAGAAAGTGACCTTGCTCACTCAGATATGAATTGGTTACAGGAAGACTGGGGGTTATAATAAAAGGATTATATCAGAGGTTTGAACACCCAGCCCTAGGGGTCCTTAATAATTCATTTCAAACAGCTGTATCTGAAATGAAACAGACTTTTATTCAGCCCATAAATATAACATGATATATAAACACAACTAATTTGCTTCTTGTGACTTCACATCCTTTTATGCAAACAGAAGAGACTACTTATCAATAATAACCAGTAAAATGAAGCCTGTGTGTTCTACTCAGAAATAAGTTTGTTTATCTCAAACCCAGGAAACATATATTAATTATCCTGTGCTCATTAAAAGAATTGTTTGGATTTTATTTTTTTCTACAGTCTCTCTTCCCCTACAGGAGTTTGCTTGTTCCATCCTCACAGAAACACTCACTGGCTGGTAGCAAACTATAGTGTCATTCAAGGGTTTCATCAAACTTGCTTTATAACTCTTTTTCTCTGTGATTTAATCTCCCTGTGGGATAACCATTTAATTTCCCCATGGGAAAGCCTCTCTCCATGTAATTATTTCTTCCTATGGAGTAAACAATTTAAAGAGAGATTCCTCTACGTCATTGGTTCTCAAACTATGATTTGGGAACCACCTGTGGAGTCCATTCTAGCATACCACAGAACTGCCAAAAGAGCAATCCAAAAGAGGCATGAGGAAATTGGGGAGGATGGAAGCTCAGAGGGAATGCAGTCCTCATGCTGTCTCCCCTGGAGTGACCAAAAGAGATGTAACTACAAATTTGGACAAACAGTACAAACAGTCATCTGCAAGTCTCTGCTGGTGATGATACACTTTGAAACCAATGCCTCAGCATCACATGGAACTCCACAGATGATAGAAGACTTCAGGATCTTGGAAGTGAACTAAGGAAGAGGAAAGGCCAACTGATCTTCTTGGAGATCCTTCCCATGAGCAAGAGAAGGCAGAAAATACTAGAGGTGAACTATTGAGCCCATTCAAACAAAATGCATTTTAATACAGCCAAATGCAAAGGAACAAGGAATACAGGCCATAACAACAGAAAGGGAGACTGTATCCTGGAAGGCAGTGACTGAAAGGGATTTAGGGGTCACAGTGGACAAGCAACCCAACATGAGCTGTCAGTGTGATACTGTGGCAAAAGGGGCTAAAATCACCCTTGGATGCATAAATGGGGGAGTAATGAAGCAGGAGTAGGAAGGTGATTTTTACCTCTGTGTATGGCATTGGTGAGACCAGCATTGGAATGCTGTGTCCAGTTTTGCTATCCACATTTTAATAAGGATATTGAAAAACTGGAGATGGTGCACAGACAAGAGCCAAAAAAATGATTTTAGGCGGGGGAGAAAATGCCTTACAGCACGAGACATAAAGAGCTCAATCTGTTATCAAAAAGACGACTCAGAGGTGACTTGATCACAATTTACAAGTACCTTCAAGGGAAGAAAATACTGGGTACCATTCTAGTGGACAAAGGCAGAACAAGAACCAATGGCTAGCAGCTGAAGCCAAATAAATTCAAATTAGATATTAGCACAATTTTTTTTAAAAAGTGAGTGTGAGTAACCGTTGGAACAAACTACCAGGGAAGAGGGAGATTCTCCATCTCTTCATATCAAGGCTGGATGTCTTTCTGGAAAAAATGCTTTAGCCAAACACAAGTTATGCTTTAGTCAAATACAAGTTATTGAGATCAATGCAGAGTAACTGGATGAGATGTAATGGCCTGCACCAGACTGGATGATCCAATGGTCCTTTCTGGCCTTAAACTTTATGAATATATGAAATTAAAAAACAGGATCCATCTTTTATGGGATGCCACTGGCTGATAGTTATGTAAACCATTCTGCTGGTCATTCAGGCCCATAACCTGGATGTTATCTTCAGCTCAGACCTCTGTCTAAGTTCTCACATCAAGGCTATGTCCAAATCTTGCAGATTCTTTTGGTATAATATCTTTAAGAGATGACCTTTCCTATCCATCCAAGCAACTAAAACTCTCATCCAGGCTCTCATTAACTCATATCTTGATCATTGCAACATCCTTCTTTCTGGCCTTGACAAATGCAGTCTTACCCTGCTCATTTCCATTCCGAATGCTGCTGCAAAGATCATTTTCCTAGCCTGTCACTCTGACCGTGTCACCCGTCTCTTTGTATCCCTCCACTGGCTCCCTCTTCTCTATCACATCAAACATAAGCTACCTGTATGTACTTTAAAGACCTTTTGCACCCTATCCCCACACCACTCATTATCTCTCTGTATCAAAAGGTCAGTTCCCACCTCTGACTGGCCTATGATGCCAGCCTCCATCACCCACTGGTTAAATTTGCAAACAAGCACCTTCATGCTTTCTCCCATGCTGCCCTTCACGCTTGGAAAGAACTCCCCATAAAAATCTGCAAAGCTGCAAATCTCTCTTTACAGCTCTCCTTTGCTGAAATGATAAAAACGTTTGACAAAAGTTAGGTTGCTGATGTGCTGAGACCATGCCTCTCATGCTGACCTATATTGTCTCGTTTCCTTGTACTCCTGTCTGTCTGTCTCCATGCATTGGCTCTTGTCTTATAATAGATGTGTTATTTAACCTTTCCCACAATACCAAAAACAGGGGCATCCAATAAAATGAATAGGCTGCAGGTTTAATACAAACAAGAGAAAGTACTTTTTCACATAACGCACAATTACCCTGTGTCACTCATTGCCATGGGACATTGTAAATGGCCAAAAGTATAACTGGGTTCAAAAAAGAATTCGATAAGTCCATGGCTTTCTGAAAATTCAAGCACACTATCAACTGGCTCACCCTTATCCACATGCTTGTTGACTCCCTCAGAGAATTCTAATAGATTTGTGAGGCATGATTTCCCTTTACAAAAGCCATGTTGACTCTTGCCCAACAAACGTTAACCTGTCTGATAAGTCCGTTCTTTGCTACAGCTTCTACCAATTTGCCAGGTACCTTCCAGCCATCTGGTATGGAGGCTTGTTTCAGCAATGAGTATCAGTTAGTAGTTCTGAAATTTCATATTTTGAATTCCTTCAGTATTCTTGGGTGAATATCATCTGCTCCTGGTGACTTATTACTGTTTAATTTATCAGTTTGTTCTGAAACTTCTTCCATTGACTCAACAATGTGAGACACTACTTCAGATATGTTGCCCAGAAAGGCTAGCTCTGATGTGGGTATCTCCCCAACACCCTCTGCAGTGAAGACTGATGCAAAGAATTCATTTATCTTCTTTGCAATGACCTTGCATAGGTGCTGGAACTAGGGGTGCTTCCGCACCCCTGGCTTGAAGTGGTTTCCATCATATACAGGGTTTACAGTTTGGTTCAATGGCTCTCAGCACCCCTGTAACCTTGTATTCCTTGAGTTGTCTTTTAATACTTTGGTCACATAGAGGTCCTTGCTCCCCTTTTGGGAGGCTTCCTGATTCTAATGTACTTTAAAAAATTCTTATCATCTTTAGCAAGTTGTGTCTCAAATTCTTTCTTGGCCTGCCTTGTTATGTCTTTACACTTAACCTGCTAGAGTTTGTGCACCTTATTATTATCTTCACTAGGATTTGACTTCCAAATTTGAAAAGATGCCTTTTTGCCTCTAATGGTCTCCGTTATTCTGCTGTTTAGCCATGATGCTATTCTTTTGGTCCTCTTATTGTCTCTTCTGATTTGGGGTATGCATTTAGTTTGAGCCTCTATCAACATGTTTTTAAACAGTCCCCTTACTGCTTGCGGGCATTTAACCCTGGTGACAGCTCCTTTTAATTTCCATCTAACAAGCGTCCTCATTTTTAGGTAGTTCTCCTCTTTAAAGATCAATATTATCGTGGTGGGGTTTTTTTGGTACTATTCCTTCCATAAGGATGTTAAATGTAATTACATTATGGTCACTATTATTGAGCAGTTCAGCTATCATTACCTCTCGGACCAAATCCTGTGCTCCACTTACAACTAAATCAGGAATTGCCTCTCCTTCTGTGGGTTCCAGAACTAGCTGCTCCAAGAAGCAGTCATTTATGGTGTCTAAAAATTTTACCTCTGCATCAAACCCTGAGGTGACGTTTACCCAGTCAATATGAGGATAGTTGAAATCACCCATTATTATTGTATAGCAATACAAATAAATAAATAATAAATTATGCAAGTGGCAAATGGTGAGATATAATAGGAAGTCAAAAAGCAGCTCTTAAAACTGATCATGGTCTGTAAAATACAACAATTCTACCCAACAGCTTTCGGGGCAAATATATGACATACTTGAATTGTACCAGCAAGATAACGTCTGTGAGGTGCAAAGGCATGTCAAATATGCAGTTGCACATGCAAAACACATAAAACTGCATGATCAATTATTTGTCTGTGCCATACACACGTGTACCTTTTGTGGGCACAACTTATGCACACATGTTTAAAAATGTGGCTCTGAGTGATGATTTTTGCACTTTACGCTACTGAGCAGCTTCTCAGTGGGGTTTACAATTTAGACTGAATTACTGTGCTAATGTATCAATGAAGCTATTAAATAAACTTTCATCTAACATGATGAGAAATTGAAGACATCCATCAGCCTCACTTTTGTCAAAATATATATGCATTTTAAAGTAGAACTGGAAAATATTTTTGAATCAGATGGCAACTTTGTGTATATATAATTGTCTACACAAGACATCTTTCACCAGGGCTTTTGTACAAAATTCTGCCAGCAACACCCCTAAGGGAGCAGAAAAGTCATGTGAATATTGAATCAGACATGAAGGAGATTGCACTTTAATGAGCAGTAGGTAATATTAAAATATCTCTTGAGATAGTATTACCTCTCTCTTAGACATTGATCCTGCAAACTGCTGAGCATTTGGACCCCAGTCCAGTGAAGTTGATGAGATTATTCATTAAGATTAGCATGTGGTAACATGCTTCACCAGATCAGACCCAGAGTGCTCAGCAACTTGTAGGTTCAAGCTATTCCACAACATTTTGAGGAAACCTAATTTATAGGTCTATGCAGTGTAGTAGCAGAAAAGTTCAGATACATTCTGTATATTTTCAGGTGTTTACTTAAGACTGCAGATAAATTAAAATGCCTTGTAGGGCCTCTTATTTTTAAGAGTCCAGTTAGCTTGACAGTGCTTTCCAACATTACTCCCCTATCTCCTGCCGACCTCTCCCCCCCATTTCTTATTTTAAATGCTTTCAAATGTCTACCTTGGGTTGCACTGAGAGGGCATTTGTATTGATCGGGGGGTGTTTGCTTCACTATATTTTTTTAATTTAAATTGTTATGAGGAGTTCGTGCTCCTGGAAGTTTGGGCCTAACACACAGGCTCATGGCTCTATGAAATCATTCAGATCACTCCTGACCAAGTAATCCATCTTCTGAGGGGAGAATGTCGGTTGTGTTGAGGTGGACAGTCATTTCATAATGGGCACAAAAGGAGACTTTGATGAGGTCACCTAACTCATTTCCATTTGTAACTGTCATCAGGATTTAAACTCAAGTGGAAGGCTAATCCTTTGTACTATATTATTCACCCGTGAACCATAATTTAAGGCTAAATTCTCCCTCAGCTATGCATGCAATGTTTTCATAACTTCAGTAGAGGCCTATATTCATTCAAAGACAGAAGCTGGCTTATGACATTTAATCGTCAGTCATAGAATCTCTTATACAGAATATTTTCCTCTTGCTTATACTATATCATGTAATACAGTGGTCTAAATTACTTTGGAAGACTGATAATTGTTCTAGTGACCTATGTATAATCTAAATCTTACCCAATGCTTTATAAAAATGCTGATATACAGGTGGTAATCTACTTGCAGAATAATCAAAAGCAATGAGGAAAGTAACATGAATTTATTCTTAACCAAGGTCTAGTGACACGGAAACATCAAACAGCTTAGCATTTGGGTTTATTTTAGATAAGTATCCAAACATCTGATTGTTTATGTGAATTATCAAAATCTTTTGGCTCTGCAAAATTGGGCTGCAAATATCACTAGAGTAAAGATTTTCTCACAAGGTTCCCAGTACTTCCTCCCTCTGATCAGGCCAGAAATAGGAGGACAGCATTTCTTATATATTTCATTTATTTATTCATTGATTTTTGAACACTTATAAACCCAAAGATAGTAGTTACGGTATCTTAGAATTAACTTGCCCAACAAATAAAACAGATAGAGGGCACAAAAGGAATTACAGAAATGTTCGAGATCACAATGATATTATAAATAGAAAATACTGCAAAAACTACAAAGGGATTACACACACACTCTCAAGTCAGCCACCATTTACTCAAATAGCATCAGAACATAACAAACATTAACAGTGTTACTATTATAAAGATTTTGACTGACAGTCTTCCCTATTGGGGGACCCAAAAATTGAAAACGCCTCTCTTTTACTTAATGCCTGTGCGTCACAAAAGAATAACAAACTATAAAACTCAGTATGAATGTGCTTAAAAATTACACTATAATTTAGTAATTAAAAGGACTTGGTCATCTAACACCTACATGGTCCCTGATGGTGCGAAATCAGGCCCACAAAGAGGTTAAAGACTGAGCTAAAAAGTTTACTGCCCCAATAACAGGCTGAGCTCTTTAGATAGTGGAGCACTTAATAGCTTAAAGCATGTGGATGGACACGCTTTTTTAGCACTTCTATAATATGAAATAAATAAGTATCCTCCAGGTGATCACCAGCTCTTAGCACTAGATAAAAACTTAGGTGGGAGAATACTAGAAAAAGCGGCCATGCGTTGGCTATTTCAGTATTACCAACTCTTGTGATTTTACCAAAAGTCTTGCAATATTTGGTGTTTTTCTTAAAGTTCCTGTTCCTAGATAATAAATAGACCCAATCCCTGGAAAAATGACAGCAGGCACAAGAGTTCATTAAACAAACCTCATCTGTTTTTTATTGGGAGAGAATCCACAGGTAGCTCACCTACTATTGCTGGTCCTGATGTTCCATTCACACTTCCTCTCTGAGAGGCAGGAAAGCACTTAACGTGTGCCTAACTTTACATGCAGGAGTAGTTGCACTGAAGTCAATGAGACTACACACATGCTTAAAGTTAAGCATGTGCTTAAAGACTATTCTGGATAAAATCCAGAATAACCTTGTGTCCCTTCCAGATGGCAGAAGATGAAGAAGTTACTCACCTTGTGCAGTAACAATGGTTTTCGAGAGGTGTGTCTCTATGGGTGCTCCACCGTAGGTGTGTTTGCATCCCTGTGCTATTGATCAAAGAACTTCAGTAGTGGTGTCTGTTAGGCCCACACATGCACTTGTGCCCTGCCACGAGGCTAGTCAGCACACGCAGGTTAACCCCTCTCAGTTCCTTCTCTACTGCCAAGCCATAGACAAGAACTCCGAAGTAGAGGGGAGGAGGGTGAGTTGTGGAGGACCCATAGGGACAAACATCTTGAAGAACCACCATTACTGCACAAGTTTAGTAACCTCTTCTTCGAGTAGTGTCCCTATGGGTGCTCCACTGTAGGTGACTCCTGAGCAGTATACGTGCTAACTCCATGGATGGGGAGGGGCTCAAGCACCCATAGGAAAAAAAAAATAGTGGTGTTGTGGAGAGGGCAGGGAAGTAAAATGTATGGTGCACCCAGTTTGAATGATCTCTGGGACCCACTGGCCTGATGTTATGAATTCCCAGGCACTGCAGAATGTTGCCAATTGGTGGCCAAATGGGTGTAAAGCGTTTATCAGCTGTATCAGTTGGGAGGAGCAGTCTAACAGCGCCTTGACCCACCCATCAAAACTGGTGTTTGGACATAGAGGGCTGGGATGAAGAAGATTGTGGTCCAGCTGGTTTGCACTTCGGAAATTTTCCTTTCTTTCTTTGTGACTCATGGTGGCAATGAAGTTGATATTTAAATGTGTGTGGTCTATGCAGGGACTGGGGACTAAATAGTCTTTTTTGTCCTGGTGCACAGATGCCCAGCAACTGGGGAGTGGCCCTAGAGTCCTTCAGGGTATGAAGGGAGCATCAGTCTCCTCTGCAAAGAGCTTTGTGCCCTCAAAAGGGAGGTCCTCAACAGGAGACTGTACTTCCTTCCAGAAGCCCGACAGATGGAGCCATGACGCCCTCGCATCACCACTAGCTGCTGTGTCAGCCGCATCAAGGGCAGATTGCAGCAATGTCTTTGCCACTAACTGGCCCTCCTGGATAATAGCCTTAAATTGGTCACAATGTAATTCTGGTATCTGCTCAATAAAGTAATTCAGTTTTGAATAGTTTATATAATCATACTTCGCTGTGAGAGCCTGGTAGTTGGTGATATGGATTTGAAGCATGGCTAGGCGCTTCCAGTCTCTATCTTAGGAAGTGGCCCTCGACTGGTGTTGGCAGCCGCAGGAATTGATGGTGTCCACCATGATGGAATTGGGGGGGGTGGGTGGGAGAAGAGGAATTTAGATTCATTCGTGGGGACATCGTATTTTTTGTCTACCCGCTTGGAGGTTGGTGCTACTGGTGCTGGGGTTTGCCAGATGGTTCTTGCCGGGTCTAAGATGGCCTCATTAATAGGGAGGGCAATCTTGGAGGAGGAGGAGGAGGAGGAGGAGGAATGGAGGATGTCAAGGAGCCGATGATGAATATCCTTGATTTCTTCCAGGAGTATTTGGAGAGTGTCTGCAACTCTCTTTGCCAATTCCTGGAAGAGACAAAAGTTGTCCACCAGAGATGGTGGGGAAGGCAATGACAGCTTCATCCAGGGAGAAGGAGGATATGCTCCTCAGTGTCATTGCTTCTTTGGCCCCACCCTCCCATTCCTCTATGATATTTTGTGGAGGCTCCAAAGCACTGGATGCTGCAGCTGAGGTAGTGTGCCTTGAGGGTTCTTGGGTGAGGTTTAAAGCCTGAGAGGCATGTTGGTGATATGCTGCCCACGGGTCCCAATAAGACCACTGGGATGATGGTGGCATAGAGCCTGGTGGTGGTGCCCATGGGTGGCCATACCACGATGGTGGTGATGGGGCCATCTGCGGGCATGGGCCTTGCTGGTACTGAGCACCATATGGAGCCTGAGAGGAGTACTGTGACACCACCTCCTCTGGTTCGCCAGTACTGACCACCCCGGTGTTAGTGGCAGTGCTGGGGGAGACAGGGATCTTATCTGTACTGGTCTCTCCAGAGCTGGATGAGGCAATGATGATGGTACCGATGTAGATTCACATACTGGGAGCTCCTTTTTAGCGGAGTGCTTACTCCTGTCCTTCGGTGCCCAGTCCCCGGTGCCCATGCCCATAGGGTCCATGAGCATGTCAGTGGAACAGGCTGCTGTTGGTTTCCATGAGCACTGGGTACTGGACTGAGACGGTCTCAGTACCGATGGTGCCAAAGATACCGAGCGAGATGGGGACCACTTACAGCTATCTTGGGGCTCAGTATGAAGAGCCTGCTCTTTTCTTAGATGACTTGTGAGAGGGGGCAGCAATCTTTTTCCTTGACCCACAGCCTTTAGATGTAGAGAGCTGTGGGTAAGACTGACATCTGCCAGGTGACTCATGGTGTGGATCCTGTGAGGGCCTGAGAGCCGCCTCCATGAAGATAATGTTCAGTCAGAGCTCTCTGCCCTTACAAGATCGTGGCCGGATTTGCTGGCAGAGACCACACTTTTGCTGGATGTGGCCTTCCCTGAGGCAGCAGATGCACAAGGAGTGCTTGTCTGCAATCGGGATTGCTTCCTTGCTAGTGAGGCACTTCTTAAAGCCTGGTGAACCAAATATACCCTACTGGGGGGGTCTCTAATAAAGGGTTTTTAATTGCCTTGAATAATTTTTGTATCATGTATTCCACATTATTTTTAAAATAACAACCTATATTCATATGAAAAAAGCATTTGTGAAGAGCAATTAATGTAGACAAATTTTTAAAAACTATAAAATATTAATGAAAAGACGAGCTAATTAGAGTCCATTTCACATAGGAGTTTGTTTTATAAACTCTTCACACTTTGCTAAAACAAAATATTTGCATCGTCAGGTGTTCTGAGAATGTGTCCAATACGATCTACTTTGCTGAACCTGGCTGGATAAAGGAGAGATGAAAAAAATGTCTTGCTCTTTAATTTTTTTGACTGGTATAAAAGGTTTTGCCTCTGTTCAGTCATTCTGGAAGCATCATCTGGAAAAATACCAATACATAGGCCATGAAACTCCTATTTTCCTTTGTCTCTTGCTGGTTTTGATGTTTTTTCTTGCAAGGTATTTTTATTTCAGCACTTCCTCCTCCAGGCCCAGCACGAAATCAGAATTGCAGAGGCACACAGGAATGAAAAAGCATTATAATTATTAGAGTGAGGCAGAAATTTTCTATTGTAACAACTTTTCCATCAGAAAATGTAGTTTCTCCAAAAATTTTGACAGGTTTTTTTTTATTATTTTCAGTCAGGAAAATCTAAATGAAATATTTCATTTCAGGTCATTTTGACCCAAATCTGAATACATGGATTTCTGAACTGATCCAAAATGTTTACACTGGCAATTAGAAGAAGAAATCTAGGCTGGAAATTAGGAGATGGCTTCTAACCATCAGAGGAGTGAGCTTCTGGAACAGCCTTTCAGTAGGGGTGCAAACAACCTAACTAATTTTAAGCTGGAGCTTGAAAAATTTAGGAACACAATTATATAACATGGTTGCCTAAGACAGCAAGGGACTGGACTCAGTGGCCCAGGATGTCCCTTCCAGTCTTGCCTTGCTATTTTTCATTTCATATAACTTCAACACAACATTTAACTGCATATTCCTATCATGGCAAATTGTCTTATGGGAGTTATAATTCCAGGCCCCATTCTCTCTTATGGGCCAGACTCCCTGAAGGATTATATCTGTCACAACCAGGAAGAAGGCAGTGAGACTGAGTAGTTGGAGCAGGAGTCATTAGTCGGGCTGAATCAGGTACCAGGAGGTCAGAGTCCAAGACAGGCCAGAGGGTGAACTGAGAGTCAAGCATCAGGAGGCAGCAGTGTCAGGTTACCAGGAGACTGGGCTCGGGCACCAGGTTACAGACAGCAATCGAATAGCAAAGTTGAGGACAAACCAGGGTCAGAAACCAGAGTCTAGGGCCTATCACAATCAGGGTCAGAAGCAGAAATGGGCAAGGGAGTCTACGTTGTTGCTCAGACCGTTCCCCTTCATGGCTTCCTGATTTATATACCGGTATCAGCCAATCAGGGGGCTGTGAGGGGCCACCACTCCAGTCCTGTTGGGAAGTACTTCCTGCCAAGCTCAGCCTCACAGCATCCTCCCATGGGAGCCTAGCCTAAGCCTAAGCCTAAGCCTCCCATGGCAATACAGAGGCATCAGAGGCCCTGAACCTTCCAGGTTCCAGCCCTGCAGGGTCTAACAATATCTCCCATAAGGCAATGAGCTGATTTCATGTAGGCTGAGCTTCATGGTGCATCATGGCAGTCACATGAGTTTTGGTGCATTGTGTGGGAGATGTAGTCCAGTCAGGAAGCCTGGCCCACAGTAGAGAATGGGTGCATCAGGTTCCCTGACTACAGTTGCCATAATGTATCATGGCAGTCACATGATGCATCACCAGATGGAAGTGCAGCTTAATATTGATATTATTTTAAAAGAAGCATTTCAGGTCAGTTCAATAAACTTAAATGAAACATTTTTATTTCTGGAATGTCAAAATATTTAATTTCGATCATAAATGCCATTTCAGGATAAAAATCAAATGTTGAAATGTCAGCTCTGATAATTATGTATTCATAAAATGTCATTCATCTAAAGATCACAAAGTCCTTCATAAGCTTTAATTAAATGACCTTCACCACAAGTATTCATGTACTCATTTTACAGAGGGCTACACTGTGACACAAGAAGTGTGTAACTCACCCAAGGTCACACAAGTGTCAAAACGTTTTTTGCCTGTGCAAATTCTGTACAGAATAACACCTGTATTTGCAGGTATTAATGTGCCAAAAGGGCATGCACGTGTGTATGCAAACAGCAGTAGAGAACAGGGTCTGAAAATCAGGTTTTGAACTTGTTTTTCCAGTGATCTAGTGCTAATTCCTCACACTGATATGCAGCAGGTACCACCCAGGCAGCAAAAGCTAAGAATAACATGGAGGCCACATAATGTAATGTCTTTCTCAACTGGGATCCCTCTGGCAAATCAAGAAACAGCATTAATGGGTTCCAAAATGAGTCTCTGACCAGAAAGGTGGTAGACACAATCTCCAAATGGGGCGTGTAGGTCACAGGGAAATGGCCAGGGAAGCCTTAGTTTTAGCAAAAAAACAGAAAGGATTCTCATCATCCACCAGGAAAACTTTTGATCAAGAATAACTTTCTTAGTCTTCTTTAACCAAGTTACCTTTTTCTCCTGAAGGTCCAACTCTCCCCGGACGCCCTGGAGCGCCTTTCTCCCCTTTTTCTCCAGCCTCCCCTATTAATATAAAAGGAAAGAAGAAAGAATAAAACATATTGATCCCTCACTTCCTATAGATATCTCAGTCAGTCTGAATTGCCATCAGTAATAAATGACTAGAGGAACTTCATTTTGTTTTGCCTTTGGAAAAATGCCACATGTACATTAAGGAAAAAGCTGGAGGATTTTGACTTTGGTAGCCTTCATGTGTTTAATGAAGAACATGGCACAGCCTATTAACCAGTCACATGCATACCTACAGTAAGGGTAGAGAATACATAACTGACTCTTAAGGCTAGGTGCAGCCGCACCGCTCTAGCGCTTCTGGTGAAGTCAGTGACACTAAGTCAATGGGAGAGAGCTCTCCTGTCAGCGTAATAATTCCTACCTCCACAAAACGCAGTAGGCTATATTGGCGGGAGAATCTCTTCCATTGACATAGCACTATCTACACCATGGCTTAGGTCAGTATAACTCAAATCGCTCAGGGGCATGGATTATTCACACCCTTAAGCAACGTAAATTAAACTGAAGTAATTTGCAGTGCAGACATAGCCTAAACCAAAGTTCTGATTCTGCAGCCCTTATTCATCTGCAGCCAATAAGATTATTCACATGAGTAGACACAACAGACACATCCAGCAGTACATCAGCACCATCAATCTTATATCATTTTGACTGCATGACTGTATTACGTCCCAATTCAGCAAAGCACATAAGCACATGCTTAAATCCATCCCTCTTCAGCAAAGCACATAAGCATATGCTTAACTTGATGCATATATTAAGTCTCATTAAGCATGCTTAAGTGTTTTGCTGAGTAATGATAGATTGGGATCTGTAGGAGGAAATGCCTTCATCTTCATTCCTGATAATTTGCTGCATCTCTTAATTTCTTTAGTTTGAACCCCTATGTATTATATTCATGCTCAACTAGCTCAGGGCATAAAATATAGACTTCATATTTAAATAGCAGCCTTCATAAATGTAAGCTGTCTTGTTTTCATTAACTAGGTATTTGTGGTTGAGTGGTTTGCTCTGTACCCCCGCTACAATATTTCGTTACTTAAAATACAATTCAAATATCTGTACTAATTAAATAACTAAGAATCTCGATAATCAATTTAACAAAGTCCCAGCTAAGAAAACAAAAGCTTCTGTGAAAAAGAAGAAAACCACAAACATAAAAGAAAACAATGTCAATGACTACAATGAGATGAATTGACATCTTGAAACTAAAGGCAAAGCTGTTGCCATCATAATCTGTGGACCCAGGAATATGAATATTGATAAGTTTTCCAATAATTCTCTATCTTGTATGTAAAGCAGGGTAGCCAACATGAAGCTTATGGTCCACGTGTAGTCATGGAGTTCTCTAACACAAACCACAGCCACCAAAAGGAAGTGCATAGAGAAGAAAGATTGCTGAGAACAAAATGGAGTCTCACATACTTGAAAGCAGCAATCTCCACAGGCCTCTGTTCCTTATTCGAGGGCTGCATTCAGAATTCCAAGGCTGCCTGTGCCTCCAGAGGATAGCAGCTCCAACTAACATATTCAGGCTCCTGACCATCTTCCAATGCCACCTTCAGGTGGTCAAAGCTAGGGGGAGGCCCTTGCTCTCCATAAGAAAATACTGCTGACAACTCACAGTTAATGGTATAATTAGTGTGACTTTTACTTGTCTTTGCCGCATTAAAGAATTTCTGGGTTTTTATCCTTGAGTAGCCAACAGGCTCCATATTACTATCTCCCCCTCCCCGTGAGATGATTATAGACTCCTTACTTGCCAAACATAAATCTTGATAGTATTTTCCCTCTAGCCTTTTTTTCTGTGGAGACGCAGAGCAAGATACTACAGCCTATTACTTCATGAGTCACTCCAGAGGGAAAGCCATGCATCAGGGGTCACTAAGATAGATCACGCCTGCTTCAGGAATTGTGCTTGTCTGCATTTTTTTCCTAGTTTGAGGGCAACAGTAGCAGGTTTCCTCGCAGTGACCTTGACCTGGAGGGACCATTTCTAAGGGTGAAAGAATACATCAGTTTCTAGGCCCATTCAGTCCTTGGCTTTCCTCTCAGACTGCCTGATGTGCCAGTCAGAGCCTAAGACTATTGTGGGTTTTGTGATGCGGACTAAGACCACCAAAGAGAGAAAGACTGGTCTTTCCGGTTAAGACACTGGACTAGGACTTAGAATATCGGAGTTCAGTTTCTGCCTCTATTTGTTTGACCATCTGTAAGGGGGCGTCAATAACAATATTGCCTTTATTCCCCCACTTCCTTGTATCTTTTCCTTGCCTTGTAAGCAATCTGGGGTAGGGGCTATGTCTCAGTATGTGTTTGTACAGTATCTAGTACAAGGAGATTCCCTGTTTTCAGTTGGAGTCTCTAGGCTCTACCATAATACAAATAATAGTAATAATAAACACATAGGTTATGGAGAACCCATTAGCTGGTGATAACTTTCTGTCATTACCAGCGTGCCCCATATGTGAGTAGAACTATTAACTGAGTGAATACACAGGAAGAAAGATTATGATAATTATTTTTATGTATTTCATGTCAACTTTTTTGTGCGTGACATATCATTGAGAATATTAAACAGTCCCTGCTCTGAAGAGCTTACAGTCTTAAAGACAGAAAACAGGACAAATTGGCAAATCCAAAGCTTAGAATAGCTCAGAAGGTTTTTTATATATATTTATTCTCCATAATAATAAAACTCACTTCTTTTGGGCCTGGCAGAAGTAGTAGTGTTTTAAGAGAGGTTTGAACGAGCAATGTAGTTGGTCTGAATCCTCCATCTCTTCTCTCATGTACTATTATGCTTTTCTAATTATTAATCTTATACTTCTGGATTTCTAAAGCATGCATCATTGTGCCATGTGGACTCCCAGAACCACAGTATCCTTCCTCTTCCCACCCCCAGGATAAATCATCTTGTCTATTTCATTAGGCTTTTTTTTTTTTTTTTTTAAAAAGCAAACCTAAGATGTAAGTACATGAATGAGTAAATCGGTGTGTGACTATTTTTTATTCCCTTCTTTTTCCAGTCTTATTTTCATTTCAATTTTCCTTCCTTCTCTATTTTCCGTTTTCTTCTTCAATGGGTTCCCATTTTCTCTCCCTTGTTCTTTTCTTTGGGTCCTCTCTTTCCTTCTTCTTTTGTATGTTTCTTTTCACACACAAACACACACACGCACTTCTCAGTGCCTCTCCATCTCTCTCGTCCCCTTCCCTCTAGTCATCTCACTTGGTGCCTCTGGCATGCTATGCTCTCTCTGTCCATTCCTAAGTCTCCCTTGTTATCTTTTTTTCTACCCCTCCTAGAAATCTCTTTCCCTTCCCAGGGTATCCCAATTCCCCACTTCCCAGGGTCCCCAACATCTCTTTCCTCTGTTCCCCATAACCTCTCTTCTTCCCCCATTCTCCCCAAAGCCTGCTACAGACATGTTCCAGGTATAAGCTCCCAGGAAGGATCTTCTGGGACATCCTTCTAAGGCAGTCAGAGCCCAGCTGGCTGTGTTGGGCTCCATTATGAGATGCTTTGCTCCACTGTGGCCACAGATATCAGAGGCAGCTCAGCAGTGGAGGAGCTATGGCATATTTAAGTGTTGCTTCTGTGCAGAGCTGAATGCTGCTCACGAGCTGAGTTTTGGGCATATGGCCATACATATACTCAGTTTAGCGGAAATCTTGGTCATTCCTGACATGGACTGGATTTGAGCCAACAGATGAAAGGCTCTGTATATCACTACCACGCCTCTGAGACAGTCAGTCCCCCGACAGTTTAGTTTGGGCATTGGTGGCTTTTTAGAGATTTTACATTAAGCTTAGCAGGTCATTATGTGCTTCACTGAAATTGTACATCAATCTCCCTTGCCATGTCAATGACTGTTTCTAATTAGGTGGAGTGAAAGCACTAAAGCATTCTGGTTTTCAAGCTTCCTCATTGTTTTATGGCTCTATTCCTGATTGCCTTACTAAAAAAAGAGGCCAGAATTATTGCTGGGAAAGTTCTACATTGTAATAATAGCAATTTTAGCATTTAGATGGCACTAAGTGCTTCATAAGCATGAACTAACTAATCTTCCCAACACTACTGTGAGGTGGTGAATGTCTGTACCAGAATTACCCTGATTATACAAATGGGGAAGTGAAAGGAGAGAGACTAAGGGACTGGCCCAAGGACACAGAGAAAGTCAACAACAGAACCAGGATTAAAGTTCCTAGTTCCCCATGCTGCGTTCTGACCACTTGATCAATCTTCTCTATCACTAGGCTATGCAATAATAAACTTGATAATGCTGTTATTTGTGTGAGATACATACTAAAGATGGCAGATGAATGGCAACAATTAAGGCTCAGTCAAATCATGGATTGTCTGAATGCATCAAACTAGCACTGCTCTACTTTTCACCCCCACCTTAGGTGTCAACATGGCTAAGAGTTCAGGGGCCAGCCTGTGAAAAGAAAAAACTACCCTTTTTCTCAGGTCAGCAATCTGAAGGTAAAGCATCTCTCAGTTGTGCAGTAAAAATAAAAAAATAAAAAGTTTTCTTAACGCTGGTGGCACCCATCTTATATGAGTGACATCATTTGACAATAGAGGCACAACCACAAGAAAAACTGTAAGGTTTCATATGTTGATAAATTGTATAGTTTTTAGACAATGCAAGTTTGTCAGCTGATGATATGTTAACGGTTCCTGGTCTATAGCTCACAGAGTCTCTTGCCATACACACTTATTAGGAATGGCACATATAGCATCCTTACATACATCTCAGGCAAAATCCTGGCCCTATTGAAGTCAATGGGAGTTTTGCTATTGACTTCAATAGGGCCAAGATTTCGCACACACCCTTAATACAGATCATTAGGTATAACGTTGGCAATACACGCTACTGCTTCAGAACAAGAATTAATTTAGAAGTTCTGTGCTATTTAAAGTACGGATGCCAAGGTATTCCTTTACATGAAGAGACCAATATTTTGTCATACCATCTGTATCAGGCAATATTCTTGGCCAAAATGTAGAGCAAATAGTAGGCAGCTTTATTTTCATAATCATACCTGGCCAAACTCTGAGAGGCACTGAGCATTTAAGTCAATGGAAGTTGAAGGTGCTCAGCATTCTCAGAGTTTGCCACAAATAAAGGTGTATTTCAGTTTAGCAAATATAGAGTTATTGATTATTTCCAAGTAGTCCCTCTCAAAGGGGCAATAAAGGCTTATAAAATGTTTTCTAGACAGTCATAACACGGAACCAGATTCTGCAAACTTTATGTACGCTGAGTACTACTCATGAGCATAAACCCACTGAAGTCATAAGGAAAACCCATCTGAGTAACGAGGGCTATTCCTCATGAGTGGGCTTTGCAGAGTCAGGCCTGCAGTTTGTAACCATGTTGTTTTAATGGACACAAATCATGTTACAGACTGTGCTTGGCCATGTTTGGAAAATTATTCCAAATCCTACTATGGAAAGGGCAATTATAAGGCACCTTGTAGAGATGTTAGTCCCTGCTAGAAATTGCATATGACTTGTCATTGGTTCAAATAAACCTGTAAGAAAAAAAAAAAGACTACTATTTAGGCAGAGAGAGAGAGAGAGACACACTCAACATTACCTTTGAGGCCTGGAACAAGAATCTGAACAGAGCAGGACTCTTCTGCAATATGTTGAGGATATCCAGATCTTAACAGTGACAGGAAGGCAAGGCTAATTAGAGTCACCAGAAAACACAGATCTCTCTTCATAATGAGTGCTTGCAGGTCACTGACTCCTAAACAAAAGAATGAATAAACAGTCATGGGAATTCCAAAGGCTTCTAATAGTTTCTGAGAGCATGCAGTGTGGCACCACGAATGGAGTATGTTTGTGCGTACTATAGTCTAAATAGCATGAAAAGAATGTGTACAGGTTGTATGCCTAATAAACATATGTTGTACAATACAATAAGGATTTACGGTCATTCAGCTGTTCCTTTTAAGACTACACTGGTTGAGGAAAAATTCAGAAGACAAATTAGGTAAAAAGGATGGTAAAATTCCCTTCTCAACAAAAACAAAACAAAAAAAGACCACTGATACATAAGACTTATTTTCTATTTTCCATATCTGTCAATGGAAAAAAGATGCCCAGTAAAGGTGAGGTTACCATCAATGTTGAATGAAGAAATGTACCAGGGATTTACATGGAAGGATACAAATATCTGAGTTGACAGCCCAGGGTAGGAGAACGCATAAATTTTACCTTTCACAGCTTTGATAGCTGCCACTGGTATCTTTATAGTATTTGATGCAAGAGCCCTTATCTCTTCAATTTCATCATGGAATGTAAATACACCAGAGTCTTTAATAAATCCAGGAGGTCATCTACACCTGAGCAAGGTGAACAACAACTTTGGAAAGAGACTTAAGACTAGTCTACACTTGAAGTGCTACAGTGGCGCAGCTTCATCAGTACAGCTGTGCCACTGTAGCGTGTGTGGTGAAGATGCTCTATGCTCACAGAAGAGAGCTCTCCCGGCGGCATAATAAAACCACCTCCCCGAGAGGCGATAGCTATGTCGCAGGAGAAGCTCTCCATTGACATAGCACTGTCCAAACCAGTAGGTAGTTTGGTGTAACTTACATCGCTCAGGAGGTAGCTTACTCACACCCCTCAGTGAGATAAGTTACACCAACATAAATTGTAGTGTGTACAAGCCCTTAGCTCATGGAAATCACAGCCTCCTACAAATCTGTCAGTGGAACGGGCTTCATATTGTTATGCTGTAGGTAGACCCTTTGGGAAAAGAAACTGCCCAGAAATATAGTTTGATTGAATAGGTCACCAAAAGCTGATCTACAAGAGGACTACAAAAATGCTCTTTCAGGAAAGAAAAGAATTATCAGTCCTCCTGATTTCTTCCTTTCAGTAGCACTTAGCACTTTGTAGTAGCAGGAGTAGGGAGAAAATGAAAACCATATCAAAGCATCAAGATATGGAGAAGATGTCTGTCACCAATTCTGGTTCTCCTGCATTAGCCACTGCACACTTGTGTGCAGGTTTATGGCTAGACTGAACAAATTGATAGCCCAGAAGATCAGTAACGGGACATGAAGTCTTTCACCCCATGCCATCAATTTAAATCGAGCCTAATGTGATTGTAATTGAAAGTCCCTGCCATTTGATTGCTGTATTCAGTAGCCAGTGTGAAATAAGCACGTGGTCTCAATCCAGTCACAGATGCAATCCACATTATAAACCCCACCATCAGAAATGGTACATTTGCTGGGAATCTCAGCAGCGAGGCTAAATACTGAATGAGCATACAGTCTGAATCACCCTCACAATGTTAATGGCTAAAATGTGACCCTGGCTACGCTTCCACACAGAGGAATAAGAGCACAAAAGGGTCCCCTTACTCCCCCGCGTAGGCTACCATATCCTGGGAGGGGCAAGCAGTCAGGGACACTCAAGGAAGACAAGGCCATTGAAAAGAAGCTAAATGAATTATTTGTATCAGTCTTCACTGCAGAAGATGCAAGAAATTCTACACCTGAACCATTCCTTTTAGGTGACAAATCTGAGGAACTGTCCTAGATTGAAGTGTCAGCACAGGAGGTTTTGGAACAAATTGATAAATTAAACAGTAATAAGTGACCAGGACCAGATAGTATTCACCCAAGAGTTCTGAAGGCTCTAATATGAAAGTACTTACTGGGGTATGTAACCTATCGCTTAAATCAGCCTCAGTACCAGAAATGACAGAAGGATAGCTAATGTAATGCTGACTTTTAAAAAAGGCTCCAGAGGTAATCCTGACAATAACAGGCTGGTAAACCTAATTTAAGTACCAGGCAAATTGGTTGAAACTATAGTAAAGAACAGAATTATCAGACACGTAGATGAACACAGTATGTTGGGGAAGAGTCAACACAGCTTTTGTAAAGGGAAATCATGCCTCACCGCTCTATTAGAATTCTTTGAGGGGTCAACAACATGTGGACAAGGATGATCCAGTGTACTTGGACTTTCAGAAAGCCTTTGACAAGGTCCCTCACCAAAGGCTCTTAAGCAAAGTAGGCAGTCACGGGATAAGAGAGCAAGTCCACTCAAGAATCAGTAACTGGTTAAAAGATAGTAAATAAAGGGTAAGAATAAATTATCAGTTTTCACAGCTGAGAGAGGTAAATAGCAGGGTCCCCCAAGGATCTGTACTGGGACCAGAGCTGTTCAACATATACAAAAATTATCTGCAAAAAGGGGTAAACAGTGAGGTGTCAGAGTTTGCAGATGATACAAAATTACTCAAGATAGTAAAGCCCAAAGCTGACTGCAAAGAGATCTCAAAACTGGTTGATTAGGCAACAAAATGGCAGATGAAATTCAATGTTGATATACAAAGTCCTGCACACTGGAAAACATAATCCCAGCTATACATACAATATGATGGGGACTAAATTAGCTGTTATCACTCAAGAAAGAGATCTTGGAGTCATCATGGATAATTTAATCCATTCAATGAGCAGCAGCAGTCAAAAAGCTAACAGAATGTTAGGAACCATTAGGAAAGAGACAGATAATAAGGCAGAAAATATCATAATGTCATTGTATACATCTATGGTGCACCCACACCTTGACCACTGCATCAGTTCTGGTTGCCCCATCTCAAAAAATATATGTATATTAGAATTGGACAAGGTACAGAGAAGGGCAACAAAAATGATTATGGGTATGGAACAACTTCCCTATGAGGTGAGATTAAAAAGACTCAGTTCAGTTTAGAAAGAGGCAAGTAAGGGGGGATATAATAGAGAGCTATAAAATCATGAATGGTATAAAGTAAGTGTTATTTACCCCTTCACATAACAAAAGAACCAGGATGTCACCCAATGAAATTAATAGGCAGCATGTTTAAGGCAAACATAAGGAAGTACTTCTCCATACAACATAGTCAACCTGTGGAACACATTGCCAAGGATGTTGTGAAGGCCAAATGTATAACTGGGTTCAAAACAGAATTAGATAAATTCATGGAGGATAAGGCCATCAATGGCTATTAGCCAGGATGGTCAGGTACACAACCTCATGCTCTGCATATCCCTAAAGCTCTGACTCCCAGAAGGTAGGACTGGACAACAGGGGATAGATCACTCAATAATTGCCCTGTTCCATTCATTCCCTCTGAAGCATCTGGCAACGGCCAGTGTCAGAAGACAGTTTACTGGATTAGATGGACCATTGGTCTGACCCAGTTTGGACATTTCTATGTTCTATAACCACTTTTTACATATTTGAAGACTGCTATCATGTCTCCCCTCAGCCATCTCTTCTCTTCTCTAAACATGCCCAGTTCTTTCAACCTTTCCGCACTGGTCATGTTTCCTAAACCTCTTATTTTTAATCATTTCAAAAATAATCCCATCCTCTCCCTGCTACCACCCCACCCCCACCCCCAAAAAAGAAGGCAGTAGGCTAGAAAAAAAATTTCAAAAGGGAAAGATTTAAGCAGGGTGATGTGGAATAAAGTACTGGCTGGAACAGAATAGAGGAGTTAGAAAAAAAACAAGCAATACAATCAGGGAAGCAAACACAGCTTTAGAAGAGCTTTTGTGACTTGTGGAACTTTAGGGAAACTGTCTCAGCCATGGAGAACATTTTTACTTATTCAAGTTTCCAAACAACAGATCATCGAGAGACCATCAGAGAACCACAGAGGCAGAGACCTTCATTAGGAGAGCCGCCTGCAAAAACATTGTTGAACTGACCAGAGGCCAGATTAAGGCAAGGCCCAACAGCCACTTTGTACTCCAGATCTTTGGTGACTGGAGTCAACACCTGAACCAACAGACACAATAAGAAAGCTAAAAGATTGTCTGTTGCTGTATATTCTTGAAGTGAAGTGATGATACCAGCAGCTAAGTTTCATTCTATCCTTCATGACTGTGAGGGAAGGCTTGGAAATGTGACCTGAGTATAACTGAGGCACTGATATCTACCTGCCTCTGCAGATAGCCTAAACTAATGTAAGAGGTATGAACTGCCCTCACCCATCTTAAATGGGTTGTTGGTGCTGAAATCTGCTGCTATTTGTGTGACCCTACTGTCACCATCCCAGAAGGAGAATCTGGTGGAACAAAGGGTGAGTGTTGCTGTCATCTCATTATGGTTTTACTTGGGCGGTGTCAAGTGGTGCCCCCATTCACACACACAGAGTCCTCACCTCAGTGAGTGGGAGCTGAGTTTTCCTGCCTCTGAAATGGATGATGCCCACCTGAAGAGAGGGAGTTGTGGTTCAGGATGAGGGGAGGAAGCCCCAACCAACCCAAATAAAAGTGAGGGTGGGCCCCTGAACTAGCACATCACACAGCTCATGTAGATGGCCCCTGCAACTACCATCCCAGAGAGGGATGAGGCCACAGCATGGGGACAGGGCCACAGTATGGGAGCTGGTCCTTGGGGAATCCACGTAAGGATGGGCCTGTGGTCCCAATTTGCCTTAAATGGGCCTGGGAATTGACAACGAGTCTGCCCAACTACAGCCATAGAATTAAGAGTCTTAGAATAAAATCTGTGCTGACTGGAGCCACTGCCTGGACAATAGGGCAACTAAAAGACTGTCTGTTCCTGTATATTCTTGAATTTAGGGTTTGCATAAACCTACAGAAATTCCTGTGACAATGAATGTGCTCTGCCTTTCAAGATCTGAGAACTGTGAACAAATTTGCCATTTTAGTCATTGCTGCTGGCTTGTAGATCCAGTTCTCCAAAGCATGTACAAGTCCAATGTTCCCTCTAATTTTTTCATCCATGTGTGGAATGAATTTTGTTTTGGTACACCAATATCGAGGTAATGTGCGGATGGGTGCCACCAGTAGAAGCAAAAAACCTAGATCTAATATGTATATTTTTAAAAGTTACCATAGGGATAATTACTCCAGACAGGACAGGTTAGGCATTTTAGAACTCACTACTCAACTAATTAAATTTAAGCATAAGAGAGAAATAAAATTATGAAATGCATAGACTAGTCAAAGAATATATGTGCACTGCAGGAAGTACCAAGCAGTAACAACAAAACAACACCACAAGTATGTGTTGGGAGGTGAGTGTGTCAGAGACAAACTGTGTGTGTGTGTGTGTGTGTGTGTGTGTGTGTGTGTGAGAGAGAGACTGTGTGTGACACAGTGTGCGAGTGTGAGACTGTTCGTGTGTATATGTGCGTGAGAGACACAGAGACAGGGTTCTGTGTGAGAGACACACACAGTGTGTGTGCGCGCGTGCATATGCATCACACACACACAGATTGTGTGTGTGCTGGCTGCTGGGGAAGTCTATGGGAGACTGTGCACTGTCTCTTTAAGGCACACATACCAGAAGTCTCAGACTGCAGCAGCTGAGCTCTCCTGCTCCTGAGCCCTGTCCCCTGCTCTGTGGAGATGGGGTACATGGGCAGGAGGAAAGCAGGGAGAGGGGGACACCCTGACGTCATGCCCCATCCCCTACTCTGCACAGCAAGCAGGAGGATCCCGGGAGCAGATGGCCAGGAGCTCCAAGGCAGAGGAGCAACGCAGCTGCAGAGCAGCAGGGGGAGGGGCACCTGAACATGTTGCCACTGTGCACAGCTCTGTTAACAAAGTGCACGGCCCTTGATTCACTCCTGGGCGGCCACGCGACTACGCAGTGTAGCAGGAACACAGTATACAACCATTCTAATTATGAAACTAGAGGTAAGCCCAAGCTGGAAAGTTCAAATACAGATCTGGATTTAAATTTTCCAAGAATTTGGAGGCATTTTGGGTGCCCACCTTGAGACACATTGGATCTAATTTTCTATTATGCTGAGCACCAAAAACTTCCCCAGGGGTTTAATTATAAATACTCAACGCTTCTGAAAACCCGGTCCCCCCATTGTCTCAGTTATGCCCTAACCCTGTAAAAATGAGTGCATGTGACCTCGGTAGTGCAGCCAGTTGCATTTATTTGTAGGAACCAAGAGAGTGAGGCACTCCAGTTTAGTGGATGCTTTTGAAAATATTGGCCATACATTGTCATAAAGGTTGTTTCTTTAGCAAGATCGGGGAGAGCTGTGTGAAATTTGGCACTTTCAGCTGGAAGGGATCTACATTGTTACCAACCCCAAGTATTCAAAAATCATGAATCAAGCGGCAAAGAATCATGATTTTAAAAAAAATCTCATGATTTTTAAGCCAATTTATTTTAGTTTGTCATTGATTGCTGAGCCTTTGAGGTGCATGCAGGTCATATTTACAAGCTTCTCTACAACCCCAACTTATACTTAAGAAAAGAAAAGAAAGCTGAGGCTTTCAAAAAAACTACCAAATATTCCAAATTCTCACAATAAATTCATGAGAGTTGGCAACCCCTTCATATAGCTGTAATGGCTTAAACTCCACGGCAAATAAGGATATTAATAAACTAAGCCCTTCTACTCTCGAATCCTCCCCAAAAGGCTGCAGAGCGAAACACGACCAACAGCTGCCAGCAGCTTCCTCCCTTCTACATTCAGAGAGCTCTAGCTCAAGTTCTGGGCTCAAGCGCAGTCATACGACACCATAGAGAGGTGATCTAGCAGTAACTCACTCCTAAATTATTTAAGGCTTTAGAGGTTAAAACCAACACCTTGAGCTCTACTCACAGTCAATGCAGGTTACATAGGGTGCTGCCCCTTTTTATTATCTGCACTGGTTCTTCTCTCAGCTGGCCATTTCTGCCATACCTACCAACTTCCTGTATACATTTTATGAGATCCTTCTCTTCTGTGATTCGGTCTAGAAGGTTACTTGCAGTGACCCCATTAATGACAGAAGTGTCAAACACCAGAGAGAGAATGATGCTGTTGTCTGCTGGGTAGGGCACCCCCCGGGTCCAATCCCCCTACTCCACTCGCTCTTTCATTATTTATCCACAATGGAATGGTTTCAACAGGAGAGAATGAGGGAGCCCCCACATCAGACTATTCCAAAGTCCACTGGTTAGAGCACTCTTAAAAGACTCCTTGTTCAAATCCTCTCTCCTCTTCTGGCAAAGAGGGGGAAATTGAATCTGGGTCCCCACATCCTAGACAAGTGCTCTAACTGCTAGGCTAAGAGTTATACAGGTGGGGACCACCACTTCCTCTTCCCCCTGTTTTGTATGGAGAGCCTAACTCAGTCCCACAAGAAATATCTTAGGTGCCTAAGCCAACGGAAGTCAGGAGGCACATTCCCGTTCGTGTAATGCTAAGCAAAGCTAGGCATCTCCCTGCAGTCTGGACATAGGCACCTATCTCTGAAAAAGGGGAAGAGCTTAGCACACTCTCCCCCCGCCCTCAACACTTCTCCATGGCTAATTTAGGCAGTTCTGCCCCACCTAGCGTGCTGGCTTTTGGAGACGGCATTGGTAGGCATCTCTGTCCACCCATGTTTGTATAGGAAACTTAGGTGTCCAACTCAGGCTTTGTGGATCACAGTGTTGTTCCTTTCGTTTTCTAGGCTCCGTGATGCTCAGCATTGCTACCCATAAGTCCCTTTAGGATCCCACTCTTCATGGCATTTTAGATTGGGAGTTAGGCTCCTAGGTACTTTTGAAAATCCCACTATACACCTAATTACAACTTTAGAATCCTAAATACCTTCAAAAATCTGTCCCTCAGTCTCTCTGTCCTTCAGTTCCCCCTCTGTAAAATGGGGATAACACTTCCCTACCTCACAGGGGACTGTGAAGATAACTACATTAATCATGGTGAGGTGCTCATCACTTTAGGATCTGGAGACCACAGAAGTATCTTAGATCGATAGGAGTGAATCCATGATAATCACTGGGATTTGATACTGCCTATGAGTAAACATGGTTTTCCAAACACAGATGAAATTTTCAACTGCTAACATTTCAGAGGCTGGCTAGTTTGCAGATGGCTGATGACTAGAATTGGGCTAATTTTCTGGGTTTTTTCAGGGCTGGTAAAGGGTGGGCGGGAAAGTAGAACAGAGTATTATTCCCCCACAGAAATTTGACCAAAAAAAATGGAAAAAAATATTTTTGTGGAAGATTTCCATACGAAATGTTGAGTTTTTGGCAAAACTGAAAGATTTTGGCCAAAATCAAGAGGTGTAATACCTCCGAGGAGTTGTAGTGTGCTCATGTCCCCACTCTCTTCTGTGGGCCAAGGTCACCAGCTGGACTACATCTCCCATAATGCACAGGTTTACCTCTGCAAAAGGGTGATGTAGTGTAGGAGATGTAGTGCAGCTAGGGATCCCAGCCCATAGAGAAGAATGGGGACTTGCAGCAAACCACAACTTCCATTTTTAGCCAAAATACTTTTGGGTTTTGGCTGAAATATTTTGATTAAAAAGAAAACTAGCAAAATTTTCCACAGAAAAGACACTTTACAAAAAAAGTTGTGTCAAAAACCCAATTTTCTGTCCAAAAAAAAGTTTAAACTGAAAACTTTTGAGCAATCCTAATGTAGAGTAAAAATGAAGTTTTTAAAGCTATGTGAAATCACTCAGAAAGGTTTCAACATGGTAGCCCCACTACAAGTTATGCGATTGGACTCTGCTGCTTCCACAATGCAGTTCTGTATCGGTCATCAGGCAAAGTCACAGGTTTGGCTATGAATTTGGATTATGACTTACATACTCCTATGAAAAGTGTTAGTGATACAGAACATGCTATTTTTAGGTGATTCTATGTTGGCAGATGTTCACATCTAGGGTGAATTATCTAAAGACAATCAAACATTCTTAAAGGGACACATTCAACGTAAAAAACCCCACAAACAAAAGCCACCCACTTCTTGTCAAACATTTTTTTAAATTTCTTATTTGTATTACAGCAGTGTCTAGAGACCCTAACCATCATCAGCACTGCATTATGTCACACGCTGAATAAACACAGTAAAGTCAGTCTCTGCCCCAGAAGCTTACAAGTAATCTCTGAGGTTACTATAAATGAAAGGATTATGGAAGAAAATATTCACAGAATCAGAGCCACAATATCATCTTTTCACCTGGTATCTGTTTCAGTTCTAATCAAAATCAGCTGGATTTCAAAGCATTAAAACTAAAATGCAATACCTTTTTAAGAATAGACATTTAGGTAGATTGATCAAAATTTTACAGGCATTTTTAGTAAGTGATATCATAGAAGGACTGAGAATTTGATTCATAAAAATGACATCAATGATCTTTTCTTTAAATCAATGGTTGGCTTACAGGTTTACATCCTCCAATATCTTTACTGCTTTAAATGAGCATGCTTGTAAATATGAAATAGCTAACATCAAAATACTCCAAAAATCAACTGCTGAGAGTGGAAAAATTGCTATTATCTTTCAGCTACATTTTCAGAGTAACTAGTGACTAGTAATCTGTAATAATTTAATCTCAGGAGTTTCTTTAATTTCTTTGTATGAGAAGTGAAAAATAAAAAGTGGTGCATTTCACTTCTCTAATTAGACACGCAATTTTGTAAGAAACGTTTCCCCTCCCAAACCTCACAGACAATATCCATATCTATAAGCTGCATATATATGAACCTTTAATTTTAATAAAGTTTCCCTTTATCCAATATACCACTAATCCCAGTCCTAATTGTCCTTGACTCAATCTCTAGAGTTACCCCTTTACTAGCCATTGGTGTATTCTGTCATTATCGGATCCTCTAGAGCAGCAGTGTCCAATACGTTCGCCACTAGCCACATGTGGCTAATAGGCTATTGAATTGTGGCATTTTTATAATGTAGCTAATAACTAAAATTCAAAGCCACAAGTGTGGCTACCAGTGTGGCTAGCATCGAATTTCTATTGGACACCGCTTCTCTACAGTCTACTTCAGTATGACACCATTGCCACATGTCTTCTATCCTTTGCTTTGGGGGCTATATTATAAACTCATCATTCGTAATAGATGAAGACATTCTGGTGCCCCACAACAGATAGAGAGACTGAGAAATGCGTTTCACATTTCTAGTCTTAAATGGCTATATTGATTATGTTATGAAGAATCACAGCCAGTTCTCTCTTGCCACTCTGGCAATTAAATCATGTGTGTTCTAACCAAACATGCTATGCTGAAATTACTAAAATCAGAACCAGTGGCTATAAAAAGTTAATACATTTCAATTTCAGTAGTTAAAAACAAACAAAAAAATTAAAAATCTTATTTTAATTCACTGTCTCTTGCTCAGAAGTATCTTTGACACTGTTACAAATCCCAAGTTAAACAGGGATTTTTTTCAGCTAAATCAGGCTTTTGCAAGCAGTAAGGTCCACATTATCTCTCAGAATACAGTACACCAAGCTTTTGTTTCTTATCCTGCAGCTAACCCACACCAGTTGTCAGACATACTTTGAATGTTTCCACTCACATGTCCAGTCTCTATCGTACATCCAGACTTTTTCCTCCTTACATGCTTCTAACCAGTAAAACCGCAAAAGTCTCTCCTACCTTATGATTGCTGAGAAAATGGGGACTGCAGAGCACACTCTGCCTGCAGGGAAATTGCACAGATGACCCTCATGCTGCTGTTTACAGAAATCTGACAGTTTTTAATTTGAAAAGATGTTGTCTTTTGCTTTTCGACAGTTCAACAAATCAGACAGAACAGTTGCAAGTGTTATCTGTAAACAACTTCCTGTTTGAAATAGATCAGCTGTCCTGCAGGACAATAATTAGGAAAGAAGTGTGGGAAAACTGAAGAGGTCTATGATGTAAGCTGCTTATTTTGGGAATGTACTTTTTTGGGAATGCACTCTCACTGTCCCCTCCCCCTCACTAGCAGAGAACCCCTTTGTAACCATTTAGATCCAACTAAACACACACACACACTCCCACCAGAGCACAACTTTTCCTGCATTGAATTTCAGCAGCTGATATTCAAAAGATGGTGAGTCAAGGGTCCTACTCAAATTCCAATGTATGTAATTAATACATTCTTTGCCTACCTCAATTTCCCTTATTTTTCCAACTGGCTAAAGTATTTTTCACTTTTGGAGTAAAGCATGCCACTGTTTAAAGAGCAGAAACTCCACACACTGCACAATAACGTAAATACTCAATTCTCCACCTGGCTGGTCTCTTCCAAGCCTGTTTTCTTCACCCATATGGAATTACCCACTGACAAAGGGAAGTTCCATGCCTGTTGAAGGAGCAGAACAGACATTCAGAAATTCTACAGTATAATTTCTGAGTTGGTCTACTATGTTGTTGCTGTTCACACTTAAACAGTTGTCACACTTTAACCCTTCAGTATATAATGGCACTTCAGTGCCGAGAGAAGTAATTCATACATACTTCAAGTGTCAGATTCCCCCCGGTCCTAAAGGAATAGCCAAAGAGTCACCTTGCCAATGGGAATCCTCAGGTGTCCTGAAGTCATTGTTGCTGGCTCTCCTACCCTCACAGGCAACACATCAGGGACGGACAATCATCAGAGATAAGTCCATTGCATTCTGACTGATCTTGGCCCTGGTTGGACGGATGATCAAGGAGGACATAAAAGGTGACTTAGACACCTTTGCCTCCCTTTCCACTACCCCTGCACAAGCTGTGTCAAGCTCATGCTTAGCACAGCTCAGGATTAAGCCCCATGTGCATTTTTGTACAGTCAGTATCACTAACAAAGCCCTTAGGGAGCCATTTGGATGTGCAAAGGCAGATGTGTTAAAAAAACCTTTTTGTCACCACAACCAACAACTGTGGCCCACATTATACTAACAATTAACTAGTCTCTAACAAAGGACTCATACATTTGTTGGTAACTTGCAGTGTAAAGTTTTACAGAAATATCAACAGCACAGCTAGAGTTAGAAGTCTGAACAGCTTTTTCCATTATAAGTGTAGATCCTCATGGTTTAATCTCTTGGCCATTTCATTTCCACATTAGGTTGGAACCTGGCAAACAACCCACTTTTTTATTATTTTTCAATAATTATTAGAGAGATTAAAACTTGACTAGATGATGGTAAAATTATGTCAGTGCAAAAGCTCAAAGAGAGGGGACATACTAATGTAAATGTAGAAAGGCCACAATGTCAAATTAAGGGTCCAATCCTATTTACCTTTACTTACATAAGAAGTGCCACTGACTTCAGTGACAATAAAAGGGGCAATCAGCATCACACAGAATTGGGCCCTTATAGCAAGTGCTGTCAATGGAATGTTAAGGAAACTGTTTTACAAAGAATGCAGCAAAATGAATTCAGTCCAAGTCCTTGAAGATCATGTTACAACAGCAATGTTACATATTTAAATCTCTCTACATAAACACAACTTGGAGGGCCAAGAAGGGAAGTATAAAGGGAATTAAAAATCTTTGAAGGAAGTTAGAAGCAAAGGAGATATTAAACATTAAGTGATTTACAAGTAAATAAGAATATAGAAAGGTTGAATAAAAGAATAAATAAATAAATTGAAGAGTGCTAAGGGGAAGACCAGGCACTGTAACGAGAATGCATTCCTGAGTGCTTTTTTCCCCAAGGAAAGGGAAAAAAATAAAGAGAAACCACTAATGACTTTGGTTCATTTAAGGAGAAAGAAATAGTTTCTCTAACAGAGAGGTAAGGGCAGATTTCCTAGCAGGAAATAAGAAAAAATAATCGAACAAAAACACTTGAAAGCTGGAAGGTGCTTTCCCCCAAAACCACTGGGAGTTCACCCTGCACATGGAATAAAGGATTGATCCCTAAACCCACTTCTTAAAGAAATAAATAGAAAAAACTGAGGGCGATCTTAACCCAGTTGAAACAACTCCCACTGAAGTCAATGGAGTGCAGGATCAGACCCTATGGAGAAAGTTCTGCCAAAGGACCAAAACCCGTCAACAACCTTAAACTATTTAAAATAATAAATCAAACAGTTTTAACCATGATGGCCACGGTGAGATCACCACAAATACAATTCCAGTACTTCTGAGAGTAGCAACTGTTCCCTCTATTCTTCTGTGGGCACTCAGCACCCCACAAAGGGGCAGGGAAGAGAGGCGGCAGCTCTGGGATCCTGCCCAACAGCTCACTGGTGGTGCAGCCAGTGCAGAATCCCTGCCCTTTGGGCCATTCAGAAAGAGAATGTACCTTCTTGTGCTCACCCTGTGGCAGTTCAAATCTATGCCACTTTTTATTTGGGCCGGTATCTAAACACACTTTGGCCCTGCATGAAGCAGATAGGAGGGCACTGTAACAGACAAGAATGGCAACACCAGAAATAGACAATAGCAGGTAGAGGGTTATTCAGGACCAAGAAAAATCTGGGGATAAATAGTAACAAATACCACCTATCACTTTTGTAGGCCCTACCCTCTGAGGATCTTAGAACATTTCATAAGCATTAATACACCTGTGGGATAAGTATTATCATTCCCATTTTACGATGGGAAACCAAACAAAGCTGATCTACATTAGTATTCCCACCATTGCTACCAACATGGATCTACAAACATGGGAAATATCAGGAGGAAAAGGTTAATGTAACAGCCACTGAGTTTTAAGGCCAGATTTGTAAAGGTATTTAGGTGCTTACAGCTGCAGATAGCTGGATTGTCAAACTGCAACTTTAGGCACCTCAATATTTATAAATCTTGCCCTTAGGATAGGTCAACACAGCAGCTTCCCAGCATGATTATACAGACACGACTGATAGCTCAAGCAGATCTCACTAAAAATAGCAGTGTGGCCACAGGGGCAGCTCAGTCTAGTCACCCAGGTACGATCCCATGTGACCCCAAGTGCATATTGAGGTGGCTAGCCCAAGTCGCCACTGGCACATTGCTATTTTTAGCACACTAGCTCAAGCAGAGCTAACACGTGTCTGTCTACCCATGCTGGGAAGCACCTGCACAACTGCTGCACAGACATACCCACAGTCTCTCCCTTGCTGCTCTGGAGACAAATCAAATCTGAGTCAGAGACACAGGGGGATGTGCTTCCTCCTGAAGAGCTTGCCAGTGCAATATTGTCCAGAGTTGAGAACGCTTGCTGGCTAAACAGTAAATTTATCATTTAACTGTGACTATAGCAACTTGTTGCAAAGCCCATAAGAGAAACACTTGATTGCAGTAATTAATAGGGTGGCGTGGATCTGTGAATCTGTGTGCTGTGAGGAAGGAAATCTTCCAGTAAGAAACTTTCCTCTTCTTGGTCACAGGAGAGTCCACAAACCCAAACAATGGCTAGATGAAGCCGTTAGGCTCAACTCTGCATAGGGAGCAGCTTACCAGGAGATAAAGTTTGAGTGTCAATTCTTCCCCTGTTCCCCTCTTACTCTGTGACAGTGTAGTGGAAGTTACTGCAGCAATTTTCAGGGTGCTACTTATTCCTTTGTCCCATCTGTCCAATTCTAGTAATCATTGCAAGAGGAGCTAAGGGAGACATGTCAGAGCTACAGCTCTACCCCCTTGCTCAGCATGAGAGCCACTTGCATGAATCCCGTTTATGCAACTTGTGACCAAAGGTGCAATTACAGCAGTGGGGCCAGGAAGGGGGCAGAGTCCTTACCTGCTCAGCACATTACAGCTAAGGACAACCTAGTCTATTGGGATTTCATTAGAGTGGGATTGTGCCAGTTTTTAAACCTAATATAATCAATTATTTGCAAACAAACAGTTTATAAAATTTTAATACAGCTCGAAGGTTCTGCAAGCCTCCTAAAATGAAGAAGGATGTAGTTCGGGCACTAGCCTAGGATTTAGTAAGAGCAAGGCCTCCCATGTATCCTTGGGCAAGTCACTTAAGCACAAGGGATAACAGCACTTCCCTATCTCACAGGAGAATGGGGAGATAAAGAGTTCAGAAGTTGTGAGATGCTCAGACATTACAGTACTAGTGGGCAACTAGAATGCTGTGAGATAGGCCTGAACATCTGAACTGCACAATACTTAGATGTACTAATTTCTGAACATGTTGCTCTGTCACAAGTTTTCTGTAAGAGTCAAGATCTCCCCCCACACTCAACCCACTCCACCTTAATGAGTAGACAGACTACCAGCTGATGAGAGATTGCAAAGGGTTACTGACTCAAAAGCAGCAATTTTGATCCCAGAGATCTCCATTACTAGACTGCCTGTGAACACACCGGCTTCCCAAATATCAGCCTCAATAGTCGGGAAAGTGTCTGACCAAACTCTAGCACACTAGGCAAGCTAGGCTAAGATTTCCAGAGGGGTCCACACATCCATTTGAAATGTTTTAGTGGCCCGCCCATGAAAAAAGGTTGCAAACCAGTGCTCTAGAGATGTAATAAGGAAGCAAGAGAGGTGCTATTCTTGATCCTTGAAGCAAGGCTGTCCAACATATGGCTCAGAAACCAAATTCAACCTGCTTGTATTTGTGACCTTCAGGACATTTGTTTTTATTAATAATGGAAGCTAGATTCTGAAGTGTCTAGGCTGCAAAAAGCCTTCCCAATATGAACCAATGCAGGGATGTTGTTGTGAGTCTGCAGACTGCTTCAGACTATGTTAGGGCTCCTGTCCTCTATTAACTTAATTGGAGCATAAAATTTGAAACCCAAAACATTTCATTAAATGTCACTAATCATCTTAGTGAATGAAATGAAAAAAGGGATTGGATTAAAACCAAAAGAATACGCAAAAGAATAAATGGTCACAAATCTGACATCAGGAATCATAACATTCAAAAACTGGTAGAAGAACACTTCAACCTCTCTGGCCACTCAATGAAAGATTTAAGGGTGGCAATTTTGCAAGAGAAAAGCTTCAAAAAAAGACTCCAATGAGAAACCACTAGTTTGCATACTAATTCAAGCTCAGATACCATTAACTTGGGTTTGAATAGAGACTGGGAGTGGCTGGGTCATTACACATATTGAATCTATTTCCTTAAGTTAAGTATCCTCACACCTTCTTGTTAACCGTCTAAACGGGCCATCTTGATTATCACTACAAAAGTTTTTTTCTCCTGCTGATAATAGCTCATCTTAATTAGCCTCTCACAGTTTGTATGGTAACTTCCAACTTATCTGTATGCGTATAATCTTCTTACTATATGTTCCATTCTGTGCATCCGATGAAGTGGGCTGTAGCCCACGAAAGCTTATGCTCTAATAAATTTGTTAGTCTTCGTATTCTGTGTTATAACTGAAATCTATGTATTTTAAAATGCAGAAAACCAAAAATATTTAAATAAATGCTATTCTATTATTGTTTAAGAATGCAATTAATCATGATTAATTTTTTTTTAAATTGCTTGACAGACCTAATATTTAGTGAAGTCTTGCTTAGCTAAGAACTCAGATTCCCAGTGACTTCAACTGTCCGTCCTCATCCCACAGGAAGACAAGTTATTGTTTACATACTTGGAGTGTCACCCTATGCCTTGGGCTTTTAAAAGTCACCCATTTCATAGGTGCCCCATCTTTCAGAAGTATTGGCAATGTCTCAAGCTGTTGAGGTAAACAATGTAGGCTTCCCCACACCACTTCAAACAAATTCCACTGACCACCTCCCAGCGTGTAGCACAACCCTCCAGCTCTGAAGCAACTAGAAAACCATATTTATCTATTTTGATATCCTACAGACTTGCAAGAATACAGCTAGAACCTGTGGACTGACAAAACCTGCATTGTAGTTCTATGTTCTCCCATTAGTAGTAGTCTACAATTTATAACAAAGCAAGACAGCTTAACCTGCAGGGAAGAACAATGCTTAAATTTCAGCCTTGTGACCTTTGAAATAGGTGTTTAAGAATTGTGTTCCATAAGCAAGTGGAATTTTGTCTGCCTCTGCCCCATACAAGGCTGTCATATCTAAAGCCAAGTATTTATTATGTAGGTTAATGTTCCCACCAACCTTGGGAACTGTCAATTTCCATTCTACCCGAGTTTCTAAAATAAATGGAGAACTCATGAATTTAAGTTTCCATACGCTACCTTGCCAGACCAATTCATCCTCGGAGAAGGTATTATTATTTAGACCTGTTTAGTGTACTTCCCTACCAAGGCTTTCTGTGTGATTCAGGATATGGACATGTCCACTAGAAGCTGAAGTCTCTTACCTAGTTACCATTAGGTTCTGGTGACATGAGTTCTTACCTACTTTAATAAATGCAACTCAGAAGGTTCCATAGCCAAGCTAGTACCAGTTACCTACGTCAGCTACTTCCTCCTTCTGTAGTGTGCTTTTATAAAGTGTTTAGTTTAATGAAATTGCTTAAGATATGAACAATCAAACTGTTTATTCAGTCATTCTTGCACTTTACAGCTGGAATTCTGGGAACTCAAAAATAACATCTTTGCCAGTGAGCTTCTTGTAGACACCAGAAAATGTTTCCACCTGGAAAGAAAAAGTATAAAAGCATTAGTTTACTTCCAATAACTTTTCTAAAAGCTGCATGTTCTGCTGTATAGTTCAGACATAATAATTTTATATATTATGTTTCAAGTTGCACCCTGCATGGTTTCTCCTCAGTAATTGTCTAGAGGCTGAGAAGTATATAAAGGATGCTGCCCTCATCAGCTCTAGAACCAGGGACAGGCTTGCTCTTCAACACTGTGGAAGGGAATTGTACATCATTGCACTTAGGGCTATACTCCCATTTACCAGTTGGACAGACCCACAAGTAACCTCAACGGATGGCTATGTTGAAGATGACAGATGCATTCAGGAACTGATTCAGTCCAGCATTCAAAACTCATTTTATTCCAAGTTTGATTTGGCTAGTTTCTTAAGTTACTGCTAAGAAATCCTATAACAGGAAATGATAGGCTTCCCACCTCATTCTGAACAAGTTTTATGTTATGTACCAGCACTAATGAAGCCACATTTCCTGAAAAATTAGACTAAGTGAAATACTAAATTGATGACAATTCTTCCATATTGAGATTACTTCCCAGAATTCTTTATTTGGGAGGTGATAATGTTCTGTAGAACATTAAGACTCAACCCAATCAATCATATAGATTTGCCAGCAGAACAGACTCAGACTTTCAGAGCTATTCAATCCACAAGGCAGCTGAAACGGAGTGACAGAGATATGTGGGGGCCCCTACCCCATGATGTAGCTGGTACACTGGCTTTGAAGATCAAGAGTTTCATTATAAATAAGAAACCCATCTTCTACCACTCATACTAAGAGGGAGCAAGTACGAAAAAGGTCACCACAAATTAGTTAACCAAAAGCACAGTGTAAAGCAGCCAAGTGCAGTCAAACTAAAGCTTGATTTCAAAACTTCTCTTAGCATCTCCTTAGTCCAAAATGCAATTAAAGATCAGGGCAGAGTTCTCACACTCTTGCCACTGCCACAGTTTTGAGTTTTACACTCAACTATATGACTCATCACAACTCCGTGTTACAGAGAAGAGTATAAAGTTAGTTCCTTACCTTGTGTTCAACATTATTCTGTTGTGCTTTGTCCAAATGGACCTTTATGAGTCTGCTGCCGTCTAGTTTCACGCGGATTCTCTTGCCCACAATTTCACTAGGGAAGACCAGATCTTCGAGAATGGCATCATGCACTGCAGTAAGTGTACGGCTGAAATACAATATTTTCATCAATTAAACCAGCAGTTCTCAAACTTTTGTACTGGTGATCCCTTTCACATAGCAAGCCTCTGAGTGCCACCCCCCTTATAAATTAAAAACACTTTATATATTTAACACTATTATAAATTCTGGATGCACAGTGGGGTCTGGGGTGGCTTGTGACCCCCCCAGGGGTCCCAATCCCCAGTTTGAGAACCCCTGAATTAAACCTTCAAGGGGCTGGCAAGTTTAGTCCGACGACTATAAAACATACTTCCCCTATAATCTGCCAAAGAGATACTACCATAATTCTCGGGACAAAGGAATGTATGGGCTGGTAAATAAACAGTAAACATGAATTCCGTACTCCACCATATCAAAAAGTTAGTTGTGACCATGCCACAATTCATCTCAGCAGCTATTCCAGGAGCCAGGGACATGGCAGTACAAAATAAAACTGAGTAGTTTGTAGTGAAAGCGATATTTGAGACTACACTATTTCTATCAATGCTTCACTATTCAGTGTAAGCAAGTTGTATTTACACAAGTTAATAGTGCCACCTGTAAGTGTAATACTTCCTCAAATGAAGAATTTGAGGGATACTACTTTTAAGAGTTCAGAGTGGTAGCCGTGTTAGTCTGTATCAGCAGAAAGAACAAGCAGTACTTGTGGCACCTTGGAGGCTAACAAATTTATTGGAGCATAAGCTTTCGTGGGCTAAAGCTCACTTCATCAGATGCATGCAGTGGAAAATACAGTAGGTAAGATTATATACACACACACACACAGAAAAAAAAATGGGGGTTGCCATACCAACTCTTAAGAGTTTGAAAAAATGGGGGTTACCATACTAACTCTTAAGAGTTGGTATGGCAACCCCCATTTTTTTTTCTGTGTGTGTGTGTGTATATAATCTTACCTACTGTATTTTCCACTGCATGCATCTGATGAAGTGAGCTTTAGCCCACGAAAGCTTATGCTCCAATAAATTTGTTAGTCTCCAAGGTGCCACAAGTACTCCTTGTTCTTTCTACTTTTAAGAGTGTATTTACTGCATTAGGTTAGGATGTATCAACCTGACATTTAAGCAAAAATATTGGGTTATTCCCCTCCAATGCCCCACTTCTTGCAGTGTTAGAGATGATTCTGTAATGGAACACAGACTCTCATCTAGCAGGTTCCATAGAACAGTGTTTGCAATTTAAGGGAATTATAATGCAAGTTTCCCCCATACAGCCCTATTGCTGCAGCATCAGATAGAGTTTTCTACATCTTAGACCACAAAAATTCCTGTAAGTGCCCTATGAAGTTCTTTGAATGCCAATTTACATATGTTCCAAAAAAAAAAAAACAAAAAAAAAAAAAACAAAAACACACAGAATTAAATATTATCCTTGACATTACAATTACAGTGAAATTGATTGTATCCCAGAATGAAACCAACACCAAGTGCAAATCACTCAGTGAATGTAGACAGTAGTCCACAATTTCAGTCAGACCAACTAGTTAGAGAAAAATGTTTAACAGAAGCAAACTGTTGATTAAATTTGAACTTATAGTGCCAAGGACACTATTTTTTCTTTAGAATTTAGCTCTACCCCAAGTCAGAATAAAAAAAATAAAAAAATTACCTCCTAGATCACAGCTTCCCATGCAAGCCCAGCCTCCTTCCCCACCCACCCAGGTAGCAAACAAACTACAAAAGTGAGTCTATCCAAAAATTACACAAATAAAAATCAAATCTCTTGGGGCAAAATGTAAGGGTAGGTTGTATGTATATCCCTCAGCACGTACACTGTGAATCACTATTCAAATTTTATAATTTTACCTTGCCTAATTAACGCTAGCATGCAGTGTTCCCTCTAATTTTTTAGATCCATGTGCGGAATGAATTTTGTTATGTGCACCAATATGGAGGTGATGTGTGGCAGGGGTGGGGCTGAGGGGTTCAGAGTGTGGGACGGGCTCAGGGCTGGGGAGTGAGGGCTCTGGCTGGGGTGCAGGTTGCCCCAGGGAGAGAAAGGACTTCCCCAAGCCCTCTCTCATGGCCGCTGCCTGGGGAAGAGACACCTCTTCCTGCCTGCGCAGCCCTTGATAGCCTACTGCACAATCACACAGCTTAGAGGGAATTTAGCTAGAACGTAATTCCTGGACTGAATTCTCTGCAGTACAGATGAAGAGTTAGCGTCCATTCCCTAGATGTTCATCTGTTCCAAGGCTAGCATTACAACAGACGAACAAGTTATTGGGAGGAGGAAGGGGAACCCAACCCACTTAAGTTACTCAGTTTACATACATTGCCTCATTGTTTTCCAAGATGCCCACAATCTTAAGACAGTGGCTGGGCAGACCAGAAAAAGAGAAGTCAGTTATTTGTAATTGCTGCTAGCAAATATTTTGCTAGCTACTACTGGAAAAAGAAGAGTGCTGGATGTAGATGGAAAGACTGGGAAAATGCGTACTACATTTGGAATGTACTGCCAGTTTCCATGCAAGGCCAGAAATCAGGCAAATCAAGAAATACACCAAAAATATCAGAATTGACAACTAAGTCAATGTTGTAGAACAAGGGTTGGCAACCTTTCAGAAGTGGCATGCCAAGTCTTCATTTATTCAATTTAAGATTTTGCGAGCCAATACTACATTTTAACGCTTTTTAGAAGGTCTCTCTATAAGTCTATATATTATATAACTAAACTATTGTCGTATGTAAACAAGGTTTTCAAAATGTTTAAGCAGCTTCATTTAAAATTAAATTAAAATGCCGATCTTACACCACCGGCCCGCTGAGCCCGCTGCCTGTCTGGGGTTCCGTTCACCTAGGCCGGCAGTGGGCTGAGCGGGGCCTGCAAACAGGACCCCGGCTGGCAAGGGGCCGGCAGCCAGAACCCCAGACTGGCAGTGGGCTGAGCAGGACCAGCGGCTGGGACACCAGACCAGCAATGGGCTGAGCAGCTCAGCCCGCTGCTGCTCAACCCACTGCTGGTTTGGGGTTCCGTCCGCCAGCTCCTCCCAGCCAGGGTCCCGGCCCTTTCTGCATAGAGTACCTTCTCCCTGGTTCTACCATTCTCTTCCTCTTGCTGCACTGAGATGAGGGTGGGAGTGCGCTGAGAACAGGGCTGGGGGTGAAGAAGCAGGCTGGGGGTTGGGATGCAGGGTCTGGCCAGGAGCTAGAATGAGGGAGGGGGCTCAGGGTTGGGGCAGGAGGTTTGGGTGTGGAGCGCTTACTGGGCAGCTCCCATTTGGTGCGAGGGGTGCAGGTGGGAATGTGGGGGCGGGGGAGTGCGTGCGCACAGGAGCTCCCATTTGGTGCTCAGGGTGGGGATGTGGAGGGTGCAAGAGTGAGGGCATGGGGGAGCTGGGTATGTGTGGGGGGTGCCAGAGTCAGGGCTGTGGTGTGGGGAGGGTGGTGCAGGTGTGAGGGTAGAGGGCTGGGTGTGTGTGAGGAGGGTTCAGAAGTCAGGGCAGAGGACTGGGGAGCGTGGGCTGGGTTTGTGGAGGTGCTCCCAGCCCCCTGCCCTGACCAGGGGGCTGGAGGGGATATGCTTTTCCCTCTCCCCCTTGGCTCTGCTTTTCCCTCTCCCCCTCCGTAGCAAGGGCTGTCAGCTGACTGGCTGCAGGGAGGGAGAGAAGGAGGGGCAGGAACCCAGCATGCTGGGGGGAAGAGGTGGGGGGAGGGGGAAGCTTGCCTGCCCTGCAAGGAGAGAGCAGTGGGTGGAGAAGAGCAGGCCGGGCCAGATTTTTAATGGCATGCTGTTCTCTGCCGGGGACCCTGGCAGATAGCAGTGTGCCATTAAAAATTGGCCTGCATGCCATAGGTTGCTGACCACTGTTGTACAACACAGTCCTCACTGCTATCTCACAGCCATTCTAGAACTGCAAGATTATGAAGTGACAGTAGTAAGTTTTTGAAACACATTGAGGGATTGATTTTGAAGAGAAGCGATCTGAATATTGAAGATGCAAGGAAGTTCGGGATGGTAAAGGGCACTATTCGTACCTTAACATTACATGCTGAAAGGAGGAGTCTTTGCAGAGCCAGTGTCCCAGAATATTTGTCTTGTCATCTTTCTCAGACCCTTTACGTATGATCAAAATGGCTGTCATGCAAGTCATATAAGAGGAACGGCACACATTTCAGCAGCGTAACATTTACTTACCTCCTGGGACGCTTTTGCTTGTTTTTTGTACGGCTTTTCCTTGTTGGTTTGGGCAAAATCCTTCTCTGTGAAAGAAGGTGATATCAAGCCTCATGAAACATTTAGTCAATATCCTCAGAATCAGAGATGTTCAGATTTGAAGTCATAAATATGACTTTCTTTCAAGGGTTACCATTCTCCTGCAGAAGTCCCACAATTGTTTCCACACAGCATCAAGGAATGCTCAGGAAATACCCAAAACCACATTCCAATTGTAGAAGTTGAGCTTTATGATAAAGTCAGTTTCTGTAGTGCATTGCTGCAACCTCTGACAAATTCTCATGCCAAGTATGTTCAGTGGGAAGAAGGAAAGGTTTGGGGAGAACAGTTTGTATTTAACAAAGCTAATAGCCAAGATAATCTGTTCACCCACATCAGGGGGTCGGGGGCCTTTTCTAGAAATAGTTGCTAAAAAACACTGCAGAATGTTTTGCCCACCACGATTTCCTGCTAGATTATTCTTGAGATTGTTATTCATCTGCTCCTGGTGTCAGTTCTTTGGACACCTGTGCTATGTCTACATGAGGAAGTTGTAGAAGTTTGACTAAAGGGATATTTACACTGCATTTGTTAAACTTCTGCAGACTGTCCCCACAGGGACACTTATTTTAGTTTAAAAGTGGGTTACTTTGGTTTAGCTTAAAATAGTTTTAAGGGATTTTGGTTTCGCTTAAATGGATTCTTAAGTTAGAATGTCCACACAGAAGTCTACAACAGTTGAAAAATCAGCATAAAATATTCCTTTAGTTAAGCCAGTGCAACTCATCATAGGCAATCTTATGTTGTGAGAAGATTCATTGTTTAACTAGGAAGGCAGGAGTTCTAGGGTTGGTCTTCACTATGGGGAGATTGATGCTGCTGTAATCAATTCAGCAGGGATTGATTTAGCAGCTATAGTGAAGATCCGCTAAAATAGACAGCGGAGCACTCTCTGGTCGAGCCCAGTACTCCAGCTCTCCAGGAAGAGTAAGGGAAGTCAACCGGAGAGTGTCTCCCATTGACATAGCGCAGTGACACTGGGGCAAGTTGACCAAAGCTACGTTGATGGAGTATCATAACTTAGGTCAACTTACCCGCATAGTGAAGACAAGCCCTCTGAGCCTTGGCTCCAATATGCAGTATCCAGAACTGTCATACTTGCTATCGCCAAGCCACTACCACTGAAGCCAAATGTTCTAAAGTACCCAATGAACGGTCGTATAATTTGTTATAATCCTTTAAAACAAATTTGTCAGCCTTTCTATACCATTAAAGATTTCAATAATTAACAGTGTTATATATTTGTTATTGTGTTAAGATAAAGCTGGGTGTGAGCTATCGCATATGAGTATAAGACATCTGATGTTTAAACTTTGGGCTCTAGAGCCCAAAGTTTAAAGTGCAGGACTAGCAGAGACATTTCATTGTGCAGAATATACTCAGTCACATGAATTCAATTCAGGTATTTTGATCCTTTTAAACCACAATACAAAAAAATGGATCTCTTCTTCCCTTCACAGGTGAAATGCAGCCTTCATAACTATTAAAAAAAAAAAACACATACATCCATTTAGAGTTATCCTCCTGGTAATAAGAACTCCAGGGGCTTGCTCTCTTCCTAATGCTGGCTTCCCATCCATCTATTCCCATCTCAAAAAGCTTTTCTTGGCTTAAACTGGGGGGGATGGGGGGGGGGGGGAGGTTAAGATTAAAGGAAGTGAGATCTCACTAGCATTGCCCCTTCTTCCTTTCTACTTTAAAAGACAGCAAATAAAACTCCCTCTCCCTACCGTTTGTATTAAAGCTTACTTCTATTCTACTTTCACTGTAGAATCTGCAAAAATACTATGCTTACATTTTTCCTGCTTAAGTTTCATTACTTCTAGGACTCTACTCCAGTTAGATGTTATTTCTCCTTTTCAGAGTATGGTTCGGCCATCCTATATAGTTTTTCTCTAGTGCTTCTTAAAGCAAGCTGTTGAGATTTATGTGCAGCCACAGACTGACAGTGTCTAGAAAGGTATTTGATCTACAGCAAGAACAAACCACACATTCGGTACATTTACCTTCCCAGCCCCAACAGGTTCAGGGAACCAATATGCCACATACAGAGTGATAAGCCACAAAATAATCAACTATTTACCTGAGCAATGAACACCACATGCTTGCCGCTGAATTTTTTCTCCAGCTCACGAACTAATCGGACCTGGATCTTCTGGAAAGATTTCAGCTGAGGAACTGGTACAAAGATTATGATTGCTTTTCTACCACCCCCTACTTCAATTTCCTAAAATAGAAGACAAAATATACACTTAAGTTACCTTTGATTTTAAATCCCCTGAACACAGGTCAGCTTTGAAGTAACAGCAAGCACTTTACCAAATCCATTAAACATAATAATAATGGCAGTTTTCTCATCAAGCTTTGTTGCAATGTATTTTGTTGCAACTGTAAATTGCTGTACGAAATGAATAGCCTTTTCACCCATTAGGCTAGTATCCCTACATGTCATTGGACTGTTGCAATTACAATTCAGATTCACTGACCCTTTCAAACAGGAGAATTTCACACAAGTAGACATCAATACGTAGACTGAATGGGTCTCCAGTGCAACGGAATTGCCTGGGGCTGGTACTGAGATCAAGTTTCAAATAAAATAATGTTACCCATGGCGTACATGGAGGATAAAAATCAACACAAACAGGTTGATCGCCTAAACACCCTCCACTAACTGTCTTCCACGCAACATCTTCATACAAATAGTAAGGTAGCTTAGTCAGTCACATCTACTGATTTGCCAAGATCCACACTGCTATTTCAATAGTACTTTGTCTCCTTGCAAATAATTTTATAACCATGGTAACATGATTGTGTACTGCATGGTTTACCTCCCTAGTATGCGAGCAAGTACTAGGAAGTTGATGCTTCCCTCACCAGCTTTACTGCTGGGCACAAGCTTATCCTCCAGCATCATGGAATGGGACTCTAGGTCATTACTCTTCAGAGCAGGGGTGAGGAACCTACAGCCTGGGGGCTGGATCGAGCCCCCTGCCTAATTTCATCTGGAAATTTCTCTGGAATCGACTGGTATGTCCCTGCGGCCCCTAAGCACAGGTGCATTCAGGGAAGCTCTGCGCCCGTCCCAAGCTCCACCTCCGCAGCTCCCATTGGCTAGGAACTGCAGCCAATGGGAGCTGTGGATGCAGGAAGCGCACACTGCATAGAGCTGCCTGGCCGCACCTCAGCCTAAGGACATGCCAGTAGCTTCCCAGAGCAGCACGGAGCCAGGGAGCCTGCCTTAGCCCCATCAACCAGGAGCCTCCTGAGGTAATTGCCACCCAGCCTGAGCCTGCACCTGCACCCCACCTCCCTGCCCCAGCCTCCTCCCAGAGTCTGCATCCCACATCCCCACCCACAGCCCAACCCTCTGCTCCAGTCCTGAGCCCACTTCCGCACTCCAAACCCCTTGGCCCCAGCCTAGAGCCCCCTCCTATACCACAAACCCCTTATCCCCACCCCAGATCCTGCACCCCCTCCCATACCCTGAACCCCTCATTTCTGGCCCCACCCTGGACCTAAGCCCCGAGTCTCTGCGCCCCACCCGTGTGCGTGGCCTGCACTAATTTTTTTCTGTGGGTCAATGGCCCCTGATAGAAAAAAGGTTCCCCACCTCTGTCTTAGAGCTATGCTCCAAAAAACCACTTGGGTAGAGCCCTCTGAGACCCACCTCACTGGAGGCCCATGTTGGATTTACTAAAATGCATTGTGTCCCTCACTGTTTCAAAATCTGTTCAATAGCCCCTCTTATCTCATTAGGAACAGCCCTCTTGGCACAAGTACTGCACTTCCCAAGAGCATGCTTCCTGAGACAGATTCAGGCTCCATTAGAAGTCAGTGTGCACACCCCAGCCACTTGCCTAAAGTCCACAATTCAGTTTGCATCTTCAGATTTGTTTACTGAATTCCAGTCAATATACCGGTATAGACCCCCAACAAGTTTGCACAGGTACCATTAGGGACAAAAGAACCTGCATAAGTTTTATTACTGCTTATGTACAAAGATCACCTTTGAATCTTAGGTTTGCTGTGCAGGGCTGGCAGAAGAATTTGTAATTCGAACAAATTTTGTTCTGAAGTATTTTTTGTTTTAAATATAGACCTCATGCCATTTTCACAATCACATCCTAGACTAAAACTAAACTCTGAAGAGCTGACACTTACTCTGTGACTATGTGAGACTGGTATCTTGATCTACTCCCATTTTATATAGGCCAAGTTGGTGGTTTTTTTTTTTTTTTATAATGACATGAATGTTATGAGACGTACGTTAGACACCCCAGAGCTGTTCTATTAAAAAAACCAGGACAGTTCTAGTCTGCATTTCATTGATGAAGATTCTGCAATTGCAACTTCAGGGTTAGTAAAGCAAGCAAGAAGTCATTTGGATTTTCAGATCCAGTCCTGCAAACTTGGTCTGGGAAGTTAGAAATAGGTTTTATACTTGTTAAATTTGATCAGTTTATCTGGAGTCAGAATTGTGGAAGCTCTAATGGCATTTTTTAGAATCACTTTTAAGACTAGAACTGTATTTTAAATAAAAAATAAAAAGCTATGGCAGTCAGCTCCAATAAACAGGGTTACAAAGCTTGATGTCTGCCTCCTCCTGTTAAGTCACAACAGTATCCAGCAAGACAATCCCATGAAATCTTGCATTCATCTTTAATTCAAACTTTTTGACCACTTGTCACATGGCATATTAATATCCATTTAAGATAGATACCAACATACTGAATTGTCAGTTGGCAACAAAGTCAGTCACCCTTTTCGGATGGGGTGCAAGATTTTTGAAACCTACCTTAGCTGCTGTGATGTTCAACTCTCTCAGCTGAGCTTTTAAGTCAGAGTTCATCTCCAACTCCAGGAGAGCCTACAGAGAAGAATTAGAGAACAATTTTGATTACTGTCAGTTTTAAGTTACATCATTTTACTTTCTGATGCATTTGTGTACATGCACTAGTTTGCTAAACACTAATCATCTGTTATAAACGGTCTGTATATATTTGTTTCCAAGCATAAACTGATCCATGGGGTCAAGAACACACACCCTAACCCTCACCACCCAAAATGCATACATCATTCACTGCGTGACTGACTAGTTCTTACACTTCCCTCTGAAACATAAGGTATTTGCTACCATCAGAAGCAGAATATGAAGTAAAAATCTGCAATTCCTATATTCCTTAGGAAACTGAGACTTATTCAGGCAGTTTAACTTCAGTTTTGAAGCAAGCTAGGATTATACCTGTGCTTTCATTAGTTCAAGTTATTAGGGGATAGTGGAGTTAAACTAACATACCTGGGAAATACCAGACTCGAATTCATCTGGCTTCTCACCATTGGGCTTCACAATCTTCGCGCTAGAACTGAACATGGCCTTTCTACAACCCAAAGAACAGAAACATCTCAGTTGTCAGCAGACACATGACTACTAGCCACAATGCACAGCCAAGGGCTTTCTGTTAGTTGGACACAGCAGAGATTTAGGCCCTCCATCCGTCTCACTAGGCAACTCATCTTTGTGTCAGCCCTGAGAGGAGAGGCGAGAAGCTTCACAAGCCGCGCACAGTTCAAAGCGGTCACATGGGGAAAAGCGAGCAGTGGAGTCCCAGAAGTCAGACGTCTCTGGGATCAGGCTCCTGACAGAAGCCACGCCGCGCTGCAGAAGCCACGGCCTCTTCGAGGGGGGCGGGTCGGAGGGCTGCTCCCTTCCCCCCGCTGCCAGAGCCCGGCAGGAGCCCACACGCTGAGCCCATCATTTACTGGGGCGGCCTCTGTACGGAGAAGCCGTAGGGATCCCGGGCCTGGACAGAGGCCACGGGGCCCCGGCTCAGAAGCCCCACAGCCGCGACCCCCGAGCCCGGACGGAGGCCCTAGCTCTGCCCGGAGGAGACAGGCTCCGCGGGGCCGGGTGCCCCCTGGCTCCAGGCGGGGTGCGCCGGGTTCCTGGGCGGCCATCGGGCCGCGGGAGGCCGCTAATCGGACGCATCCCCAACCGACCCCTCCGGGCCGAGGGGCTGGTGCCCGCTCGGCGCGGTATTGCGGGGACAGCGGCTAAAACGCGATTCCGCGTCGGCGGCCCCAGCACCTACCTCTCTCAGCGCCGGCCTAGGAAGAGGGAGAGCTCTCGCGAGAACCGGTCAGGTCCCTGCCCGGGAAGGACTCGCCCCGCCCACACAGACCTGAAGCCAAACCCGGAAGAGGGGCAGTCCGACCTATAGCGTCCCGAGCCACTTCCGCCAGAGTGAAGCCGAACAGGGGAATTCAGCTATTGGCATGGGCGCTGACTAGAGTTGTCCTAGCCGGCTCAGGCGAGCGTGGCTCTAGGATGAAGCCGTGGAAAAGAGGATGCAGGATGACGCATGCGCAGTTGCCTTGCCATAGCACTATAGTGGCATGGGGCGCATGTGCGCGGTTCAGAGTAGCACCTCTGATTGTTACCAAGTTAAGGGGTGTGTGGAAGATGGGTGGAAGGCTCCTCTTTTCTGTCTGCAGGTGGCCATGTGGAGCTGCCAGGGCCGGGCCATTCTTGTGCTATGTTCTTTTTCTGGCCCTTCAGCAGATTTAAGTTTCTTCTATAATTTTATGTTAATTCAAGCCCGTTTCATGCTCCTAGTCTACAGTGTTCTCTGTTACAGCTGTTCCACTGTGAATAAATTGTATATAAAGTTATTGGAGCAGGGAAACTGAATCCTGGGTCTCCCACTTCCCAGATGAGTGCTTTATCCATGAAGCTGCAGAGTCGCTCTTTCATCCAGTGACTTGATTTAATCCACAGTGGAACAACTTCAAGGGGAGAGACTAAAGGACCCCCACCACAACAAAATAACCCATAGCTCAGTGGTTAGAGCATTGAGAGGTTGGAAAGTGTGATGGTACCCATGGTTGTATGGCACTTCCCTACTATCTGCTCTCAGCCTTCCTTGTCTATGCCTGCTGTGGGTCAGTTCCCCCGCAACACAAGCCACTGCCTTCCAAGCCTCTAGAAGTCAGCCCTAGCTCTCTTTACAGATTAACAATAGGTGCACACCAAACCCTGAGCCATAGATGCTGAAAATAGGGGTGTGGGGGGGTGATGGCACACCCCCCAGCTTGAAGTGGTTTACATCACATACAGGGTTTACAGTTTGGTTCAATAGCTCTCAGCAGCCCCATTACAAAAGTTGTTCCAGCACCCCTACCCTGAGTACTCCGAGCATCCATCTAAACTATGCAAAACCAGTTCCACTAGACACTCACAGATCTGCTACTCCCGAAGGAACAGTACACCTCAGTTTGCCAGTTACACCTCAAGATCATTGCTCCTCTCCACACACAGCGCTTAAACATACTTCTTATGTTTTATAATAAAACATATCTAATAGATTCAAGAAGCAGCATATTGATGGAAGTATTGAAAACTAACTACATATAAAATAAAATTATAATATGCATTCTAGAACTTAGTATTGTGCACTAACGCCCTTCAGCCAGGTAGGCTGTGATGCCTTTATCATCATGAAACAAGCCATTCTCTTAGCCTGTCCCCTCAGTAAAGGATGCAGAGTATAGCCTGTACCTACAGTTATAGTCCAAAAATCCATCGTCTTATCTTATAAAGAGGGCTCCTTCCTCCTGGTTTAATTCTTCTGTAAGAACTTCCAGAAAGGGAATTTACAATACCTTCATCAGCATTAGGCTCAGACTGTAAATGGGTGTCTATTGTGAACCATACAATACTCAATTTCCATGTAGTCAGACAAATAGATAAACATCTCTTGCCTGAAAGAAGGCTGTTTCTCATCTTTTGATGACCAGCCCCATCACAGACCTTAATAACATTTCGCATAACTCCTTATATATTATCTATCCATACATTTTGGAAGTATTAGGATGATCAGTAAGATATAGGCTTTCAGTAGACATCTTCCATGAAGTTGTTTGGCTAACTATGTAGATGATCCCTGTAACCCTTACGCACCCCTGTGCCCTCTGCAAGTTGACACTAAGAAGTCCCTGGGTTACAGGTCCCCTGTTCAAATCCTCTCCTTCTCTCTGGGGACTTGAGCCAGAGGTCTTCCACATCCCAGCCAAGTATACTAGCCATTGAGCTGAAAGGTCTCCCCATTCTGCATACATTCATCTATAAGTGAGCTTGGGGCCCCAGCAGCAAGTTAGGTGGAAGACTGCCTATCTTCCCACGGTTCATGCAACGCTCTGAAGCTTGGACACCTAGATCCCTGTTGTGGTGCTCCAGTGCGCATACTCAGAAGAAGAAACACAGGCACCTAGGGAACTTGTACTGCAAAAGTTTAGGTGCTGAGTGAATTTAGACACCTACAGGGTTTGATGGCAGCTGAGTGGGGTCTTTGTGAATGCCAGTGGGGCCTGGTTCTAGGACTTAAGTGCCTAAAGCAGTTAGGCACCTAAATCCTTTTGTGAATCGAGACCTTAGTCCTCACAACAGAAATGGGATATTTGAATACCTCATTTTACAGGAGGAAAACAGAGAAGGAACAAGGAAGTCAAGTGACTTCTCAAAGTCACAATAAGTGAATTATAGAAACTTGAGTATAACTCCACTATTTCTAGTTCCCCAGTCCTATGATTATTCCTCTAAGCAAACTAATGCTTCTTCGGTATTAAGAGCTCCTAGAATAGCTCTCCATGATCATATAGTAGTACAATTTTCCATGCAAGAAACAGAGCCCACCAGTATGAAGGTATATACATAATTTTTTAAAGAAAAGACTAAGTGTTATGGTGGTAGCAATTGCACCCATGACGTATATTAGTTGTCAAATTGAAAATTCAAAACCAGAAAGCCTTTTCTTTTGGAAGATGTCGGAGAAGGGTGTCCCCAGAAGCAGGTAAATATGGTGGCTTCTTTTCCTCAGTTTTTGACTATTTCAGTAATGATATAACACTTGCCATCATAGTAACTAAATGTATACCTGCATAGTTACTCTGCAATACACCAAGTGACATTCCTGAGGTTGTAAGAGACTATTTAATTCCTGAATGGCTTAAAATAAGATGCATTTAGTTTCTTGAAGACTTTATTAAGGGGATATTTTTAACCATCCTAGGGAACAAATTTTAAGTTCAGTTTAAACATGCTTCAAGCCAATGCATTATCTAAACACAGATTATCCTCCCTGACCCCCCGCCACCCATCAACTCTGACCAACCAAATGTTGTCAGTAATAATTTTAGCTAAAGAGAATTTACAATCAATTTTAGTATGGATCTGTATGAAGGGGGAGGGAAGCCCCTAAAAGGGCAGAAACTCAAGACTAGGAGTACTTGTGGCACCTTAGAGACTAACAAATTTATTCACTATTTTTTTCTGCCTATTTCTCTTTCTTTTTGTTTGCATCATTCCCTCAGCTATATGAAAACCTTATTCTTTCTCCAGGCTTCAAGTAAAAGAAAAACCATAAATAAAATGTCATTAAAATTAAATAGACAGAACTGAAGGGATAGCCTGTATGTTTGAGTTTAAGAAAGGAAAAGATTTTAAAAAATATTTTGAAAACTTACCTGGTGCAAAATCAAGGCCAAACTGAACCCAATAGTGCAGTTTAAAGAGAATTTGAATGAAAGAGGTAGTAAAACATGGCTGAATTTATAGCAGAGAGTTCTGCAGTCACAGTGCCCCCTCAAGAAACTTAACTCTTTAATGTGCTGGTTTTCTCTCATTACCACTTTTAATATACTGACTTTGGCCCTGATCCTGCAAAGACATACACATGTGCTTGTCTTGATTTTAGCCCTGTGACTATTCTCATTAACTTCACTGGGACTACTCACAGCGTGTAAACTTAAACATGTGCTTAAATCTTTGCAGAGTCATACCTTGTGGGTATGAGTGAGAGAAATATTGTATCTGTTAGTACAGCAGCTTCTGGGGAAACAGGATAACTTTTGTGTGTCTGTGTGCAAATTTTAGTTTAAATTTTCCCTGTTTTTATATTAAAATAACTTTTAGATTAAAACATTTCTGACCAGCTCTACTACTAGTGGATGGCTTACTGAGCAAATACATTAGCAGCTACTGCTACTACAAAAAAAAGTTATCTTTTAGTTCAAGTAATAGAAGCCTGAGCGTAGAGGGCTTAAGCATCAGAGGTTTAGTCCTTACTCTGCAGGGGACATGTGTGATATATATATATAGTAATTGTGTCTGTTTTATGTTTATGGTTTATAATTATGGATTAATTATAGATTGGTGCCCAATCGCTGAACTCTTGTGAATCACAGAAGCTCAGGCTTTATCTAACCAAGGAGAGGCTTTGGCCTTGATCCTGCAATGAGATCTGTGCAGTGTACTGTTGTAGACATCTGGAGCACAACTGAAGTCAGTAGAGATCATGCCTTTGTGTGAATGAGAGAGCATGTGATGTTGCAATCTAGCGACTGGCCCACAGAGAGGATAAATAACTTGCTACTACTATCACCAGATTGATAAAGAAAAGAACCAGAAAACAACCCTATAATCATGTAAAGCTAGGCTTCTGTCTTTTTTCTATGCTTATCTGTCTTCTCTCTAAGGTTATGGGTAAAAGGAATGTGAACTGTGTGTAACCTGTACTCCCCGTTTTGGGGAAAGAATTCCTTATACAGATAAGCCTCCATGTTCATACCTACCCCAGAACTTCAAACAGACTGGGTTAACCGGTTTGAACTGGAAGAGATATCACACTGTATGTTGAACCAGGCTATAAAAGCTCATCTCTGTTCTTTGTTCGGGGCTTCGCCATTTTCCCCTGTGAAGGAATTGGTGAGCCCTTCAGCTGTCGTACTTGCTAGCATTAAAGTGCCTCACTTTATCAAAGAGCCACGACTCTGTGTCTTGTTTGGCTAATACAGAAGTCCAGGGAAGGCTACCCTCCTAACCCTAGACGGGAGGGGAAACCTTTTTCCCTAACAATTTGGGGGCTCGTCCGGGATGCCGCTTCTCCGGACCGGTGGACTGTCGGGACTCTGAATCCTTCTTGCCGGCACCAGGGTTGCTTTAACCCTGAAGGCTTCCCATCTCGCTTCCACCCGCCGTTTCGGCGAAATAAGGCGTCCCGAAGGCACTAGGGTCCGGACCTCTGGGTGACCACCGGCCAGTGGGAACTTGGTGAGTTCTGAATTTTTCCTTTGTTATTGTCTAGACAACAGCCGGGGGTTCCGTCTTTGGGAAAAGATGGGGGGTGGTCCAGTAAAACTGTTGATCCTTCTACGCCTCTGGGCTATATGTTAAAACATTATGATAGGGATATCAAGGCCTTACAATTGGATGGCAACAAAGCTTTGTATAAGTTTATATTTCTGTGTCAAGGTCCCTGGGTGGGAATGACGCAAGACGACCCGGAACCAGGAAATCACTGGCCGGGGGAGGAAACATTTGAGTTACATAATGTTGTTCATTTACGGAAAGTATTGTTTGATTTGCAACCGCGGCAACTTAAGTATTCTGATGTATGGATAAGGGAGGCCAAACGGCGCAAAAGCGCCAGTGTAACTACTAGTTTACGTGCTAAGGTAGAAAAACATAAAGCCATGCGGCCCCCCACCCTACAATCCAGAATCTAGTAATGCTGACCGGAAGCTAAAAGCGTCAAAGTCTATTTATCCCCAACTCCCATTGAAAGAAGCGGGGGACCCTATACCATTGGAAGAATGTACCTGGCTATGGGGTGGGGTACTGCAGCCTGACCCTGATGCACTCATGCCCCCGAACGGGGAGAGGAGCGGCCCCACTCTCCCGCTAGCTACTGATACCCCCACAACCGACACAGAGCTGGGGGATGATCCGGAGGCTGGCACCTCTAGCAGGGGGGTGACACGTCCTGATCCGCGACACCCCAGTGATGCGACCCCTGCAAAGACCCGGTCTCATAGTTCTCTAGGCACACCTAAGGCAAAAGTTACTGGAGCTGCAATAGCTAATGCAGTCCAAATGCCTATGCGACAACTGCCAAGTGGTAGAGGGGGAACACAGATGGTGTATATCCCTTTTACCAGCACGGATCTAATGAATTGGTCATCTACTTTTCCCTCATTTCAACAGTGTCCGGAAGAATTTATTAAAAAGTTAAAGGGTATTTTCACAATGTATAATTGTAATTATGATGATGTGGAGATGATTTTGAATCAAGTGCTAAGTGAGGGTGAGAAGGAAACGGTGTATAAGAAAGCTAGAGAGGCGGTGCAAGGCAGGGCGGCTTATCCGCAAGAGAAACCTGAAATGGATTGGGATGTTCCGGAGACCGTTCAAGAGTGGGATAAAATGAGAAAGCGAATCTTAGAAGCATTAGAGGATATGTCTAAGCCTGTGTATGATTGGGGAAAGGTAGATGCATGTGTTCAAAAGCACGATGAGCACCCAGGGGAATTCTTCCACCGCCTTTGTAAGGTTTTGAAAAACCACGGCGGCTTAGATCCAACCTCCCCTGTAGCAAAAACACAAGTGATCGGCCAGTATGTAAAAAACTTATTACCATTCACTCGGAAGTATGTGTGTAGTCAACCAGCTTATGAAAACAAAACGCTGGAGGAGGTGGTGGGGTTAGCAGCCCATGCCTGGAGGAATAGGAAGGAGTTAGACACTAGGAGGTCCGAAAAGCTCCTTAATCTGCAGTTGCAAGGTTTCCAAGACGGCTCTCGGGGACGAGATGCAAGCCGTAGAAGGGGAGGCTTTTGGGGACGAGGCGGAAGAGGAGGCAGCTCTACCCAGGGATGGGGACCACAAGGTCACAACTTCCAGCCACGGCCCGGGAGAGCAGGGCCAGATGAGTGCCGGCGGTGCCGACAAAAAGGACACTGGGCTGCCCAGTGCCCGAATTACCCCCTCCAGTCAGCTGACCCTCTTATGCAAGCCTACCAGAGGGTACAGGAAAGGGGGGGAGAAGAAGGGAGTACTGATTGAAAGCTAGCCGCCCACAATGCTTCGTTCCCCCCGCCAGGAACCCCTCCGCTTCTTGGACAGTGCAGTTGGATGCAAACCACCCGGAACTTCCAGTTGTGGTGGGAGGAAAAACTTATTCAATGTTAATTGACACCACGGCAGATAGAAGCACTCTACAGGACCCCAACCTTCCTACCACTTCTGCAACCGTAAAAGCTATAGGCGTTGGTGGCACCGTGTGCGCCCTTCCTCTAACTGCTGAGCAAACCGTCCAGCTTGGCCCGTTATCAGAGGATCATAGCTTTTTAATTGCAACTTCCTGTCCTGCAAATCTATTAGGCAGAGATTTGTTATGTAAACTACGAGCAACTATAACTTGCAGCCCGGAGGGGCTATATCTCTCAGTCCCTACTTCTGTCCCTGAAGCTACGGTAATGGCATTGTTAGCCACTAATGCCACCACAATTACACCCACTGCCCCCCTTGTCCCTGTTGAGTTATCTGATATTCCTGAAGCTTTGTGGGCCTCGGCATCCACTGAAACTGGACTTTTAAAGTCAGCAGAACCGGTTTATATCACTTACCGTACAGACGTCCCTCTGCCCCGAAAAATGCAATATCCATTGCCTAAAGAGGCCATAGAGGGCATTCAGCCAGTCCTACAACAGCTTTTAACTCAAGGAATCATTAAAGAGGCTACCAGCCCTTGCAATACACCTATTCTTCCTGTTAAAAAACCCAAGCCTGGCCCCGATGGCAAACCGGTTTACCGCTTCGTGCATGACCTCCGACTGATTAATGCTATTGTGACCCCGAGAGCTCCGGTTGTTCCCAATCCAGCAACTATTTTAACTGCTATTCCCCCAAGAGCTACTTATTTTACTGTGATTGATCTGTATTCAGCATTTGTCAGCATCCCTGTGCACCCAGACTCACAGTTCCTATTTGCCTTTACCTTTGACGGACGTCAATACGTATGGACCTGCCTCCCTCAGGGCTACAGGGAGAGCCCTACCATCTTCAGCCAGTATTTAAGGCGAGATCTGGACTCTCTTTCGTTGACTATGGGTTCTACTTTGATTCAATACGTTGATGATCTGTTATTGTGCTCTACAGCCAAGACTGCCTGTGTACAAGACACTCGAATCCTTCTTTTTGCATTGGCTGAAAAAGGTCACAAGGTGGCACTCTCCAAGCTACAGTTTGCCCAACCCGAGGTGGTTTCAGTATGCCACTCTACTGGACAACTTTGGAAACATCGTGGGTTCCTTACCTCCAGTGGCTCTCAGATCTCCCATGTTGCCTTGATTTCGGCCTTGTTAGAGGCTATTCAACGTCCTGCAGCTGTTTCAGTTACACACTGTAAGGGCCACTCCTGCGCCTCGGATGAGGTTTCCAAGGGAAATGCTGCAGCCGATTCGGCGGCCCGTCATGCTGCCCTCTGTGGGGCTCCAGCCTCTTTTCCTTTTTTGGCACCCCTGCTACTGCAACCAGTGACGCCAGCCATTTTGCTCTCTGCCCAGCAGACAATGCCCCCGGCCGAAGTGAGCCGTTGGAAATCCATTGGATGCCACCTAAATAAGGACAACCTCTATGTCAGCCCGGACGGTCATCCGGTTCTCCCAAGACAACTCCTCCCTCAGGTTTCCCAGGCACTCCACCTGGCCTCACACCTGGGAAAGGGGGGATTAGTGGCTCAAATGGAGAAGTTGTTTTTTGCTCCGGGGGTCCATGCAGCTGCGAAGACTGTCACTGCACAGTGTGAATTGTGTCAACAGTATAATCATCAAGGAGCAATCAAACCACAAGTTATGGGACATTGCAAACTGCCTGAGTACCCATTTGCTGTGGTCCAGATGGGCTTCATGGACTTACCACCAGTAACAGGACTAAAACACTTGCTTGTCCTGGTTGACCTTTTTTCAGGGTGGGTTGAGGCTTTCCCCACTCGAAGGGCAGATGCAGTATCCGTAGCAAAGTGTCTCCTCAAGGATATTGTTCCCCGCTTTGGGATAATGACTCGTTTGGAAAGTGACCAAGGCCCCCATTTCACTTCCCAAATTATTCAACACTTAGCGAAGGCCCTCGGCATAAAACAGGCCCTGCATACCCCCTATCATCCACAAAGTTCAGGAAAAGTAGAAAGGGTGAATGGGCTGATAAAAACCCAATTAGCAAAGCTATGCGAGCAGACTGGATTAAAGTGGCCTGAAGTGTTACCCATAGTGTTAACCATTCTTCGTAATACACCCCATAGGAAGCATTTGTTGACACCGTTCGAAATTCTATTTGGCCGACCCTTGCCGATTCCCCTAACCAGTGTAGACGGGTTTGTCCCAGCGAAAACTTCATTAATGGCTGGGCAAGATAAGTTGGTGGGTTATTGTCGCATGTTGCAAGATGCATTGAGTGATGCATGGGCCAGAGTAAAAGATGCCCAACCTTTACCGCTTGATACTTGTGCGCACTCTCTTTTTCCAGGTGACTTTGTCTGTGTTAAAATCCATCGAAGGAAGCATTGCCTGGAACCAAGGTGGTCGGCCCCGGCCTAAGTCCTTCTGACTACTCCGACTGCAGTGAAGGTCGAGGGCATCGATAGATGGGTGCACTGCAGCCACTGTAAGAAGGTTCCTGCTCCAACATCCCCAACGACTGCCATCACGACCGCCGCTTCTATGTGAACTGTGTACCGGTCGGTCAGCGGAATCAGAAGCAGTTATAGAACTGTGGAGCATTAGTTATGCTGTTACAAATACTGTATTAATATTTTTTTTGTTGTTGTTGTTAGTAGCCGGTAGTGTTTATAATGTATGTATGGCTATGGGCGTTAACCTGGACCTCTGCCCTGGGGGGTTGGGATAAAAATACATTTCTACAATTAGCCCAAAACTTAACCAATGCATGGAATGTTAGTGATTGTTGGGTGTGTTCCCACTTCTCCCATTCACTGCAAGGTTTCCCCATTTTGCCGGTTCCAGCGCTCCTCGATTCTTGGCAAAATGGGTCGGCGTGGTACGGCCAAAAGGGAAAAAGGGGAAGGGGACCCATAAATTTTAGGACTTGGATCCCGAACCATCGCCCAGACTTGCTCATTAAGGCCCCCTTGTGCGTAGAGAAACAGTCACTACGCTCCCGAGATAAAATTACACTGGGAAAATACCCAAAAACCCACTGTGAAAAAATTCTAATTTTGGGGAAAAATGCAAGCACTACTCTTTTGCAGTATCCCAATGGTACTGAGGTAGCCAACTATGCCCGTGCTGGAGGCTATGTGGGGTACATTCTCAGAGAAAATACGACTCAATTTGCTGGCCTTACATTATGGAACTTGGGGGGAATAGGACCCAATCCTGATGATGCTGCATCCCTGGTGGGACGATTGCAGGACATTTCTCGGAACTCAGGGGGCAATAAAGGCAACTATAGCATAGTATTAGGAGATCACCATTTATGGTGGGTATGTGGTATTTGGGCAGGAAAAATCTTGCCCCCAAAGTGGTTAGGAACATGCACGGTGGCCTTTGCCTGGCCAGGAGGGATGCATCGTAGAGACTTAATAGAAATCAAAGACACAACTCGACGAACCCGTCGAGATACCAGTTATAATCCTATTGTCGAGGAAGGCAGTGCAGGCATGCGAGCCTTCCATATTCTTTTTCCGTAGGTGGGGGTGGGCCAACTTGAATACGCTCTAAAAAATATGTCAGCCGAAATGGAAATATTTACTAACGCCACTCGAGATGCAACCCAAGCCTTGCAAGAAGAAATAAGCTCACTAGCTCGCTACAGTATGCAAAACAGGTTGGCCCTGGATCAGCTTTTAAGTGCGCAGGGAGGGGTGTGCACACTTCTCAATGCCACATGCTGCCTTTATGTGAATCAAAGCGGACGCATAGTCACGGATACTAATATAATTGCAAACGTGTCAGCCTTCTTTCATAAGCAGGCCTATATTTCTCCCAGTGTGGGCTTTGACTTATGGGGCTGGCTCACCAGCTGGTTGCCTAACTTTGGATGGCTAAAAACCTTGTTTGTGTATGGAGTGGGATTCCTTATGATTGTGGGTCTGCTGTTCTGCTGTGTGTCCAGTTGTTGTGCCCTTTTCCACCGGGTATGTACCAAAGCCATGAGCCCAGCAAAGATATTATATATAAAAAAGGGTGGTGTTAACCAAGATGAAAAGCATATGAACATGTTAAACAATGAATAATGAGCCATGTAAGATAATTATCTTCAGGCTCAAAGGGGGGAACTGATAAAGAAAAGAACCAGAAAACAACCCTATAATCATGTAAAGCTAGGCTTCTGTCTTTTTTCTATGCTTATCTGTCTTCTCTCTAAGGTTATGGGTAAAAGGAATGTGAACTGTGTGTAACCTGTACTCCCCGTTTTGGGGAAAGAATTCCTTATACAGATAAGCCTCCATGTTCATACCTACCCCAGAACTTCAAACAGACTGGGTTAACCGGTTTGAACTGGAAGAGATATCACACTGTATGTTGAACCAGGCTATAAAAGCTCATCTCTGTTCTTTGTTCGGGGCTTCACCATTTTCCTCTGTGAAGGAATTGGTGAGCCCTTCAGCTGTCGTACTTGCTAGCATTAAAGTGCCTCACTTTATCAAAGAGCTACGACTCTGTGTCTTGTTTGGCTAAGACAGAAGTCCAGGGAAGGCTACCCTCCTAACCCTAGACGGGAGGGGAAACTTTTTTCCCTAACAAGATAAAGAAATTCTCTTTTGGATCAACTAATAGCAGCCTGTGTTTCTGGAGCTGTATTTCAGGGGATTCTAGTCCCCAGCCCCTATGTGTGTGTCTTATTTGATTGATATAGTTGTTTCAGTGACTTAAGAACTTGTCCTGTTACACACTTGTGATAGAAGGAGAAAGCAGGGAAGTGCCCCGAAAAGCTCTGATTTATTCTCTAGTTTTTGTTTTCCCTGTGTCCCCACATGTGGGATCTTTGACATGTATTAGAAAGTCTAATGATATATTAGGGCCTTCACAGCTGGAGAGGGTTATGCCTACGACTAGTAGAAGATCATCTGAGTGAAAAAAAAAATTGCAGATCTCTCCGTTTTAGAGCCTTGTGTAATATTTGACCTTTTCAATGGAAACAAATACCTGTGCTTTGTAGAAAAACTGTCCCCATACAAATTACAGCAGTACAAAAGGTGTAACCTCTATCTCCCATGCCTCAGTTCATCTCAATATAACCTTTCAAGCACTGACGATTTCTCAGTTGCATTAACACTGGTGTATCAACTATGGAAGGCATAAGAGTAGACTGGCTGCCACACTGATATGAAGACCAGGGTTAGACAAAACAGTGGTAAGAAAAAATGCTGGAAGTACTGTTTTCCATACTTTGTTAAATACCTTAATCTGGGGAGTCATTTATAACATTTCTGGCAAAAAAACAATGGATCACCACCAGATTAAGACTGCAATTGTAGCTGCATCAGGGGGCCTCACTTAAAAGCTTTCAAACTGTAGCCTGCTTAGGGAACGCAGTTAAGGTCTCTCACCTATATTACAAATTAAAACCGTGCTGTAACTGTGCAGGGGAGGGAAGAACTCTGGTAATTAGATCCCGTGACTTTAGAGAGGCAAGGTGGGTGAGGTAGAATCTTTTATTGGAACCAACTTCTGTTGGTGAGAGAGACAAACTTTTGAGCCACATAGAGTTCTTCTTCAGGTTCTGGAAAAGTACTCCAAGCACCACAGCTCAATGTAAGGTAGAACAGATTGTTCAGCATCAGTGGCAGATTAGCCACTGGGCCAACTGTGTCCATGCCTAGGGGCCCCAGCCAGTTGGGTGCCCCTGGAAAAATAGATGCCCCAATCTGCTCCACCCCTCTTCCCTGGCAGGAGTGCCAAGGGGAGCTGTTAGGGGCTATTCCTTCACCCACTCACTTCCCTGGTCCTTCTTGCATGAACAGAGAGCAACAATGTCCAAAGGTGAAAACAATTTGATGTTTATTGGGGTGAACTTCCAGCAAACAATGATTCCAATTTCCTTCCTTAGTGTCCCCCTTCCAGCTCTGACACCACAGAACATTGCCTGTGTCCCTGTTCCCATTCCCCACCCCCTTCTTCCTGATTGACTGCAGATTATATAGTAAAAGTTGAGTTCTGCTTAGCTATACTTTAACCAATCATTTTACTGAAATTTAAGTAACCAATCCTAACATATTGTAACATGATTATTTAACCAATTATATCCCACCACCTTAATTAGTTTACACCCAGCAAAATTAATTATACAGCAGACAGAAACAATCACAGAACCAGACAGAGATTATACAGACAAACAATAGGGAAAGGGGGACTACAGTGATAGAATAACAAAGAAATGAGGATTTTACATCCCAGCTATTGATAAGTGAGCTCTTGGCAGACAGGATGCTATCAAACTAAGTTTCCTTTTACATTTTCTAGGCACTTCTCTTTCTCTGGAGGTGATAGGCATTATCAGGACAGGATTGTATTCCTAACAGCCCAATAGCACCTGATGTCAATGTGACTAGTTTGGAATGTGAGGATGTGACTATACGCTTCCCAGTTTATGGCTGCCTCTGCTGCTTAGCCAGAGACCTTAGCCTAAGAACAGGGCCTCAGACCGTCACAGTGAGAAAAGTTAGACAGTGATTTTGATTCTTTCTTTTGTACTTCTATAACTAGCTAAATGATAAACATATACCTAAATTCTTAAAGTATAGGCCTTTGCAGACAGGCTTGAATATCTATATCCTAACAAGAGCAGAGCAAGCCCCTGTGCCCCAACCGCATTTCCCAGCGGGAGCACGGAGTGGGGCGGGGGAACAGTGGGAGGACTGCAGGCAGAAGGGGTGGGGAGAGGCCCCCACTTGCTCTGGCCAAGGGCCCCACAAACCCCTAATCCCCCTCTGTTTAGCATAAGTAGTTAGCACATATTCTAAGGCAGTGGTTCTCAACCATGGGTCAGCAGCTCCCTGGGGAGCTGTGAGCCAGTTTCAGGGGGGTCCGCGAGCGGAGTTGGAGGGGCACATGGGGGGCATTGCCCCCCCAAACTGCAGAGCCCTAAGCAGAGCAGGGAATCCCAGGGAAAGCTCCACACCTCCCCCTTGCCTCCTCTCCCCCACTTCCCCAGGGCTCCGTCTCGCAGCCAGGTCAGGGGCCAGAAGCTGGAGCCAGGCATTGCGGGGCGGCTGCTGTTCTTGCTGGTGCCATGGAGCGGTCAGCCACCTCCTCTGTCTGCTGCTGGTGCTCCGGCTCGAGGGATGCAGCTGCTCCTCAGCTCCCAGGCTCCTTTGACTGCTTGTGCAGCAGATAAGAGCTGCCTGGTGGGGAGAACCGGCTCCAGGGCTGGCAGGAGGGGGTCCCCCAGCCCCTAGCTACCCCGTTCCTGTATCCTGAGCTACCCACACACAGCCCTTAGCTACTCCTCTGCCTGCATGCTGAGCTACCCCACTCCCTGCACCCTGAACTACCCCCATGCCTGCACACACCCTCTAGCTCAGAGGTTCTCAACCATTTTCTTCCTGAGGCCCCCACAACATGTTATAAAAACTCCATGACCCACCTGTGCCACAACAACTGGTTTTCTGCATATAAAAGACAGGGCCGGTATTAAGGGGTATCAAGCATGGCAATTGCCTGAGGCCCCATGACACAGAGGCCCCCACAAAACTACGTTGCTCAGGCTTCGACTTCAGCTACAAGTGACAGGGCTCAGGGCTTCAGCCCTGAATGGTGTGGCTTTGGCTTTCTGCTCTGGGCCCCATCGAGTCTAATGCTGGCCCTGCTTGACAGACCCCCTGAAACCTGCTCGTGGCCCCCCTGGGAGCCCCGGACCTCTGGCTGAGAACCACTGCCCTAGCTATCCCTTCCTGCACCTGAGCTACCCGCACACAGCCCTTAAGCTACCCCTCTCCCTGCACCCTGAGCTACCCTCCCCGCCTGCACACAGCCCCTAGCAACCCCCCTCCTTACACCCTGAGGTACCCCCACAACTGCACACAGCCCCTAGCTCCCCCTCTCTGCATGCTGAGCTACTCCCTGCCTACACACAGTCCCTTGCTACCCCCTCCCTGCATCCTGAGCTACCTGCCCCTGCTTGCTCACAGCCCCAGCTATCCCCTGCCTGCATTCTGAGTGATTTTTAAACTTTTTGAGCTGAGCTTTTCCCTTTCAGTTATAATTTTTGGTTGTTCTCCCCCTCCCCCCCCCCGACAAGCTAGATGGCCTGCTGAGGTGAATCAGGGGGTGGAGGTGGCGATCCCTCCCTGGGCCCTGTTGTGCAGAGCTGGCCTCCCAAAATAGAAGTCAAAATACACCTATGGAGGGCACCCCCATGTCTGGCGCCCCACAGGGCTAAAGCCCCAAGCCCCCCAAACCCCTCCATAGATGTGGGACCTAGGGATGTGGGGGTGCTGCAGCACCCCCAGGTTTTATGTGGGGCTCTGCTCCTGGCCCCACATGCAGGGTCCCAGTCCCACGCCTGGGGTTCTGCTTCTGACCCCCAACATGGGGTCCCAGCTGCCAGCCCCGAGACAAGGACTCGGCTCCTGGCCCCACATGCAGGGTCCCAGCCCGGCACCTGGGGCTCTGCTCCCAGCCCCACACATGTGGTCCCAGCCCCGCACATACGGGGTCCCGGCTGCTGGCTTGATGCCCACTCCCAACCTCGACCCCCTTACTTCTATCGGGGTCCCCCACTCCCATAGACATGGCCCTGCTCCCAGACCCACCTCTGGAGGGAAGGGGGAGGGGTTGGTTTTCAGCACCCCCACTAGTAAAAGTGTTCCAGCGCCACTGCTGCCCTCCCCGCCCGGTGGCTGGAGCCCGGACACCCCCTGCCACAGGGCCGTGGAGTTTTTCTAGCATGTTTGGGGACATAGGCGCCCGACCCCCATTCTGCCCCCGCCCCGATTCCAACCCCTTCCCCAAAGTCCCTGCCCCAACTCCACCCCATCCCTGCCTCCATTCCAACCCCTTACCCAAAATCCCTGCCCCCTCTTTGCCCCTATTCCAACCCCTTCCCAAAATCCCTGCCCTGGCCCCACCTCTTCCCCTGAGCGCGTAGCGTTCCCGCTCCTCCCCCTCCCTCCCAGAGCTTGTTACGCTGCGAAACAGCTGTTTTGCAGTGGCAAGTGCTGGGAGGAGAAGTGGGGACGCGGTGCGCTCGGGGAGGAGGCAGAGGTGAGCTGAGGTGAGGGGGGGTGGGGAGGGGAGCTTGGCTGCCGGTGGGTGCAGAACAGCCACCAATTTTTCCCCACGGGTGCTCCAGCCCCGGAGCACCCACAGAGTCGGCGCCTATGTTTGAGGGGCTCAGAAAGAAAAAGGTTGAGGACTGTGTTCTAAGGGATCATTCAAGGTAGAGTGGCTCAAAAGCTTGTCTCTCTTACCCAGCAGTTCTCAAACTGTGGCTCAGGATCCCAAAGTGGGTCATGACCCCATTTTAATGGGGTCCCCAGGCCTGGCATTAGACTTGCTGGGGCCTGGGGCTAAAGTCAAAACCTGAGCCCCCCGACCTGGGGCTGAAGGCGGCATTCTGGCTCAGGTTTCGGTTCCCCCCAACCGGGGTCATGTAGTAATTTTTGTTGTCAGAAGGGGGTTGTGATGCAATGAAGTCTGAGAAGCGCTGCCAACAGAAGTTGGTCCAATGAAAGATATTACCTCATCCACTTTCTCTCTCTACTATCCTGGGACCTACACAGCTATATCTCCCCTGATTTTGTCATACTTTCTGGTGTAGATGGGGACTAAATGATTCCTATTATACTTCTCTGTGAGTCCTGTCACTTAATGCATATAGTGTGAGTTATGTCACCTGGAATGCCTTCTCTGGATTGCGTCATCAACACTGAGCTTCTTCTGAAAATCTCCACAAATCCACCAGTGGTATGACAACCATGGGAAAGCTAGTGTAAACCAGCCACTGGCATTTTTACTTCTTACGCAGCAGTGCTAGAGGACAAAGTACAGTAGTAAAAATGCCAGTTTCCATCGACATTAGTACTCCCATTTTTTGTTACTGCAGCGCTACAGCAATGCTAGGAATATTTCAGAAAAAAATCCATGTAGATGAAGCAAAAGTCATGGAATTATTTGATTCTAGGGGCATAAAGCTCTAAAGATATAGAGCAGGTTGCACAGAGGAGCCAAGAGGCCAGTGAAGAAGCTTGGCAACATGTGACCTCCAGAAGAGGTAAGCGGAATGTCCGGGTTCCAGTAACACAGACACAGGTAACCAACCGCTTTCATGTTCTCTCCACAGGTACCATTGCGGAGAGTGGACCAGATGATATGTCTGGGGGGAGAAAGCAGAAGGAGACTCCGCTGGCTGGAAGGCATGAGATGCGATGTCCTGAGGTTGGGGGTTCCACGACCACCACTCCCAAGAGGAGAAGGCGGGTGGTGGTGGTCGGGGACTCTCTCCTCCGGGGGACTGAGTCATCTATCTGCCGCCCTGACCGGGAAAACCGAGAAGTCTGCTGCTTGCCAGGGGCTAAGATTCGCGATGTGACGGAGAGACTGCCGAGACTCATCAAGCCCTCGGATCGCTACCCCTTCCTGCTTCTCCACGTGGGCACCAATGATACTGCCAAGAATGACCTTGAGCGGATCACTGCGGACTACGTGGCTCTGGGAAGAAGGATAAAGGAGTTGGAGGCGCAAGTGGTCTTCTCGTCCATCCTCCCCGTGGAAGGAAAAGGCCTGGGTAGGGACCGTCGAATCGTGGAAGTCAACGAATGGCTACGCAGGTGGTGTCGGAGAGAAGGCTTTGGATTCTTTGACCATGGGATGGTGTTCCATGAAGGAGGAGTGCTGGGCAGAGACGGGCTCCATCTTACGAAGAGAGGGAAGAGCATCTTTGCCAGCAGGCTGGCTAACCTAGTGAGGAGGGCTTTAAACTAGGTTCACCGGGGGAAGGAGACCAAAGCCCTGAGGTAAGTGGGAAAGCGGGATACCGGGAGGAAGCACAGGCAGGAATGTCTGTGAGGGGAGGGCTCCTGCCTCATACTGGGAATGAGGGGCGATCAACAGGTTATCTCAAGTGCTTATATACAAATGCACAAAGCCTTGGAAACAAGCAGGGAGAACTGGAGGTCCTGGTGATGTCAAGGAACTATGACGTGATTGGAATAACAGAGACTTGGTGGGATAACTCACATGACTGGAGTACAGTCATGGATGGTTATAAACTGTTCAGGAAGGACAGGCAGGGCAGAAAAGGTGGGGGAGTAGCACTGTATGTAAGGGAGCAGTATGACTGCTCAGAGCTCCGGTACGAAACTGTGGAAAAACCTGAGTGTCTCTGGATTAAGTTTAGAAGTGTGTGCAACAAGAGTGATGTAGTGGTGGGAGTCTGCTATAGACCACCGGATCAGGGGGATGAGGTGGATGAGGCTTTCTTCCGGCAACTCACGGAAGCTACTAGATCGCATGCCCTGATTCTCATGGGTGACTTTAATTTTCCTGATATCTGCTGGGAGAGCAATACAGCGGTGCATAGACAATCCAGGAAGTTTTTGGAAAGCGTAGGGGACAATTTCCTGGCGCAAGTGCTAGGGGAGCCAACTAGGGGGGGCGCTTTTCTTGACCTGCTGCTCACAAACCGGGTAGAATTAGTGGGGGAAGCAAAAGTGGATGGGAATCTGGGAGGCAGTGACCATGAGTTGGTTGAGTTCAGGATCCTGACGCAGGGAAGAAAGGTAAACAGCAGGATACGGACCCTGGACTTCAGGAAAGCAGACTTCGACTCCCTCAGGGAACAGATGGCCAGGATCCCCTGGGGGACTAACATGAAGGGGAAGGGAGTCCAGGAGAGCTGGCTGTATTTCAAGGAATCCCTGTTGAGGTTACAGGGACAAACCATCCCGATGAGTCGAAAGAATAGTAAATATGGCAGGCGACCAGCTTGGCTTAATGGTGAAATCCTAGCGGATCTTAAACATAAAAAAGAAGCTTACAAGAAGTGGAAGGTTGGACATATGACCAGGGAAGAGTATAAAAATATTGCTCGGGCATGTAGGAAAGATATCAGGAGGGCCAAATCGCACCTGGAGCTGCAGCTAGCAAGAGATGTCAAGAGTAACAAGAAGGGTTTCTTCAGGTATGTTGGCAACAAGAAGAAAGCCAAGGAAAGTGTGGGCCCCTTACTGAATGAGGGAGGCAACCTAGTGACAGAGGATGTGGAAAAAGCTAATGTACTCAATGCTTTTTTTGCCTCTGTTTTCACTAACAAGGTCAGCTCCCAGACTGCTGCGCTGGGCATCACAGAATGGGGAAGAGATGGCCAGCCCTCTGTGGAGATAGAGGTGGTTAGGGACTATTTAGAAAAGCTGGACGTGCACAAGTCCATGGGGCCGGACGAGTTGCATCCGAGAGTGCTGAAGGAATTGGCGGCTGTGATTGCAGAGCCCTTGGCCATTATCTTTGAAAACTCGTGGCGAATGGGGGAAGTCCCGGATGACTGGAAAAAGGCTAATGTAGTGCCAATCTTTAAAAAAGGGAAGAAGGAGGATCCTGGGAACTACAGGCCAGTCAGCCTCACCTCAGTCCCTGGAAAAATCATGGAGCAGGTCCTCAAAGAATCAATCCTGAAGCACTTACATGAGAGGAAAGTGATCAGGAACAGTCAGCATGGGTTCACCAAGGGAAGGTCGTGCCTGACTAATCTAATCGCCTTTTATGATGAGATTACTGGTTCTGTGGATGAAGGGAAAGCAGTGGATGTATTGTTTCTTGACTTTAGCAAAGCTTTTGACACGGTCTCCCACAGTATTCTTGTCAGCAAGTTAAGGAAGTATGGGCTGGATGAATGCACTATAAGGTGGGTAGAAAGCTGGCTAGATTGTCGGGCTCAACGGGTAGTGATCAATGGCTCCATGTCTAGTTGGCAGCCGGTGTCAAGTGGTGTGCCCCAGGGGTCGGTCCTGGGGCTGGTTTTGTTCAATATCTTCATAAATGATCTGGAGGATGGTGTGGATTGCACTCTCAGCAAATTTGCGGATGATACTAAACTGGGAGGAGTGGTAGATACGCTGGAGGGGAGGGATAGGATACAGAAGGACCTAGACAAATTGGAGGATTGGGCCAAAAGAAATCTGATGAGGTTCAATAAGGATAAGTGCAGGGTCCTGCACTTAGGATGGAAGAATCCAATGCACCGCTACAGACTAGGGACCGAATGGCTAGGCAGCAGTTCTGCAGAAAAGGACCTAGGGGTGACAGTGGACGAGAAGCTGGATATGAGTCAACAGTGTGCCCTTGTTGCCAAGAAGGCCAATGGCATTTTGGGATGTATAAGTAGGGGCATAGCGAGCAGATCGAGGGACGTGATCGTTCCCCTCTATTCGACACTGGTGAGGCCTCATCTGGAGTACTGTGTCCAGTTTTGGGCCCCACACTACAAGAAGGATGTGGATAAATTGGAGAGAGTCCAGCGAAGGGCAACAAAAATGATTAGGGGTCTAGAGCACATGACTTATGACGAGAGGCTGAGGGAGCTGGGATTGTTTAGTCTGCAGAAGAGAAGAATGAGGGGGGATTTGATAGCTGCTTTCAACTACCTGAAAGGGGGTTCCAAAGAGGATGAATCTAGACTGTTCTCAATGGTAGCAGATGACAGAACGAGGAGTAATGGTCTCAAGTTGCAATGGGGGAGGTTTAGATTGGATATTAGGAAAAACTTTTTCACTAAGAGGGTGGTGAAACACTGGAATGCGTTACCTAGGGAGGTGGTAGAATCTCCTTCCTTAGAGGTTTTTAAGGTCAGGCTTGACAAAGCCCTGGCTGGGATGATTTAACTGGGAATTGGTCCTGCTTCGAGCAGGGGGTTGGACTAGATGACCTTCTGGGGTCCCTTCCAACCCTGATATTCTATGATTCTATGATTACCTGCAGCTTCAGTGTTATTGACAGAAAGGAACAAAGGTGAATGTGGATGGCATTCAGTGGACCTCAAAGTCATTTTTCTCTGTCTTTGAATCTGAGCTCAGTATGTTGGTCATGACAGTAGAAGAGTTACTGATCAGTCCTTGCATGTAAATTGAATTTATGGACCTGTCTGTTCAACCCAAGAATTAATTAGATGAATTTAACAGGAGGTCTTTTCTCTCCCCTTCATTTATTGCTGATCGCTCTTTTATTATCTATTGCCCAAAAGAGAATATAAATAAAATGAATGTGAAAACCTTCTGCTATAGCAAGCCTTTAATGAAAGGAAAAGCTAAGCAAGGACAGTCACGCACAATATGCTGCAAATCCAAAGAGTAAAAAATGCTGAGAATCTCAGTAAAAACCTTGAGAACGTTAATATCTTAATGAAAATAAATATAAATAAATAAGCCTTGGGTGAAAATACCAAAAGCAGCCATTTTCTTAATGGGTATAATGCAGAGTGTCACCAATAAATCATCAGAAGTAAGAAAAATGCCATAGTTGTTATATTTTCATGGGACTCAGACCAAATCAATTATCCTTTCACCCCAATGCCTGTCAAAAATATACATATCTTAATTTGGGTAAGAAAATGGTAATGCTGATTGGCAAGCATATTAAGGATCTGGTGAAATCTAAAATCACTCCCTCTCAGTTGAAGGCAAAATTGATGTGAAAGTGGTCCATAGTCTTTGTATTTTACTAAACTTATTGCTGCCCCTGGATTTCCAGAGTGGGGCCAGGAACACCTACTTTCATCTTTGTCTGGCCAACTACGCGCAGAGAGGTTTCAAGGGCAGCAGCTAGGGAAGTAAAATGCAAGAGTCGCAGTTTGTAATGAACGTGGAACCCACGTGTGACAATTTAAGGAATCAGTCTATGTACCATTTATGGATTTTGTGTGCGATTTTGAACTCTGTATATATCTTTATTAAGCTGCAAACTCCATTTTGACTGTAAGGATGCTCTTTGTGCTCCGGCTTTTTACCTCCGTCTTGGGATGAAATCCGAAGGGGTGATAAGTGGCCACGCAAGGCTAACAATGGAGAAACATTTAACCATGACCGACCTCTATTCAAAGGGGAGCCCCTTCGGCACAGAGTTGGGCGTCACCCCGGGCAAACCACTTTGTCAAGAGATTCTGCCCCTGCTGCGCCAAAGCCACTCGGCGCCATGAGTCGCTCCCGCCTCAGGCCCTGCGCCCCAGTTCACCGGGAGCCCGCCCGGGGGAAGCCCCCGCTGAGGCTCTCATTGGTCGCGACGCCTGCCCCCATTTGCCCCCTCCTGAGCAGAGCTGCTACAAAACTCTCTCCCTGGCGCTGCCCCCACCAGCCCCGCAGCACGCCGCCAGCCTAGGGGCCGAACCCGAAAGAGCCGCAGGGCATCCGGCAGCTCTGCTCCCCCTGCACTCCTGGGGGGCAACGAGACGGTTCTTCCCTCCGCCCCGCAGCAGCACGCCCGAGACGGGAAGGCAGGAGCAGCCCGGCTGCTGCCCATCCGCCAGGCCGAGGAAAGGGATAGCGAAGCCCACCAAGAGGCGAGGTTAGGCGCGGGGACAGGCTGAATTGCCGGGCAGGTGAAGGCACCTGGCCCCGGCCCTGCGAGTTCAGCCAGCTCAGGGGCGGGCGCGAGCCGAAACACGCGTTGCCCTCCTGCTGTGGAGAGCTGGGTGTGACTGGGGGTCGGCCACGTGGCCTGTGCTCTGGGCGGGAGGGGTCTGGCGCATGGAGGCGTATCGGCTCCAGCCTGCATTTGGGGGCGACCCGCTTCCACCAGAACAGCTTTAATGAAAACGCATATTCTGTCAGTTTGGTCCCGCGCGGGACCTGTAACGCGCCGCCTGCCCCTTCTCTCCCAGCCCTCGCTGGTCCGGCGAGTCCTAGGAGGAAAGGAAAGAACTCCGAAGAAGGCTGCGCAATGCGCCTGCGCAGTCGGGGTTCTTACACGGTAAGAGACGCTGGGCGACTGAATGGGGCGGCGCCTGCGCAATAGGCAGGCCAAGTTAGCCCGCTGTGAGACCGCTGCATTGCGCGTGCGCTGATGGTGTGCAGCCGCTAGGTTGCGCCTGCGCAAAGGGTGGGGGAATGTGGCTGTGCTTTGCGCCTGCGCAGTAGGCGGTGGCGAGCTGGGCCGCTGCAGGGCAAAGCATCTGTGTGGGAGGCAGGTTGGTGGGCGGCAGCGGGTTCGAGGCTGAGGGCCGGTAGGGGCGAGCCGGGCGGCGGTACTGCCGCCATGTTGCGGCGACTGCTCGCGGCGCTTATTCACCCTTGTTTTCTCCCCAGCAGCGGCGGCGACGGGAGCAGCATGTTCTACGCGGTGCGCAGAGGCAGGAGGATCGGAGTCTATCAGAGCTGGTGAGGGTGGCTGCTTCCGGGTGGTCCCCACTCCCATACCAGCTGGGGCCTCCTCCCCGTACGGGGCAAGGCTGGATCCCCCTCCCCTACTAGGCCTTGCCCGGCGGGCTCCTTCAGCCCCTCAGGTCGGGGCGCCGTGTCGCCTGCGCGGCCAGGGAGCCCAGGCTTGCGCGTCGGCCCGGGGGAGGAGGAGGAGGAGCCCGCGGGGTCCTGTCCCATCCCTGTGGCCGCCCGGCTCCTGCTGACGGCCCGCCTGTCGCTGCTGTGTTGCAGGGAGGAGTGCCGAGAGCAGGTGAACAGGTACCCGGCCGCCAGCTTCAAGAAGTTTGCCAGCGAGGCAGAGGCTTTGTCCTTTGTGGGCAGCGAGGCGCGGCAGTCCTCATCCTATTCAGCAGGTAGTGCCGCAGCGAGCCTCGTCCACCCTTCCCTGCCAGGGGGCAGCGTCTGTACAGGAACATAGGTTTGGCAGGACGGCCGGGGGTATCCAGTCCGGTGCCCTGCTGGCAACCCCATCACATGCCTCCATGTGTATTTCCTGTTAGAATTATCTGTATTGCGATGGCGACAGCTCTTGCTCCAAGCAACTTAGGCTCTAAGGCTAGGTCTCCACTACGAACCTTACAGCAGCACAGCTGTACTGCAGACATGCCAAACCTGCCAAAAAAAAAAAAACAACACAAATTGGGCTTGTTTTTGGCCTAATTGGCTTGTGAATTGCTCGTTGGCTAGTTTTTAGCTTGTTTGTTTGGCATGTTCCTTGCTGTAGCTTGTTGCTCTTTTTTAAATCTGCTCCAGGCAAGCAGGGGCAAGGGAGGGAGCGAGGGTCAGGGGTGCACAGGTTTCAGAGTAGCAGCCGTGTTAGTCTGTATTCGCAAAAAGAAAAGGAGGACTTGTGGCACCTTAGACTAACAAATTTATTTGAGCATAAGCTTTCATGAGCTACAGCTCACTTCATCGGATGCATTCAGTAAAAAATACAATGGGGAGATTTATATGCACAGAGAACATGAAACAATGGATGTTACCATACACACTGTAAGGAGAGTGATCACTTAAGGTGAGCTATTACCAGCAGGAGAGCGTGGGGTCGGGGGGGGGGGGGCAGGCGGGAGACACCCTTTTGTAGTGATGATCAAGGTGGGCCATTTCCAGCAGTTGACAAGAATGTCTGAGGAACAGTGGGAGGTAGAGGGGGAAATAAACATGGGGAAATAGTTTACTTTGTGTAATGACCCATCCACTCCCAGTCTCTATTCAAGCCTAAGTTAATTGTATCCAGTTTGCAAATTAATTCCAATTCAGCAGTCTCTCCTTGGAGTCTGTTTTTTGAAGTTTTTTTGTTGAAGTGCAGCCTGCATGCTGGGGGGATCTAGTCACATAGAGTGTTGGGATTCTTAAGGGAGTGGCTTGTTTGGGCCTTGTTTTGAAATGGGATTAGCTTGTTTTTTGTCTTATTGTGAAAGTTGGGGTGCTTATTTATTGCATGAAAGTTGGCAACTGTGCTGTACTGCTGTAAGGTCTCCTGTGTATCTGCTCTTTGCTGGCAGAAGAGAGCTCTCCTGCCAGCATAATTAAACCACCTCCAATGAGCAGCGTTAGCTATGTTGTCAAGAGCTGCCCGCACTAGCACTTTTGTCAGTGAAATTTATGACCATCCAGGGTATATTGGTTTTTTTTTCACAACTCTAACCAACAAAAGTGTAGTGTAGACAAAGCCTAAGGCCTGGTCTGCACTTAAAAATTGGATTGACCTAGCTACATCCCTGAGGGTTGTGAAAAATTTCACACCTTGAGTCATGTACTTAGGTCGATTTAACCCCCTGTGTAGATCTAGGTCAGCTGCAGAATTCTTCCATTGTCCTAGGTACCATCTCTGAGAAGTGGATTAGCTATGTTGATGGGATCTCATGTAGGAAGCACCTATGCTATGGCACTACAGTGGCACAGCTGCAGCATTGTAGTTGAGCTTCAGTACTGTGGACATACTTTTAGTATCTGACAAGAGACAGATGCATACCGGTAGATGGGGAGTACAAGTAAACAATGAGATAATATAGGTCGCCATGAGAAGCGGTGGTCTCGGCACACCAAAGCTTCATCTTAAAAACCAAGCTAGGTTTCTTGTCCTTACCACAGTTGGAAGGCCATTCCAGAACTAATGGATGTTGCTTCCAAAGCAACAGCAGGTAAAAGTAGGATATAATAGTCTGATTTTTCTGAGATGCAGGCACCCTCACAACTTCCTCCCTGCTCAGCATCTCTGAAAACTATACCATGTTGTGTGGTATATATTATATTTTGCATCCTATAACTCAAGAGGTCCTCAAACTGTGGGGTGTGCCTCCCTAGGGGGGCATGGAGGAAAGTTCAGGGGGGCATAGTGGGGCCTGAGCCTGCCATCCAGGGGGGACGGGGAAGGAGTGCCACCCAGCACTGGTCCAGCTTCTGAATGTGGCTATGGGGGGGGGCGGGGGCGGCACAGGTAGATTCCATTACTGGTAAGGGAGGGGTGTGACAAAGTTTGGGGACCACTGTTATAACTGAATGTAAATCAGTTGCTGTTGCACAGAGGGACTGATGAATTACTGTCAGACGAACTTCTTTTATCATGAAGTTAACTAAAATATTTCCATAAAATTTTCCCTAATGTTATAGTTGAAGGGGTGTTTAACAAGGCATGCCCTCTGCTTTTCCACTGTATACAGAGAGCACTTGGAGACTCTCTGATTGTAAACACAATATGTGGTTTATTTATGGTGTTCCCCCTCACCTTTGCAGCATCTTATTTACAACAGCATATCATCTTTAACCCCCTAGGTCAAGGACAGGAAAAGTGGGAAATCTCTCTTGGGACTAACTCTGAGACACTGTTTCTCTCCCCCGTGTTTTATCTACCTTCTGAGCTAATGAGTTTATTAGCCTTATAGCTCTGCAGCCCATCCCCAATCTGTCCATTAGTCACAACTGTCATAATCAGTTTTATTTCCTGGCAGCTAATTGGAGATACAGTGACCAGAGTGGTAGTTCATCTGCTGTTGCCTAGCACTCTGTCACAGGGTGGCATTTTCAAAAGGGCCCAGCACTGGCTTTTAATGGTGGTAGAGTTAAGGCAATGCTGAGTGCTTCTAAAAATCTGCTCTGAGCTCATCTATCCTCAGTATCTAGTAAAACATACAGGATAAGGGATAAGGAAAAATCAAAGATGGCTTTGGATTAGTTATGTGAGGTATTGTTGTTTTTTGTGCAACTTTAATGCTCAGTCTTAGTATTCAGGTTTCAGAGTAACAGCCGTGTTAGTCTGTATTCGTAAAAAGAAAAAAGAAAAGGAGTACTTGTGGCACCTTAGAGACTAACCAGTTTATTTGAGCATGAGCTTTCGTGAGCTACAGCTCACTTCATCGGATGCATAGCATATCGTGGAAACTGCAGAAGACATTATATACACACAGAGACCATGAAACAAAACTTCCTCCCACCCCACCGGCGGGGTGGGAGGAAGTTTTGTTTCATGGTCTCTGTGTGTATATAATGTCTTCTGCAGTTTCCACGATATGCTATGCATCCGATGAAGTGAGCTGTAGCTCACGAAAGCTCATGCTCAAATAAACTGGTTAGTCTCTAAGGTGCCACAAGTACTCCTTTTCTTTTTTCTTTTTAGTCTTAGTATTGAACTCCTCTTCTAAAGTTAAATTCCTTATGCTACTACTAGATTTTTCATTTCTAATTATCAATTTTATTTTAATATATTTACTCCTGTTTAAAAATATTGCCACGGATAAAAATATCCAGGAAACACAAAAGCAAATTTCTAACATTAAAACATGAAGCTATGCTCCGCTATACACAATATAGAAAATACTACATGTGTGCAACATGGCTGCGTTAATTTATGAACCTTAATGTCTGCATGTCCTGATAGCTGAAATTTAACATAGCGTTAATGATGACTTCTACGTTTATTTGTGTTCTTTTAAAAAAAAGAAATTGTTCGGGATTAAAGGGATGGTGTGAAATTTAACTTGGTACTTCTGCCATAATGTTTTCCCTAGTTCAACAAATAACTTCTAATACTACTACAATTAGGCATGCATATTATAACTTTTTTTTATTTGTGTATAATTTTTTCTAAGGTACTAGTGGTATATCTAGTTCAACACAAAAGAGTGACAGCTACTGGAATGAACTGGAAACAGCAAGCCCAAGTTACAGCACATGCAAGAGACCATATGAGCAGTCTTCTGAGGAAGAACCTAACAAAAAACATGTAAAATACGAGACATACTCGGCACCTTCAGTGAGCAAAGATAAATTCTCATATATGGGTAAGCCTTTTTGGGACTACAATTTATTGAAGTACAGTGAATGAATGTAAAGTATTTTAAACAGAGTATTTAACAACTCCCTAAAGTTACTTCTCTCGCTAACAGCCAAAACCTGGTTCAAGTTGAAATTCTCTAGTGTGAAGAAGCTTTGGCATGTTTTTTCTGTGAGAAGCCCTCAACTCTTGCTGCTTGGTTTAACAGTGTAGGTCTAACATTTTACGGTATGCCTGGAATGTTATCTCTTCTAGCCCCTAGTCTTCCCTAATGGGTGATCCAGGTAGGGCATTGAAGAACCTTTTATTGTTTTGCATGGGAGAACGGGGTATCTGAATGCAAGCATTACAATTCTGGCTTTCTAATAGGAATGTTTAGAGTGCCTTCAGAGCAATAATAAATTTAAGTAATCTTATGGTCAAGCATAGTTTGAGTATATAACACTAGCCATTATTACATAGGTTGATTTGGCCACTGTAGACAGGATGAAATAATGTTTTAACTGATACAGAACCATGTCAGAACCCTGAGTAAATACACTTGCGTGAACACATTTAAACATGTATTTTAACTTTTCATTGTGGCTGATGGCCATCTTAGAAAAATTGGATGGGACCTGGAGTTGGGGGCATGAAGCTCTTCCACACAAGAATCTTCTTCAGGGTTGGCAAAAATTTAAGTTCTTGTGAAAAGGGGGGGGCTAAAATTATTTTAAAGATTCTGCACCTGTGCAAAATGATATATACAACTTCTATGTGTAGAAGTTGCTAGAGCATTATTGGAGGAAATATAAATATGTTAACAATTTTGTGTATTTCAAAGAGGCTTATGCTTTTGAATAATCTAAAAAGTCACAAAACAATTTTCAATAGGTTGCATGTATCCATCTCTTGCAGGTGACTCTGTAGTTGTTTATACAGATGGCTGCTGCTCAAGTAATGGGCGTCGTAAGGCACGTGCTGGAGTAGGAGTCTATTGGGGACCAGGTCACCCTTTGTAAGTAATTTTGAGATCATAATTAAATCACTTGCTGTACAAAAACTTGCTAATATTGGTCTTGTGTAATTTAACACTTTAATTGTATGGCCTTTAAATTCAGCGACTTCAGAATGCAAAACACAGTTACTTGACTGAGACTTTCACCAAATTAGATAAATAATGAGCTAGAAAGAGTAAACTCAGTTATTAGATTGGAATATTGAATGACAGCCATCACTGAATGCAGAAATAAAGGTGCCTGTAGAGGTTAGAAACATAGGCAAAATATAACAAGACTCACCTTGCATTTGTCCAGGCTAATATCTTGGGGAAGGTTTAATTTAGGCTCTCATTAAGTGGTTTCATAAGTTTACATATAATTAAATTGACTGATTTGTTCTCAACCTGCAGTAGGAACAGGGCCAAGCATGCCCAAATTTCAGATTGTTTGCCACTTAAAAACTTTAGTGCCCCTGAAGGGGAGGTTTTAGTTATGCCCCTAATCTGTGGCTATACACTTCTGCAGTAGTGTGAACCATTAATTTATTTTGTGTTGCTTTTAAACAGAAATACTAGTGATAGGCTTCCTGGACGGCAGACCAACCAAAGAGCTGAAATACATGTAAGTTTTGGAGTTTTAAAATTGTTTTATACTTGTGGGAAAAGAATTGAGCACTATGATGCCACACAACTTAATTAGCTGCAGAAGCTCCTAGATATTTTCACACATTCAATTTAGTTTTAGTAGGGCTCTGCTGTGAGGGATTTAGCAATGATACAAGTCAAAAAGGAAGCTGCTGATTCTGCTAACAGTATTTCTGCATAGGAGTTGGCAGAGTTGCTTTCTGGAATTCCCATTGGCTTGTTCTCTGTTTCTGGGGTTTCTACCTCAAATATTTTTTGTATTTAGTTCTGTTCATCCTGTCTCAAGGAAGATAGCTCAGAAGTAGAGAGGAGTTCAGAGACAAATGATGTCAAGACTTTCCTATGAAGGATAACATTAGGACTGTTCAGTTTTAGATATGAAGTGAACAACAGTGGGCATGGTGGAGGTCTACAGAACAATACCTAGTGTAATGAAGATAAAATGGTGCTCCTATTGGAAAGAAAAGGAAAATCCAATGAAATTGAAAGGACATTCAGAAATGATACAAGGAAATACTTTTTAACACAATGCATCACTAACCTTCTAAACAACAAAATATCACTGATGTCAAGACCTTAGGATTCAAAACAGCATTAGACATTTATGTGGATAATCAGAACATCCACAGTTCTATTAGAGGAAAATAGCCAGGATATAAACCCTTATGGTTGAAGGGGTGAGCCAATCATTAGCTGGCAGGATTAAGAAGTTTCTTCTATGGACTAGTTATTCCATAATTGGCTTCTCTGTCTTCCACTGAGGCACATTGTATCTTGTCTCTGACAGACTTCTAGTTCCTGCAATTTGTGTCTGTCTTCACACTAAATTCTCTAGTTGTATTTCTTCTGTATGTATTTTTTTGTTCACAATCTTCTGAATTATGATTGAAACACATCCTTTAGGCAGCCTGCAAAGCAATAGAGCAAGCAAAGAGTCAAAACATCAAGAAACTGGTTATTTACACTGATAGCAAGTTCACTATAAATGGTAAGTTAACGATTTCAGCTCTGCTGTGTATTGAATGTAGAACATGTACCTGCACTGTATAAGCCCTACAAATCTGTTTCTGTAAAACTGTTTGTTTGAGGGGTGTGTGTGTGTGTGTGTGAAGGGATTCTGCATAACTCATTTCAGTTCCCAGTAATAGCAGGGAAAAGAACATTCTCCATAGCTTGCCAAAATCATATCCACTGTTTTTGTATCAAACTCTGGAATAGACAGGATATTTAGTTTAGCAACTGATGTAAGAAATATTTTAAAGTATCAGATACTGAACATCTATAATAAAAGATCTTCTGTCAGAAGCAAAGGGTGCAATATACAAAACGGTGTATTCATTTTAATACCAAACCTATAAATGTAGGCTGTATATCTGAAAAGTGGCCAGCAAGTAGTAGTAGGAAAATGGCTGTTCTTTTTTTTTTTTGCTTTGATACAAAAACAGAACCTGAAGCACTTCAAGATTGTTCTGCTTGTTTTTACCTCTATAAAAGTTGTTCGAGTCTATCCTTCCCTGGTTTAAATGGAGGACTGCTGGAGGATGGTGTCTCCCAGTGTATATTGTGAGGTTTCACCTTAGGGGTTAGGATGTTGAATTTTTTTACAAGACCTCCTATAAGTAGTAGGCAGTGGTGTTAATGTGTTCCCTAATAGACCTAACCTCTTTTTCCCCTCAGTTACTCATCTTTCAGTTTTGTGATTTATAATTTCAGAGTATAGGCATATCCTGAATTTCTAACATGAAAGCAGATGGAGAAAAAACATTTTAGATCTTATGTATCATAAAGAAGTAAAAGGCACAATTGCATCTTGTTCTTTTCTGATCACTTCTAACAGACTAGATCATAGAATATCAGGGTTGGAAGGGACCTCAGGAGGTCATCTAGTCCAACCCCCTGCTCAAAGCAGGACCGATCCCCAACTAAATCATCCCAGCCAGGGCTTTGTCAAGCCTGACCTTAAAAACTCCTAAGGAAGGAGATTCCACCACCTCCCTAGGTAACGCATTCCAGTGTTTCACCATCCTCCTGGTGAAAAAGTTTTTCTTAATATCCAACCTAAATCTCCCCCACTGCAACTTGAGACCATTACTCCTTGTTCTGTCATCTGCTACCACTGAGAACAGTCTAGAGCCATCCTCTTTGGAACCCCCTTTCAGGTAGTTGAAAGCAGCTATCAAATCCCCCCTCATTCTTCTCTTCCGTAGACTAAACATCCCCAGTTCCCTCAGCCTCTCCTCATAAGTCATGTGTTCCAGTCCCCTAATCATTTTTGTTGCCCTCCGCTGGACTCTTTCCAATTTTTCCACATCCTTCTTGTAGTGTGGGGCCCAAAACTGGACACAGTACTCCAGATGAGGCCTCACCAATGTCGAATAGAGGGGAACGATCACGTCCCTCGATCTGCTGGCAATGCCCCTACTTATACATCCCAAAATGCCATTGGCCTTCTTGGCAACAAGGGCACACTGTTGACTCATATCCAGCTTCTCAATCACTGTAAACCCTAGGTCCTTTTCTGCAGAACTGCTGCCTAGCCATTCAGTCCCTAGTCTGTAGCGGTGCATTGGATTCTTCCGTCCTAAGTGCAGGACTCTGCACTTGTCCTTGTTGAACCTCATCTGATTTCTTTTGGCCCAATCCTCTAATTTGTCTAGGTCCCTCTGTATCCTATCCCTATCCTCCAGCATATCTACCTCCTCCCAGTTTAGTGTCATCTGCGAACTTGCTGAGGGTGCAATCCACACCATCCCAGAGTCCTTTTTAATTTTTGTTGTTGTCTGAGCACAAGCTCTTGATGGGAACTCCTGAGATCTAATAAACTAACAATCACTGTCTTTGGCAAGTCAATTTGTATGCCTCAGTTTTTCCCATTGTAAAATGTGAATGTTGACTCTTGGCTTTTGGGATGAGTTGATACAAACTTTGTCTTGAAAGCACTTAAATGTATGTACTTAATGATTTGGGAGCAGTATCAAGTCAGGCTTCCTTGTTGATCAGATAATTGAGTGAGATTCTTTGTGTAATTGGTTTTTATCTATACTTTCCCAAAATATGAGAGGCTCTTGGGCAGAAGAATGACTTCATATGATTTTTGCATGGGGGGTGGTGGTGAGAACTTTCATCTTTCTGTTTTTTCCCCCAAAGCATGAGCCAGCAGCTCAGAGGGCAAATGAGCTGGAAGTAATCTGATGCCTCCTCTAAGGGGTGATGCCCACACCCTGAAGAGGCCAAGGAGCTACTGGACAGGAAAAGGGGGATGCTTGGGTGGAAGAAGAGATGCAGGAGCTGTCCTGATTTCTCACTGTCTCAGACTTCGGTAGCTCCTGCTTCTATGTGGGAGAAAGAGTGGAGCATTGGCCCCAGGAAGTGGAGGAGTTGCTAAGCAAGGGCTCAGTGGACCAGGGAATTAAACCCAGCAAGGAGGCAGAAGATGGGGCGGAGCAGAGTGGGTGGGAAAGAGGAACAATAGATCCATTAAGTAATCTGTTTCCTTGTCTTCAGTTGCCCCACCAGGGGGCAGTCATCTCTTAACCATTCCTACTGAGCAGTTCCTTTTCCAGTTGATACAAATATGGAGATGGGACTGGTTATGGGAGCTTTTGGTCTGGCTTCCTGCAAAGAGTCCTTAGCAGAATGAGAAGTAACAGCTCAGTTTGTTCATACTGCCAGGCATAAAGTGGCCAACTCTATTCTGGTAACTATTTCACTAGTAGACTTGTTTAATGAAGGGTGCTCCTGTCTTGGACAAATTTACTACTGGTCAAAGAATGTATTAATTATCAGTCAGTCGAGGACTTTCTAACTCTTAATTAAAATATTGTTACTTTTTCTCAGTGACTTTTAGGTTAATGTAACCCTTCATGTTGTTCTGAATGTGTTCTGCTTTATGACTTCTTTTTTAGGTGGTTGTGCATTCCCACCACGTGCTCCTCTTTTGACCTTCAAATAAAATAAGCTAGTGAAGCTCTAGTTAGAGCTGCACAATGTTAGCTCCATTGGCAAACAGACCCTCAACTTCAATTTATTGCAGTTCGCCTGGAAAACTTGCACTTAAGTGAATCTAAACTCATCTATTATGCTCACAAACGGTGAGCATCAATACCAGTCAATGGGGAAGCATAGGTGTAAGGAAAGATGCTAGAAAGACAGTCATTCTGAAAAACTGTATTAGAGAATGAAATCAGCATATTTCACAGATTGTCACCTGTGTCTTTAATGCAGTTGTGGCAAAAGTTAGTAACTGATAGCAGTATGGTCTTGCAGCACTAAAGTCATTGGGGTGGGACCATGCCCATAGTCTGTAGAGATAACAGGAAGAACAGTAGCTCTAGAGCAACTACAAAGCATGTTACGGAGATCATAACAAAATCTTAGTCTTAGTCATTGGTATTTTTTAGTAAAAGTCATGGACAGGTCGCGGACAATAAGCAATAATTAATGGAAGCCCGAGACCTGTCCCTGACTTCTACTAAAAAGAATAAATACCCTGTTGCTGTTGAAGTGACTAGTGTTTGGTCCTGATACTTATATGGCAAGGATTTGTAAAACTGTTAAAACTTCCTAAATAACTTCCTTTTAAAGGCATGGTCATGGGTAGTCTTCCTATGCAGTAGCCACAAGTTATTTACATTCCTGCTGAATTTTAAAAATATATCCAGTTAGTTACAGTTTCCAATTACAAGTTACAATCTTCCAATAAAACGTTAATGTTTTTCCATAGGTATAACAAGTTGGGTAGACAACTGGAAAAGTAATGGCTGGAGAACAAGCACAGGAAAAGATGTAATAAATAAAGAAGACTTTGAAAGACTTGATGAGCTTTCAGAGGGAATGGAAATTCAATGGGTGAGTAACAGGGTGGATTTGATTTTAAGTTCACCCATCCAGATTCAGGTTAACAATTTTACCCTCTAGACCAGGGTGGGCAAACTACAGCCCGGGAGCCGCATCCAGCCCTCCAGACATTTTAATCCAGCCCTCGAGTTCCCACCAGGGAGCAGGGTCCGGGGCTTGACCCGCTCCAGCCCAGGAGTGGGGTTGGAGGCTTGATCCACTTCGCACGGCTTCCAGAAGCAGTGGCATGTCCCCCCTCCAGCGCCTATGTGTAGGGGCAGCAAAGGGGCTCCGCACGGTGCCTGCACAGCTCCCATTGGCCGGGAACTGTAGCCCATGGGAGCGGCAGGGTCAGGGCAGTGTACAGAGTCACGTAGCCATGCCTCTGCATAGAAGCTGGAGTGGAGACATAACCGCTGCTTCTAGGAGCTGCTTGAGGTAAGCACTGCCTGGAGACTGCACCTCTGACCCCCTCCTGCACTCCGACCCCCTTCCCCAGCCCTGATCCCCCTCCCTCCCTCCAGATCCCTCAGTCCCAGCCTGGAGCACCCTCCTATACCCCTAGCCGGAGCCCTCATCCCATCCCACCCCAACCCCCAATTTTGTGAGCATTCATGGCCCGCCATACAATTTCCGTACCCAGATGTGGCCCTCGGGCCAAAAAGTTTGCCCACCCTGGCTCTAGACCTTTTGCACACTGCTCAATTTCTCTTTCATGTACTTTATCCAGCAGTTTGCCTGTGACATCTGCTCTCTTGGGTGGACTGTATCCTGGTCTTAATGACTGAACCATGTTAATGAAGTGTGGGTTCTCAATCATACAGAGAGTTTGGTGCATAAACAAACCAGGCAATTTTTTCATCAGTTACCTTTTTTTTTTTTTTGTATTTTTGTAATCTGCTGGTTCTTATCACAAATTTATCTCTGGTTGTTTTTGGATGATGGAGATTTTTTTTTTCCTTTTTGCCACAGGTTATATATTGTGGCTATATGACATACATGATGTGACTGAAACGCTATCATTGGCAGATAACTCTGAAACTATAGAAAATGATGATGACCTTGAAGGTGGATAGTCTTCAGAATCCTGTAGGTTGAGGATGGATTCTCCTAAACAAAATAAGTCAGTGCAGTTATTTAATTATTACCATACTGCTCATTTAGTATTATTCATTGCATTCACTGACACTCGGTACTACTTTAAAGGTGAAATTGTAAGAGGAAGATTAGCTGAAATAGGCCATTTATTTTTTATCACAACGGCATCAGAAATGGTGGTAGCATAGAGTAACAACTATATTTTTTGCTCAAACATGAGAATTCAAGAAAAGTCCAGAAGGAAGACAGACAGTCCTTAGGAAAGAAGTATGAAATAAAAAAGTTTACCAGCCTAAAAATCCTGCATGTTCCTTTCATCATCTTCAATGCAGCTTCCTCCTGAGAAGGAACACTTCTCATGATGTTGTTTCATTCGGGCAACCAGGCCTTGCATTTCTTTGTTTGCATTTTGCACACGTCTGTCTTAACCACAGGTAGAGGAACTTCATTAAAATATTCCCAAACTGGGTCTCTTTTACGGCCTGCTGCCATTATAGGTTTTTCTTTCTAGTGAGAGAATGGTATGGTAGATTTCAAATCAATGAAGGCTACACTCAGAAAGACCTCAAGACTTCTGAAATATGCTGCGCAAACAGGTTCACTTTTGTTTCTGTTGCCTGTCCCTCTGGTCTCACATTTTATCTCCAGACTTCTCCTTGTCCAGTTCTATTCCGCCCCCAACAATCTTTTATTCATTGAACTTTTTGAAACTTTGCACTTTTAGAGAGAGGTAAGGGATTGACTCTGTGTACACACCTTTGCTTATGCTCAAATAAATTGGTTAGTCTCTAAGGTGCTACAAGTACTCCTTTTCTTATTGGGTAAATAGAAAGATTAACCTAAATCTGTACAGAAGCCCCTGGAACCCCATAAGATTGGGTCACTAATCCATGAACTATTGGAACTCCTTTACAAAACTTTTCTTAAACATTACATGAATATATTGTCTCATTCTATAGAATTAGAATTTATAATCCTTATTCCATGAAGAGATCTTTGAGCTATAGTGTATCTTAATTAAAACTATCTTTAGATAGTTTTTTTTTTTTTTAAATTGATTTTTATGCACCCTGGTGAGTAATTTGGTGTTAAGTGTGACTGAATAAGCGCAACTAACTTTTATGTACTTTTGCCTCTAAAAATATTTTATACATTTTCACAGATAAGAGCATCATAAGGAATTTTAATAAACGTAAAGCTACCATGAATCCACATAAGTACCAGGAAAATTATTAGCTCCATCCAAAATAATCAGCAAGATTCTGTTACCAAGTAATTTAAGAAATACACAAAAGGATCTACTAGATCCTATCAAACAATATACTTAAACATTTGCTCATATATTGCCCACCAAGAAAAGCCCCACACTGTTAAATCTCTAGGGTATTTCCAGGAAAAAGGAGCAAAGCTCAGATCTAAACTAGAATACTGAAAAACTAACAGAGGATGGTTAGGGCTGAAGGTCAAAAATTTAAGATAAGAATTCTTAAATTAGTCTTCAGGGGTATGTAAGTTGACACAGTAAACTTTTTACTTTAGCAGAACTGGTCAGTTGCCAGCAGGGTGCAAAACAAACTGTCTAACTCAGATTTTCTATGGCATATTCAAAGCTTTTCCAATAATATTAGAAGCATGAATATGGCAATCCTTAGAATACCCATGTTGGCTCTCAATTTGGTGAGAACTCTATCTCAAACGTAGAAGCAGGATACAGTAGCTTTTTGCTGAGTAGTGATAGTATTTTAAATTGAGTCTGTAACCTTTAACTCTTCTAGTAGAAATAAATACAGCATTGAGAAGAACATATTGTCCCCATAGCCACGTTTCTAATTATTCTAAATTTGCCTGTAACCTTCCAAAGATACCTAACTTGGAAACAAATCTCTGCACCATTGCCTTTATGGCTAGTGAAATAGAATCCAAGGAAATGTACCATTAAGTAATCCCTACAAAACAATACAGTGGGCATAAGTGGAAACTTTATACTTCTCTTGGGGGATTTTCCTAGAGGAAGTTCCTTCCCTTATTGTACTTCACTGATGTATTCTGTTCAGATGTCAAAGGCTAACTAGATATTGTCTTCCCCCACCTTGTCTCACTAGTAGAAATATAATCTCCAGGTTGCAGTTAAGCAAACAACTTTACTGAACTAAAATTTAAAGCTGTTGTCTTGTATGTAACTTCCCCCTAGCTCTAAACAAAACAAACCTCCAAATACAGCAGAAAATCCATCTGACAGTGGCTGGAGCACTGTATTCTGGCACTTCAGGGAGGGAGTCCTGGCTTTATAGGCTTCCCCTCTACACTCCCTCTCCAGTAGTGCTGCATTGGGAATAGAATTGGTGGAACTGTTCAGATTTTAACAAAACAAATCACCACAATAAGAGGAGTGTCCTGAAACCAGACAGTGCTGCATTTCATGAACTTGGAACTTATCGAAGCTTACCTACATTTTAATAAATGAGGCTCTGTCTCTGAGATAGGAACCAGTTAAAAGAATCCTAGCTGTGAGAAGCCCTGCTATATGCAGAAGAAATCACTTAATGCTCTAGAAAGGTGCTGTGATACTTGGGATTAATAAAGACAGACCAGGTGATCAGATCTCGTGTATTTGGTGTGGTCTCTCTTGACTATTTGAATCTTGATAGTGTTGAGTCAAATAACTGTAGACTTATCTCTCAACAGATGCATGTTCCCGGTCATGCTGGCTTTATAGGAAATGAAGTGGCTGATAGACTTGCAAGAGAAGGAGCTGGAAAACACAACTCCTAGCATGCTATCAAGAACTAGGAAACTTCGTTCTTGCTAACTAAAGACTGTTTAAGCCATAAGACATACTCTTTTCAGTTTGAAAACTTCCTGTTGGAATTGTTCAAAATAAGTTAATTTAAACTTTGTTATAACTATCCTTACCTTATTTCTGGTTTAAAAATTTTAAATATATGCTGTCCTGTATAAACACACCTACTTTTTTAGTGTTCAGGTTACTTGGTTAATCGCTGCTTTGTTGGTAGAGGTTTACTGAACATTCAAATATTGGTAAAAGTAAGGTGTCCAGTGTTTTTAGTTCCATTTGCCACAGTACCTGTTAATTTTTTTAGATGTTCCATAACTGAGATAAAACTTTAGGTTTTACGAAGTATAATTGTTTCAAAAAGTTTATGAAGGGAAATATGTTGCAATCTGAATGATAAGCGTTTTCCCTTTACCAAGAGTATTGAAATAAATTTAAACTTGAGAAGTTTGTCAATGTTTTTAAGCAAATAGTGTAGAAAATACCACAGTGCAATGGCAATTATTTGAACTGTATAATCCTATAAAACGTAACTTCCCCCACTGCACCTCCTCAAATGCTAATAAGTGTTTGTTTGTGTGTTAGCTCGTAAGAGTATTAGGGATGTAAATATTGGTTAAAGTTAACTGGTTAAATGATCAAAATTTATCATTTAACCGGTTAACCATTAACCTAGGTTGCTCAGGCAGGCAGGGGCTGAGCTCCCGGGGGCCCACTCCAGGCGCCCAACATGGCCAGCCAGTCACCAGGATAAACGGTTAAGGCCCAGATAATGGTAAGCCTAATGCTTACTGGTTAACCTTGTACATCCCTAAATAGTATCCATATAAGCTGCTGTAAAGTATTTGTTCATCCACACTTGCAGACGTAACAATCAACAAAGCAGGCTGCAGGGAAGTATTAGACAGACTTCCTTTTCCAGCCACTTGAATTTCAAGTCCCCTGTAGACTATGCTTCCAGCTTCTTCCTGAAGCAACCTTGAACTGGCCCCTAGTCAGCTCTTGCCATCACAAGATGGGCTCCTGAGTGACTTCATACTGAAAACTGCCATGTTGACTGTTACATTGTCTTACACCTGTTCACTGAGAGTGATTTGTTTCACACTCAAATCCATGTACATTCTGGTGACTTTCATGCAGAGTCTTCTCTACATATAACCATATCATGTGACATACTACTTGATGCCTGCTTTTGCAAATCTGTTCCTGTGCCACATTTGTGTTGCCACTGTTTTTTCTGCCCCCTGCTTCTCTAGCACTACCCTGCTTTTCAAGTTATTTTGCTGTTTTTTCCCCTTCTTAAACCTTTATAATTTTTGTTCTGTTTCCCTCTCCCCTATGTCTGTCCCATTCTTCTTTCCCCATGAACAACAATTTAACACATTCTGCTCTTTTTGTGCTCTTTGTCCTGACATGCTTACCCCCTCTCTTGCTCCACTGTTAACCCCATTCCTGCCTCATTTCTATTCTTTTCTCTCTTTACCTATCATCTGATTCTGCTGACCTCATTCTAATTGATTTCCTTTCTTTCGGTCCCGTTCCAAACATACTTGACTGCTCACAATCTCTATACATTGCTCTCTACCTTACTCTGTTTTCATGGTCATTCTTCTATATCGGCTTTTTTTTTTTTTTTTTTTTTTTGGCCCATATATCTTACCCTCTAAGATACATTTGGCTCCTGTTTCTAGCCCCTTCCCATGCCTCTTCCTTCTCCCCCCCCTCAAAGTACAGTCTGACTCTTCCCTTCTTCCCCACCTTGGTGGAATCCTCCATCCCATCCTAGCTTCCTGACTCTCCCCTCTGTTTCCCCTATATTATTCGATGCTGTTTAGGTTTGTTCAATGCTCTGACACTAAAGCTTTTCCCCTTCTTTCCGACATTCAGTAGTGGATTGACACTTAGCCATCAACTTGGTCGTTCACTTGGCGGGTTCTGACCATTGCCACCTTTCCTCAGCATCAGTCATTCCTCGTCAACCTTGAGACATGCTGCTTAATTCACCTTTTTGTCTTTTCCCTCGCAATAGCAGGGGATCCTCTATAGCTACACCCTTTCTGTTGTATTGCTGTCACTTTGATCCTTTTCCCGTCTGAACTCCACCACCTCTATGCTAGCATTTCTATACTTACTAAAATTTTGTTCTTTAAAATATCAATTTCTTTAAAATCCTACATTCTTAGAATTATACAATATGAAAAATTATTTTCAAATGACATGGGCTGTGTCTAGATTGGCGTTTTGCCCCAAATCCAATCATTGGTATAAGCTGAACCAGTCATTTCTTGTGTAGATGGGCAAAGATACTCATTTTGGCACTTGTTCCACTTGAAACCAGGATAAGCTCCACTGCTCAGAATGGCTTTGCCTTCCTATGCTTAGGGATTATACCATTTAAACTACATGGATGGCTATAAAGGAGCAAATCTCCACTCTAGTCAAGGCCTTTATTAAACTCAGCTGTAGAGTTCCCTACGTGGTGTCTTGCTGATACATTAAACATTTACTTTCAAAGTGAGAAAATTTCTTACCTCACTGTAGGCTTTGATAGGTAAACTGGACTTTTCCTGCATTACAAATCATTATCACTGGCTGAGGTTCAGCAGGCCTGATTATAGCTTCATACCTGTGCAACTGCAGTACCTCTAAATGGATTTATACAGGGGTCACTTGAGGGTAATGTTGGCTTCAGAGATGTATTGCAGGGTTGTATGTGGCCTGCAGAACTTCTGCTAGTGTTCATGGTTCAACAGACAGTTTAGCTGTTGAAGCCCAGGCCTTACCATGATTGCCAGCTCAAAAAAAAAACCTCAAGTCCATTTAAATTCATATAAGAATCCTATTCTAATAGTCACTTTGGGTGAAAATGCAGCCTTGTGTATTGGAGGTTTAATTCCAGCTTAACTTTGTCAGGGAGCATTTATAAAAGCCTCTAATTACATTCAACCCTTAATTTTACTGGTTTAATAAACTTTTTATGCTTCCTTAGTTCCAAGTTAAAAGAATATTATGCCTGCAATGTAAGCACTCAAAAATTGGGAAATCCGAGAATTAAGGTTGCCTGTGTAACCTTACCTTGGTTCCCTTGTGTGTAGGCATTGGCTGTTTTTAATTAAATGACCAGTTCCTAATTTTTCCATATGTCCCCCATCCAGGAAATTCTATCCAATCGAATGCCATCCTGGAAATTTGGTTGGATTCTCTCTCTCCCTCTGCTTCAAAATTTTTATATAATGCTGGGCAAGTCACTTAAGCCACAGAAAAGCCCATGAATAAACAATTTTGTAGTAGGCCTAGGATTTAGATGGTGGGCTGTAAATAAAGCCAAAGCCGCACACTGAGCAATGAATAGAACTAATGGAAATATTGAACAGCCACCTATAGAGTGACCGCTATGTGGCAGGGATACTGTGGCAAAAACAATGCAATCATGTAAGTGTAGTCACTGTAATATGTACTCAAAAGGGGACCAAATAAAGATGGAACAACCTTAATTCTGGGATTTCTTGACTTTGCATTCTTGACACTGCTTTAGCATAGGTTTATGTAATTATATGGGAGGGGAGAAGGCCTTTCTGAGGAATCAGCACTCTACATTTATGCTGTGTACAGCAAGCACAAATGCTTCTAAGCATCTCTTTTACAGTATTTCTGCCTTTTTTTTCTTCATCTATCAAACGCCAATCTATAGTGGGACTGTAGAGGTGTTAATGGGCCACTCTACTTTGAGTGGCCCCTTAGAATATACATTAACTGCTTATGCTAAACAATCTGTTCCACCTTGCATTTAGCTGACCCACAGACTACCTTTCCCAGACCTGAAGAAGAGCTCTGTGGCTCAAAAGTTTGCCCCTCTCACCACCAGAAGTTGGTCCAATAAAAGATACTACCTCATCAACCTTCCCTCCCCAGTGATTAATTTGTGATGTTGGAGAGTTGCTAGAGGGGATTTTGTGTATTATACCTGCAGTATATGCAGGCTCCAATTTTGAACACTGCAGGCTGCACATCATAGCCATTTAGAATTTCACAGCAACAGTGTAAATAGACCTCTCGTCCTACTCCAGACCCACAGGCCTCTGGCACAGGAGCTAAAAGAATCTCTGGTATCACTAAATGGCCAAGGAGACGCAGATAGGAGGCTCTTGATTTCATTGAACAGATGGCAGTAGTACACTTACAGTTTGACAGCAGCTTTCATCCAAGATTTCAAAGCACTTTATAGACATGAATTCTCACTCCATCCCTGCAAGCATTATCTTCCTTAGTACACAGATGGGGAAGCTGAAGCAGAGATGTTAAGTAACCTGATTGGGGGGGAGGGGAGAGGATGTACAAGGTGAATCTGTGATAGGGCCAGGATTGTAGAACTGTACATAGAAATGTAGAACTGCAAGGGACCTTGAGAGGTCATCTAGTCCATTTCCTTGCACTGAGGCAGGACCAAGTAAACATAGACCATCCCCGGCCCACCTGTTCTTTAAAACCTCCAGTGAGGGATTCCACAACTGCTGACTGAATTTTGTGGATGAATTGGGGCACACCAGTAATTAGACAAGAGCATTCCACTCTCTGATTAAGTAAAGTTTATTGAATGCCTAATTAAGCAACTATTAACCATTAACAGCACTCTAGCTTATGCAGTCCTAGCAGCAAAGTCCCACAACAGAGCTGGCCAAGCACCAGAATGAGTCCTCGGAGTCTGCGTCAATGGATCTTGATGGTAGCCTGTGAGAGTCTCAGAAGTCCCACAGAGTGCCAAACTTCTCCTCACAGTCTGTCTTTTATACTCTGTTGTGTTGTCTTATCAACCACACTGTTTGTGCACTTTTCCTATATTCTCTGGAACCTTCTCTCTCTTGCTTGCTACGTTCTTGCCCCCTTCTCTTTAACTAGTTCTAACCAGTCTTACCATGAGCTTCTGTAAGGTGTAATTCTGGACCATTTAGAGTCAGGCTAACCCCCTTTTAATTTACAACAATTCCCTCCTTGACAGCCAATTGATTTCAATTAAAGTGGTATGGGGCAAGCTTCCACCTCCTCAACACCTAGCACGTTGCAGCCATCAGTGGAGCATAATAGTTCTTGGTGGCAACTCTCATATCCCAATCCAGTTCTGCTCCAGCTACACGATGAGGCGACATGTGATGTGATATTCTTAGTTTGTCCACTCGAATTGTCACTTTACCTGCCTTATCCAACAATATATACATATTAACATAACTAGAATTACAATTTGTAATAATATTATAATTGGATGTAAAAAGACATCAAACATCTTAGTTGCAGTAGGGAACCATCCCCAGTGTTTCCCACCACTGATGTTCTCTAACCTTTTTTACTTTCTCTAGTATTTGTTTTATGTTTTCACCATTATGGTGTACAGTAACTAAAATTTTCTTTGCAGTCTCTTTAGCCTTTGTTAACAATGTAAATTCTGATGTTCTAGAAGTTCTGCTATTAATGACAAATTCATACCAATTGACGTGAGGTGTGAACTTCGATACATGGTGAAATTTTCAATTAACAACTGACTTGTAAACACTGGTGATGTAAACATAAAATCACAACCTTCAATTTTTATGACATTAGAAACATTGGAATAATTATATATAGCTTGATTATACATTCCATTAATTATCACATATTTATAAATAGTTCTAAAACACACATCCTTTTCCTATGTACACCACTGTATTCTTATCAGTCTCTTCACGATGTACTTCAAATGGCACACTCCTTCATTAGTATTAAAACATGCATTGCTGATCTTAAAAGCAGAGTCTTCTCATATAAATCCGAATCCTTGATCTACAACACAGGCTTCTAAATCTACTGACTGCCATTTATCATTGTCCCATACAGCCCATACCCTCTATGGCAGGGGTAGGCAACCTATGGCATGCGTGCCAAAGGCGGCACGCGAGCTGATTTTCAGTGGCACTCACACTGCCTCGGTCCTGGCCACCGGTTCGGCGGGCTCTGCATTTTAATTTAAATGAAGCTTCTTAAACATTTTAAAAACCTTATTTACTTTACATACAACAATAGTTTAGTTATATATTATAGACTTATAGAAAGAGACCTTCTAAAAACGTTAAAATGTATTACGGGCACACGAAATCTTAAATTAGAGTGAATAAATGAAGACTCAGCACACCACTTCTGAAAGGTTGCTGACCCCTGCTCTGTGGTCCATTGGATAAAGTACAGAACCCTTTCAGTTAATATGTAGGACTACAATGGGATACACCTTTTCAACGGTAGCTTCTGCTATTGCCAATACATAGGCAACGATTGATGTTAATATTATAAGTAAAATTTACTGATCTCCACCGGGCTTGTAACTATCGCTCCTTTTGTGTGGCAGCATCCCATATGATTTTCCAAATTTCTACAGGTAAAATTCCATTTGTGCCATCTCTAAGATTTATGACAACATTTTGTACCCTGGCTTGCATGCAGCTTAAGGCCAAAGAAACATTACGCTGTTTACCACCAAGAGCCTTCACAACTAATTGGTCATCTTGTTCATTTATCTTTTTGCATTCTGGCAAAACATATTAACCATTCACCCATTCTCAGTTCTGATAAGGATGAGTTTGAAGGTTTCAACAAGCCTTGCATCCTGAATGTTGCAGCCTCCAACTTATTTGTCCATTTTTAATGACCGAACTGGCCCAGTTAGCAATTCTTGTACATGATCACGCTTTACCACAGAGGGTCCTATTTTTGAAACATTACAGGGAAGGGCAGGAATTATTGAGAATTCTTCAATAAGCTCCTCAGGCCCTCATTTCTTCCATGGACCCTTTAAGCTCGAAGTCATTAGCGCACCCATGCATCCTTTACACAGACATATAAGGCTATTGGAGGAGTGCTACATTCACCATTACCTGTCTCCCTATTTTACCACAGGCCGCTGGTATTTAGCTGGTTTGCTCAATACATTTGGTGCTCTTTCACACAATTCACTCTTATTTTAGTTACATTTCCCAATGAGTACAAAGGTTTCCTGCAAGGCTGTATCACAAGTGGTATTTGCTGGGGAATATCTTACCTGTAACAGTATAGTTTGTCCTATTTTGGCCCAATGGGGCACATACCAGGACAAAAAAGACTTAAAGAAAAGTGTACTTTGCCATATACAACTGTCCATGCTACTTTGTTTACTAATACAAGTAGTCACATTAAGATGATATTCTCTGTTAATGTCAAAGCACATGCTTAGTTCCATTATCTCCTTTAGTTATTTGCACAGTAGAATTTAAAAACATATCCACCCTCTCGTTATTCGCACAGAATTTAAAAACATATCCTCCCTCTGGTTAGTGCCCTGCCACATACAACTAACTATATCACACTGTTTTCTAGTCCAAAAACTTACATTGAGCCCGCATTTGCTCTCAGCATCTGTATTACAGGTGAAAAATTAGGGCAGTTGCTGAATGAAACACCAATCCAGAATATACATTGAAAATGTAACTGATGAAGCATGTCAAGTTGTTCCAGTTAGGAGTGAATGTGTTTGCTTTAAAAAATATAGTTGGAGAAATGATCAACTTTTACATAAAATACAGAGAAAAACTGAATTTCAAAAATAAGATTTTTAATCTGGAACCCCAGCCTCCCCAAAATACCCCAAACTGTTGTATTATTTCCTTTAATTTCTTAAACTGAATGTAACAAAACCTAAAACTCAGATGGCCTGATGCCAACTGGTGATCGTTCTCCCAAGAAACCTGAGCTGAAAGATTTAAAATAATCTTCCATTCCTTGTACCTTAGAGCACTTCTTCTCTATGCCTATCTGTCTTTTTCAGACAGCCCCTCCAGCTTGCTTAGCATAGAAGAAATTCCCTCAGTTTTGCCTTGGGGACCAAAGGATACTGTGAGGAGCATCTGACTCAGAAATGATTTGCTCAAGCATTTCATAAACTGAATTTCCAGCAGCACAGGGAGCTGAAAGAGATGCAGCCTCCAGGCATTGGTGAGAGCCTGTGCTTTAGAGAAATCCTGCTGATCACTTTTGATCTTTCCCTTTGTCAGTTTTAGGTACATCAGAAAAATAAAAATAATTTGATACCCATCATGCTATTCTCAGCATATGTAACGAGAGCAGGAACAAAAGAGAGAAAATGGGTTTAAAATAATGGAAGAAAACAAGAATCAAAACAATGTGCATTTCCTCTGGCTTTTGCTACAGTCTACCTACTTGGGAAAAAATTTAAGGTTTAAGCATATTTGTGTATGTAGATCCAGACTTAAGCATGAGAGCTTCAGGTCCTACACAGACTTACAGTCTCCCTCAAACTCCCCCGTGGTCAAAAGGAGATAATACTCCTGACTTCCCCCTCCAAAAGCAGCTCCAAATTTGTGGCAACCTTCCACTTCATTTTCCCCTCTGGCAGAAGAACAAAAGGAATAGGCCTATCCCCACTGTGGTAATGAGCCTGGAACACCTGATCTTTGTGCTCTGGCAGTGGGAATGGAGAGGCAAGTGTCTCACAGCTTGCTTTCTAGCAGCTTTGTGGCTCTGCAAATTGTAAACTAGCCCTGGGTGAAATGTTTGGACAGTGAGGTTGGAGGAACACCAATGATGCCTTGCTCAAAGCTGGAGCTAAACCCATTTAGAAGCTTACATGTACAGAAATGCTGATGAATCGTGTGTCAATATGATGCCGCATAAAGGAATTTTTTGTTTTCAATTTGCTTTTTCAAAACCCTAGGAAATGACACTAACTGTTAAAAGAACAATGAAGTTGCAAAGTCAAGCACTCAAAAGTTAGGAAAGGACAAAATCAAGGTTAATTTGGCTCCCTATGTGTAGGGCCCTACCAAATTCGCGGCCATGAAAAATGCGTCATGGACCATGAAATCTGGTCTGCCCCTGTGAAATCTGGTCTTTTGTGTGCTTTTACCGTAGACTATACAGATTTCATAGGGGAGACCAGCATTTCTCAAATTAGGGGTCCTGACCAAAAAGGAAATATCGGGGGGATCACAGTATTGCCACCCTTACTTCTGTGTTGCTGCCTTCAGTGCTGGGCAGCCGGAGAGGCAGCTGCTGAATAAGGGTCCAACTCTGCAGGCAGCAGTGCAGAAGTAAAGGTGGCAACACCAACTCAGATCAGTAAGGGATTGTGTGTCACTGCCTGTTCTATAGCCCTGGGCTTATCTGTACTGTGCAGCCCTGGCTGAAAGCCCTGGCACCAGCAGCACAATAGCCTCACCCTGGCTTCCACCAGCCTTGGTTATTCCTCACAAGGTGACCCCAACACATACCCCCCCCCCCATCCCAAATGTCCCCCAAACCATCTTCCCTGTAGTGTCAGCTCTCTCCTGGAACACTAAAGAAGTAGTGATCTTAACTTCTGTGAAAGAGTCAGAAAACAGCAACCCATTAATTTAACTGGTGTTTGACACACTTATTTCAATCACAGCACTGTCTTGGCTTATATTAAAAGTAAAAACAAGTTTCTTTAATCACAAAGTCATAGGTTTCAGTGATACTAAGTATAAGGAATAAAGATAGAAAGAGTTACAAGCAAACAAAAGTAACTATATGCTTCTAAGACTAAGACCTGATTTAACCAACTAGACTCTCTTGTTCAAAATGTTTCTGATCAAGTCTCTTTTCCAGCAGGGTTGACCAGACTCTCAAGCCAGAGCCTCCACAGAGCTCCAATTGATCAGTTCCTTTGTCCCTTCAAGTTAAGGATACCAAAATGGTTTTTTCTCTCTCCTTATATCTTCCCAAAGTTCATTGACCCTGCTGCATCTTTCCCCACTTGCTCTCCTGATGGCTTTGTTTACCACGCATGTAAGTGTACCTTCATCATCTCTGCCTGATGACCAGGCTGGTCAGACATGCAAATGTAAGGGGATTGTTGCCCCCTTACTAACACTCAGTTGGAGTATTTTAGTTGGCTAGCTCCCAGTACTAAAAGGGAAAGGGTCTATAGGAAATCAGGACCCTGAGACTGACAGTCCCCAGGAACAATGGGGAGAAGCCAATGCTCCAGGTCAGCCTGAATGACAGGGTGGGCAGGCTAATCAGGGAGTCAGGAGGCCAGGGAGGTCCCGTCCTCCATGTGAGCTGAAATTGCCTGGGTCAGACAGAGTGGGGTCGAGCTAAAGAGCTGGGGAGCAGAGCTGTGCCAGATCCAGAGAGAGCAGACCCTCTGCTGGGAGCAGAGCTGCAGCCCCAAAGCCAGAGGCACAGCCCAGAGAGAGCAGACTTGCCTGGGAGGAGAGCTGCAGCAACCAGAGCCAGAAGGACCAGAAAAGCAGCCCACGAAGCAGGTCAGTGCTGGGAACAGAGTCACAAAAGCAGCCTGCAGAGCAGACCTGTCCTGGGAGTAGAGCTGTAGCAACCAGAGCCAGAGGGGCCAAAGAAGCAGCCCAGGGAGCTGGAGGCAGAGCAGCAGCAGCAGTGCTGAGACAGAGTGATGGAGCTGGGGCGGGAGCAGTCCGGAGCTGGGTGCGGTGAGCAGCTGGAGAGAGCGAGGGGGGCCCAGCACAGGGAGACACCTCAGGCAAGAGGCTCTGCAGGCCAGGCTTGGATCGTATCCCCGACAGGACGGAGGCGACACTGGGAAGAAGGGTCCTACCACTTGGAGCCTGAGAGCGTGTGGCCACCACCAGCGCAAGTGTCCAACCCACAGCATCCCTACAGCACAGCCAGGGCCTGAGAAGAAGGCCTGGGACTTACAAGGAACAGATTGTGAACTGCCCTGACATTCCAGAGACACTGTTTGTGATGTTCCCTGCCACAGAGCGGGTTGATGTGTTTCCTTTAACCTTTCCCATTTTTCCTTATTCTTTTTAAAATTAATTTTTGATTAAATAACTTGCATTTGCTTTAACTTATATATAATGGTCAGTGGGTCAGAGAACTGCCCATTGGAGAGAGAGTACCCCGGAGTGGGGACACCCTAGCCCCTGCCCTAGGTGACCACAGCAGGGTTAGGGGTCGAGCCCCGCAGGAATCCTGGGCCCAGCCTTGTTGGGGTTACGAGGACTGTGCCAGACAGAAGAGTGGAAGGGGAGTCCTCAAGGGCAGGGAGGCCACTGGGTAAAGGAAGTGGGAGCAAGGACTCAGATCCTTTTGCTAGCCCACTTCACCGGGGTAATGCAGAAGCCAGGAAAGTTCCCCACAATAGCGGGACTATTCCTCCGCTTACACAAATACAGATTCCTTTGTCTATGGCTGACTGGGTTTATGCATTGCTTGCCAAACACATTTTAAGGACATAATTCTAGCACATATTTATAACATTGTACATACACCACACAATGATTTTCAGGACAAGTGTTACCAGTTTGTATATGATATCTTACATGACAACTTTTAGATACAGATTATGGCAACAGAGTGTTAGATATACTAAGTATGTGAGGCCTGACAAGAGTTGCTGACCCAGTAGTGAACATCAATGGGCCTCAGTGTCACCCTAAGCCCTGGTCTACACTGCAGAGTTAGGTTAATGCAAGACAGCTTATGTCAACCTAACTATGTAAGTGTCTACACTAAAATTTCATTCCTGCTGACGTGACTCATCCACTCCACCAACTTAATAACTACACCTCCATGAGAGGTGTAGAGTCAGTGTCAATGTAGTTAGGTCAACGCAGCGTCCGTGTAGACACTGTTGCTTACATTGACTGTTGCTGGCTTTCAGAAGCTGTCCCACAATGCCTTACACTGACAGTTCAATCAGTGCAAGCATGCCTGGTGAGGACACACACCATCAACATAAGGTGCAAAGTTTAAACACGCACAAGTGATTTAATTACTGTGGCAGCTCTACACTAACATAAATTAGGTTAACTTAATTTTGTAGTGGACATGGCCTAAATTCTCTGAAAAATCAAATCATATGTGCTTCAGATTTGGTGCCAAAAATTAGTGGACACTTTTGCTCTTAATCTCTTGCCACTGACAGGAGTAAGGGGGCCAAGACTGGGGCAGCTGGGGCCCGGAATGGAGCTAGGCAGCTGGGTGCGAGCCCTGGCTGGGAGCCAGGGCCATGGCTAGGGGTGGAGTGGGGCTGGATGACATTCCCTCCCCCCCCCCATGGGGGCTGACTTGGGGCCCTGCCGTGCCCCCGACCATTCCTCCGCACCCCCCGGAGGGAGGGGGAGGGGTCATGACCCACATTTTGGGACAGTGGTGGGCAACCTGTGGCCCGTCAGGGTAATCCGCTGGTGGGCCGCCAGTTTGTTTACATTTGCATGGCTGCCTGCAGCCCCCAGTGGCTGCAGTTCGCCATTCCAGGCCAATGGGAGCTGCGGGAAGCAGCACCCTGAAGCCCGTGCTGCATACCGTAGCTCCCATTGGCCGGGAACGGCAAACTGCGGCCACTGGGAGCTGCGGGTGGCCATGCCTGTGGCTGAGGGATAGCTCAGTGGTTTGAGCATTGGCCTGCTAAACCCAGGGTTGTGAGTTCCTCAATCCTTGAGGGGGCCATTTAGGGATCTGGGGCAAAAATTGGGGATCGGTCCTGCTTTGAGCAGGGGGTTGGACTAGATGATCTCCTGAGGTCCCTTCCAACCCTGATAGTCTGTGATTCTATGATTCTAAAGACTGTCTCGTGGCCTGCCAGCGGATTACCCTGATGGGCTGTGTGCAGCCCATGGCAGGTTGCCCACCACTGGTTTGGGACCACTGATCTAGATATAAATCATATCTATGAACTATGTGTTATAACACCATTTTCTTACTTAAACTGCAGAAACGGGACCAATGCAGCAACTTTAGCTGGACACAGAAACTTTAACATTAGTATTGTGACAATAATGCAAATCTTTAGACCCACGTAAAAAAAAACCCAGCAGATTACATTATTTTTCTGGCAACTGGCAAATGCATTAAAAAAAAAAAAAAAAAAGGCCAGCCAGGCTGGTCCAATACCAGCCAGACGGTCACCCTCGGCATGGGTAAACTAACTCCGGGGGTACTGGAATATTGTAATGTTACTGCCAAAGTGTTTCAGCGCAGCTGCTGGATTTCCTCTTCCAAGGCAACACGTGTCTTACCTAGGAGGCTAAGCCTTAGTACTTGTTCCTATGACCGATGCAGCCTGTTTCTGCCCAGTCCCACAGAGCGTGTGGCGCGCGAGCTCCCGGCCGGGCGGGGGTGGAAGCCGCGGCCCCTTTGCTGCCCGGGCGCTTTGGCAGCGGGCGCTCTGCGGATCACGCGCCCCGCCCGTGGGCTGCAGCCAGCCCGGCTGCGCGGCGGGAGGGCCCGATTGGCTGGCTTAGAGCCGGGCCGGCGCGCCGCGGAGCAGGATGGTGGAAGCGTGGTACATGGACGAGTCCGGAGAGGACCAGAGGGCCCCGCACCGGCAGGAGCCGCACCGGCCTGTCAGCCTGGAGCAGCTGCGCCGGCTCGGAGTCTTCCACTGGAAAGTAGGCGGCGAGACTGGCTGCAGCGCGGGAGGGGGAGCGGGCGGCGCCTGTAGCCCGGCCACTCAGCCGGGGCCCCAGGAGCCCCTGGCCCGCAGCCTCCAGCCCGCCCGGCTCCCGCCGGGACTCGCTGCCGCTGCTTGCGCAGTACGGGCCCCTGGGCCCGGACATCTCTGGCCTTTGCCTCCGCCCACAGACTTGTTTGCAGCGTGCGAGCGCCAGCGTGGCTCCTCGCACGCTGCAGCCCCGCGCTGGCCATGGCCCGATCCCTGTTCCCAAACCCCCGGCGGCCAGGGGAGGGGAGAGTTGAGGATCCCCGCTGGCCTTTGATCGGGGAAGGGGGGTACTGCTTTGCTATTACCAGCCCCCCTGCCCAGGGTGGGCCCTCTCCTCTGCCCGAGTCACTTACATTTGTCTTTTAAATGAACTCTCCGCACTTTAGCCCCTGCCTTTGCTGAGAGTCTGTGCCGCCGCACTAGCAACCGCAGGAGTTTTGACCGATGCTCCTGCTTATTCCTGAAATACCCTTCACTTCCTTAACGCGTAGTGGCACATCCACATGGCCTGGCTTTGCCTGTTAATATTGGAGATAATGGAGACCCATCTTCATGGTCCAGTGGGTCAGAGCCTGTGCCAAAGGGAATCCAAATGTGTCAGGTAGCCTAAAAGGCTTGTCTGGGCCCAAACATGGCTCTTGATAGAGGTGCTAATAAGGAATTGAATCTCAGTGCAGGGAGGGCCAAAGGAGTGTCAGTGTCCTGCCCTTGTAATTTAAAAATCATGATTTGTTTCTTTTAAATAGAAGTGAAAACCTAAGTTCCCTGCTGGAACTGGAAGCATGCGTGCCTGCTTAAATGTAAAGGTGGTATCATATGCTTTCCATCCTCGTGTGAGGTTTAATGTACACAAGACAAAAACTGCTTAGCCTCTTAAGTCCCCACTTTTCAAAATTGATTTAGCTTAAGTCTGAGGTCTTGTCTAAACTCAAGAATTGTACTGCTTTACCTAACCCAGTACATTTGGGCAGCTAACCATGATCTCTCCTTCCCACAGGCTAATTCAAGGGGTTCCTAAAGTGAAGTACATGTACATTGGTGGTGCTCTATAATGCAGGGGTCGGCAACCTATAGCACGCGTGCCAAAGACAGCATGTGAGCCGATTTTTAATGGCATGCTGCTGCCTGACGGGTCCCAGCCTCTGGCCCTGCTCAGCCCGCTGCAGAACCCAGACCAGCAGCGGGCTGAGCAGGCCTGCAGCTGGGACTCTGGCAGGCAGCAGCGTACCATTAAAAATCCTGCCCGCCCCGGCCCACTCTTCTCCACTCCCTCCTCCCCCCAGCAGGGGCAGGGTGAAGAAGCTTGGTCCTGCTGGCTGCTGCTGCAGGGCAGGCAAGGTCCCCCCTCCCCTGCTTCTGCCCCTCCTCCTCTCCCTCCCTGCCACCGATCAGCTGACGGCCCTTGCGAGGGAGGGGGAGAAGGGGAGCCGCAGCGTCCTCGCTGCCCCAGGGAGGAGGCGGAGAAGAGGTGGGGACGAGGCCTTGGGGAAGTGGGGTGGAATCAGGGCAAATCCCCTCCAGCCCCCTGCTGTGAGCCACTCTGGGCAGGGGACTGGGAGCACCCCCAGGACCCTAGCCCGCACCCCCAGGACCCTAGCCCACACTCCCAGCCCCCGCCCTGACCCCTGCACCCCCTCACACGCCCCCAGCCCTTACCCCTGCACCCCCTTCACACACTTCTAGCCCTCTGCCCTGACTCCTGTACCCTCACCCCCCCAGCTCTCTGTCCTGACCCCTGCACCCCCTCACACACACCCAACCCTCTACCCTGACCTCTGCACCCCCCCAACGACCCCAGCCCTGACTCCAGCACCCCCCACACATACCCAGCCCCCCCACATCCCATGCCCTGCCTCTTGCACCCCCACATTCCCACCCCCACCCTGAGCATCAAACAGGAGCTCCTGCACACCCCCCCCCCCACATTCCCACCTGCACCCCTCGCACCAAATCGGAGCTGCCCTGGTAAGCACTCCACACGCAAACCTCCTGCCCCAACCCTGAGCCCCCTCCCTCATTCTAGCTCCTGGCCAGACCCTGCACCCCAACCCCCAGCCTGCTCCTTCACCCCCAGCCCTGTGCTCAGTGCGCTCCTACGCTCCGTTCAGTGCAGACAGAGAGGAAGAGAATGGGCTAGAACCAGGGGGAAGGTAGGTACCCACTCTATGTGAGCAGGGCTGGGATCCCAGACCGGCAGCGGGCTGAGTGGGGTCAGCAGCCGGGACCGTGGCTGGCAGGAGCCGGTGGACGGAACCCCAGACCAGCAGCGGGCTGAGCCGCTCAGCCCACTGCCGGTCTGGGGTCCTGGCCGCTGGCCCCGCTCAGCCTGCTGCCGGCCTAGGTGAACAGAACCCCAGGCTGGCAGGGGCTGAGTGGGCCGGCGGTGTAAGAGTAGCATTTTAATTTAATTTTAAATGAAGCTTCTTAAACATTTTGAAAACCTTGTTTACTTTACATACTTTAGTTTAGTTTAGTTTAAGACTTATAGAGAGAGACCTTCTAAAAAACATTAAAATGTATTACTGGCATGCGAAACCTTAAATTAAAGTGAATAAATGAAGACTCGGCACACCACTTCTGAAAGGTTGCTGACCCCTGCTATAATGGGTGGGTCAGACAGAAGAACTGCATAATTGAGCAATTCTGGCACCTAGGCTACAAGCCAGACAGTCTTGTACTGTAAAATGTATCCCTTATGGATACACAAGATAGAATTCAATAATTCCTGTCTCCCAGTCACATGCTGGGTTCACTAGAGCAAGTAGCCTTTATAAGAGACTCTTATAAGCCTGATATGAGAAACTCTTTTAGGGCTGTGATATGTACCTGTGGTGAGATTTATAAAGGTTTTTATAGCATGGTATTTATTGCATAAAGTGTAGGCTTATCAGTAACAAGTCACTGAGCATATTGTTAATTCCTACCAAAAAAAAAATTAGAGCTGAAAATGTGGCGCCTCACACAGCCTCTTTCATTTGAGTTATTAAAATGTTTCCCATGTCTGGGAAGGTGGAACAATAATAGATACTGAGCAAAGAAAGTCTGTAACCAGAGCAGTTTAATAAAGTTTTAAAATAATCGATGAAGACACCCACCCTCCCTCCCCACATTGTTGTTGCCGCCAACTTTCAACCGAATGTTATTTATTTATTTATTTTGCTGTCATGCTGCTGCTTCCCCTACCAAGGCTAATTTGTTTTGGAAGCATGCCTTGCCAGGGTTGGCAGGCTGCCTGGTGGGAAAATGGTAGTGAAGTAACTACGAACAACGAGAATGTTCCTCCTGGTAACTCCAAACTTCAGCAACTGTGCAGGGACAATGGCAATCCTGCTGATTAGTCATGAGGGACTCCCAGTTGTTTTCTTTGTGAGGGACAGACACGATTCACTCCAACACTGGGATTCTGGCTCTGGAACAAGAAGCAGACTCTGTGGGAGCAGCGTCTGAAGGCAGATTGAGCTCGCTTCCCCAGTACGTCCCACTGAGACACCCACACTGACTCTGAAAAGCTAGCTTTTCTATAATCCCTTTTTTCCCTTTAGACTACACAATAACAAATAAATAACCTTGCTGGACTTGTTAGTAACTAGTATGTAACTTGAAATGTTATTTATACACTAACTGGCTGCACTTTTTGGTTTTGGAAGCGGTCGTTTGGGTATCCTGGCTGTCTCTCATGGATGTTTGTTTGTTTTTAATTCCTCCTCCAAAAAATCACACAGTTGGATGCTGACAACTATGAGACTGACCCAGACCTAGCAAGGATTCGGAAAGAGAAAAACTATTCTTGGATGGATATAATAACGATACATAAAGATAAGCTGCCAAATTATCAAGACAAGGTAAAGCAGCCCTGGTTTGGATCTGGGAAGGGAGTAAGTTCTGAAGTCTGCAACTAGAGTGTGCACAGGCTTTTGAAGTGCGCGCTCAGAACCTGCTCTTTGAACAATGGATTTCCCCCCATTTTTAAAAATCACATTGTTTAGTTTTTAGCTTTTCAAATGACTGCTTGGATTCCATTTTTAAAACGAGAGAGGGTTTTGTGTTTTCTGTAATTGCTTTCCCTTTAGTAGCTTACATATGATGCCTTTTAGAATGGTTCCCATTAATAAGAGTGGCTCTCACTTGTCATGTTGAAACTGCACATATGCAAATGAAGCCCTGCAAACACTATTAGATTGTCATCCAAACTAAGTCAGACCACTGCCAGCTTGGGGCTTTGGCAAAATCTCTCCCCGGTGAACTTCAGAGCAGCAAGCCCTGAGCTTGGTCACTGCTGCCCTAGGACATGGTGGTAATTTTAATCAACAATAACAAATCCCTCAGTACTGTCATAAATAATTTCTCAGTGTTCTCAGAAAAAGGAGGCCACTCTTGGCCTGGTTGTCAAGGTGATTGATTTTAGTGCTAAGAATATTTTAACATACTCACCATTGGAGGGAATTGGAACTTCTGCCAAATTCATTTTGATGGGCATTTGTGACCTCCCATACATATGATTTATAATAACTTGTGAGCATGCCCACTTGACAGTTTTCAAAGTTGAAACACGCCTACAGCTACATGCACTTTGGGGATTGTCAGCCTGCAAAATGTATTAGTTGGTAATTAGTTCTTTTGTCTCAAGTACATTTTTGTAAAGTCTGAAATGTGCTAAACACTTGAGGGGTATGAGGGATTTGTGCAGTTCCCCAGCTGAGAAATGTTTTAATTTGGGGAACTAATGTCCTGGTTGCTTCAGAACAGATCAGCAGGAACAATGTCAAGTTCTCAGTTACGCATTTTATAATGAAACTCCTTCCTCACCAGTTAAACATAAAGATGTGCCACTCCAACTGAATGGGAATGGTATGGTAACTCAGGAGTTCGGTGCGGATGGTGAGGTTTCTCCATATCCATCTTAAATGGAGTTGTTCCTCAAGGGTTCATCACTTCCCTCCCTACCTATGGCATTGCAGTAATTTCCTTTCTCTCTCTCTTCTTCCCCACCCCACAAGTCCTCATGGGACTCCTTCAGAGCCTGGCATTATTGCTCCTAAATTGCCTGAAAGACAAAGTATCCTCCCTCTCCCAAAGATCTGAGAGAACATTATCGCTGCTGGTTAGGGAGCGAGGCCTTGAATTTGGGACTGTGGCCCAGGCTCTGTCTCTTGTTGACGGTACAAATCACTATGCAGCGGGAAACCTGGTTGGCAATAATTACTTGTATTGTTCTCATGTAGATGATTAGCTACAGTAGGCAGTGATGTTGCATTTGACTTATTCCAGTGTAAAGTGACAGGGGACTTCAGCTCTGTCATATTTGTACATCCCAGATAATTGTACAACTATAGATGAATATTATCCTACCAAGCATAGACCTGACTTTATGTGCTGTTAACATAGTCTAGTAGTGCATTGGTCAGAGTTTTATATCTTTCTGGACTCCTTTGTAAAGAGTCTCCCAGACGTTGGGAGACTCTCTATAAGGTGCCACAGGACTCTTTGCCGCTTTTACAGATCCAGACTAACACGGCTACCTCTCTGATACTTATCTCCATATGCCCTTGTATTTAGATTTATTTCTTTGTTCAACAAACTTAAAAAGAAATGTAATATCCTCTCCTTCCTACCCTAGATAAAAATATTTTATGAAGAACATTTGCATTTGGATGATGAAATTCGCTACATCCTTGAAGGAAGTGGCTACTTTGATGTTCGAGACAAAGATGACAAGTGGATCCGGATTTTCATGGAAAAGGGAGACATGATAACTCTTCCTGCTGGCATATATCACCGATTTACACTGGATGAAAATGTTTGTATATGGCTTTATCTATTACACTCCTAGGTATATGTGTTGACAGACAAGTGTACAAAGGCATATTGCATATTGATGACTAAATATGCTATTTCAGATCTGCAGTTCATTAAACCAGGAACGTGAGGAATACAAAATGATTTATAGAATCTGAGCTTTCACCTCGTAGTTGCCAGTTCACATGCAGCTCATCAGTAGTGACTTCAAGTCACTGCCATCTTAGACATGTTCTGTATCTTGTGTGAAATCAGCGTATGGTCTGAGTCCAGAGATTCTACAGCAGGGGTGGGCAAACTTTTTGGCCCGAGGGCCACATCAGGGTTGCAAAACTGTATGGAGGGCCGGGTAGGGAAGGCTGTGCCTCCCCAAACAGCCTGGCCCCTGCCCCCTATCTGACCCCTCCCGCTTCCCACCTCCTGACTGCCCCCCTCAGAACCCCCGACCCATCCAACGCCCCCTGCTCCTTGTCCCCTAACTGCCCCCCCCCCCAGGACCCCCACCCCTAAGGCCCCCGCCCCGGAACCTCTCCCCATCCAACCTCCCCGCTCCCTGTCCCCTGACTGTCTGGACCCCTATCCACACCCCCGCCCCCTGACAGGTCCCCCAGGACTCCCACACCTATCCAACCGCCCCTTGCTCCCCGTCCCTGACTGCCTCCTGGAACCCTCTGCCCCATTAACACCCCCCCCCCCACTCCCCACCCCCTTACCATGCCACTCAGAGTGGCAGGACTGGCTTATTGGAAAGCCTGAGAGGTGCATGGGCGCAAGCCGTGCTGCCCGCGTGGTGGCGTAGCTGCAGGGGAGGGGGGCAACGGGGAGGGGCCGGGGGGTAGCCTCCCCAGCCAGGAGCTCAAGGGCCGGGCAGGATGGTATCCGGCCCGTGGGCTATAGATTGCCCACCTCTGTTCTACAGCTATCCATCGCACAAACCGCCACCACAGTTGGCTGAGGCATGGAGACTGATTCATCCAGGCTGGAGGCAGAGCCGCATAGGGAAGTTTGAATTGCCTCTGTTCTGTACCTCTTCTGTGGATAAATTGAGCATACTTGTCTTGGCATCTTTCATGAGTACTAAACTCGCCTGTAGAGAGGGAGTGTAGTCTAGTGGCTAGAGCCACAGCTGGCAGTCAGAAATCCTAGATGAATTCCCGGCTCTGCCATTGACTTGCTCTCTGACCTGCTGAGAGGGGTTATATATGTAATATAGCCCAAAGGCCTTATCTGTCTGTGGGAATAGCCTTGAATCAGCAATCAGTGTAGCTGACTCAGTGACTGGTGCTGACTCCCACGTGTGGCCAAGGATGTGCTCACTTGGTGCAAACCCCAGCGTTGCATGTCTACCTTCAGGGGCCTGTGCTGGTGCAGCTAAACCAAGGCCGATGTCCCAATATAGGCAAAGCCTGAGGGACTTGCTCAAGGTCATGGATTTTCCCCATCTGTGAAATGGGATAATACTTTATCTGCCTTACAGGGGTGTTGAGGATCCTCTGAAGTTTTTAAAACCGTATGTAAGTGCAAAGTACCGTTACTACTACAATGGCCAGGTTGCTAGGAACACTGAAGCAAAATAGTGATGGAACTCCCAGGTTGGTGTGAAGCTCCTAAAGCGCCTTGAGAAGGTGGAAAGTATCATAAACCTCACCAGGAGTTGTTAACTCTACTATTCAGACACCTCCAAAAGGAGCTGTTATGCTATTTGCCATTTCCTTTTCCTTCCGCAGAACTACGTGAAGGCAATGAGGCTGTTTGTTGGAGAACCAGTCTGGACAGCATACAACCGGCCAGCTGATCACTTTCCTGCTCGAGGACAGTACGTGAAGTTTTTGGCACAGTAATACTCTCTGAAGTCTAATGTGTGGAATGTCCTCAAGCCTGAGCAGAATGTAAATTGGGAATCTTGTACTTCAATACCACTCACTGCGGGATGTGTTCTGTTTCCCCTGTCCAAACGTGCTTCTCTAGCTCTAATTTTGGGAGGGTGAATGGGGAGTATGGCAAACGCTGAATGTTCATCCTAGTCTGAAATGATGCTATCAAACTACTTAAGGTGATTGTATTTAATTAAAAAACTGCTGCATTCTCTCAAAGAATTTGCACAAGATGAATTCACATAATCAGAACCTTCATATGCAGCTTACCTAGGTCTGCCCTGGTACAATGTCTGTGACTTTGTTATAATGAATTGCAGTGATTTACTTTTGCAGCATTTTAATAAAATGATTTTCTATCTTTAAAGGTCTGTTAGCTATTTTCATGTCCTGACACTAAGAACCCATTGGACAATAGTGTTTCTGTGACTGTGCTAACTGGGTTCCGGTCCCAGCTCTGTCACTGGCTTGCTTTTTGACATTGGACAAATCATTAACTCTGCTTTAATTTCACCATTTGTAAAATGGAGATAAGTAGAGTTACCCACCTTAGTCCAGTGTTTTGAGATCTTCAGACACTATGTAATTGCAGGAGTATTATTGAAATAAACCTCAGCAATGTCAAAAATGACAGTGTTTTTTGTCTAAATGTTTACTTTAAAAGGAAAATTTGCCTACAGTGCAGAGTGCTGTGCCTGCTCAGTCTCCTGATGAGGTTGTAATTGGAGTGTAGATCAAGGCATGCAGATTCTTCACTGCTGGGCCCTGTGTGCAGTTGTTTACAGCTGTGCACAGTGGATGTGAACTGATACCATTCCAAATTAGTAACATTTTAAACCCGGTTTGCACAGGTGCAAATGACTCTACAAGATAGTGGGAATGGAGGCCTGGGGCATATATGGGGATAAAAGCCCTGCGGCACAGCTGTGGCTGGCCCAGGCTGGTGGAGTTCAGGTTGCAGGGTTAAAAATTGCTGTGTAGATGCTCAGAGTGGAGCCCGAGCGCTGGGACCCTCCATCCTCCCAGACCTCTGGCTCCAACCTGAGCTCGAAGGCCTATACAGCAATTTTTGAGCCCCACGAGCCCAAGTCAGCTGGGCCAGCTGGCTTTTTTATCTCCGTGTAGACGTACCCTGTGAGTCTTCATCTTGTATTCATTGGCTTAGGTTGATTCTGCCCACCTTACTAAAAAGGTTCTTCCAGTTGCCAAGATCCTAAGTTCCCTTTTGTAGTGACAACTTTTCATTATATTGCAGAGTCTGGATTTATAAAGACTTGCAGTTATTTTTAATCCCTTACATTTTTCTGAAAATGAAGTCATGGTTTTGAAGAAAAGATGTTCTATTTAGAATCTTAAAAATCACAAATGTATATAGAAATGGCTCCAACCTTTTGTATGTCACTTATCATCCTAGCTAGTGTGAGGGGGATGTAAACCACACACAGGCCATGAAGAGGTTAACTAGAGCTTTCTTGCTCTAGTTAATGCCATTAACATCACCTGGAAAGCGGGTGGTAGGCTGAGGGGAAATTAAAGCAAGGAGCACAGGGCAGTCAAACAGAGAAGGCCCTGGACTGAGGGGAAAGGACTGGCAAGAACCAGGGATAAAGGTATTCAGAGAAGCAGCAGGAGAGCATTACTCCTATGGTGGGCCCTAGGAAGAGGAGGCAAGAAGTGAGGGGAGTAGCCATGCAAGTCAGCATCCTGAGAATAGGATGGATGACCTAAAGGAATAGGAAGAGAGACTGAAATCTCAAGCCCTGCAAGTGTGGAAGTGGTTTGGATGGTGGTGTAAGCACTGATAAAAAGGACATAAGTTTTAGTGCCAAGTACACCACTACAGAAGTACTTAAGTCCAAGTATGCTGTGGAAATAGTACGTATGTATTTACAAGTTAAAGTATAGGGCTAAGCGTGAGTACTTTCAACTCCTGTATTCCCTGCAGTTGTCAATATGTGGACAACTAGCTAAATTATATAAGCACATAGTGGAAGAGAAAGAAAAAGAGGAACAGTGAAACTTCATTCATATGCAGAAGTAAACCTGGAATAACAATGAAAAAATCTCTCAATTGTAAATACATTTATAAATTTCCTTTCCATTTTATATATGTAATGATATTATGTACAGACAGCATCATTCCATAAAATGGATATTTCAGGAACAGCAACCATATCACTCTGAAGATGGTTCTTTTCCGGGAGTCTCCCTGCTGCTGGTGGACTAGGAAGCAAATCTCCCCACTGCTGGTTGCAGTGACCAATCAGAAGTGAAGGGGGCAGAGCCTGCAACAGCAGGGCCAACAGAAAAAAGCCCTGGCAGCTGGAACTCAGGGCCTAGACAAGCCGGGAGAATGGGTTTTGGAGGTCAACCAGTATCTGGGACAAGGGGGAGGCATATGATTGTTCCCAAAAAATATTTTGAAAAGTACTTGCAGATTTAAAAAAAGTTACTTAAAACTAGGATTATCAATTAATTGCAGTTAATGCACGCGATTAATGCAAAACAAATTAACTAGATTAAAACAAAATTTGCTATTTTTCACAATTTTAATTGCACTGTTAAACAATAATAAATATCAATTCAACTTCATTATAAATATTTTTGGATGTTTTTCTACATTTTCAAATATTGATTTCAATTATAACACAGAATACAAAGTGTACAGTGCTCACTTAATGTTGTTTTTATTACAAATATTTGCCCTGTAAAAAAGATAAATAGTATTTTTCAATTCACCTCATACAAATCCACTCAGTCCTACTTCTTGTTCAGCTAATCATTAAGACAAACAAGTTTGTTTACATTTCTGGGAGATAATGCTGCCTGCTTCTTATTTACAATTTCACCTGAAAGTGAGAACAGGCGTTCACATGGCACTGTTGTAGCCGGCATTGCAAGGTATTTATGTGCCAGATATGCTAAACATTTGTATGGCCCTTCATGCTTTGGCTTGTAGGTGCTAAAATTTTAATTGTTTTATTTTTGAGTGCAGTTATGTAAAAATAATAATTCTACATCTGTATGTTGCACTTTCACAATAAAGAGATTGCACTTAAGTACTTGTATGGGGGACTGTCCAGATATTAGGGCGGGGTGGCCAACCTGTGGCTCCAGAGCCACATGCGGCTCTTCAGAAGTTAATATGCAGCTCCTTGTATCGGCACTGATTCCGGGGCTGGAGCTATAGGTGCCAACTTTCCAATGTGCCGAGGGGTGCTCACTGCTCAACCCCTGGCTCTGCTACAGGCCCTGCCCCCTCCCCTGAGCCTCCTGCACGCCACGAAAAAGCTGAGCGAGAGGTGCGGGGAGGGAGGGGGAGGTGCTGATCGGCGGGACTGCTGGTGGGTGGGAGGCTCTGGGAGCAGGGCAGCGGGGTGGGGGTGCTGATGGGGGGCTGCTGACATACTACATATAACACCATCCTGGCCACTATGGATGTAGAAGCCCTCTACATCAACATTCCACACAAAGATGGACTACAAGCCGTCAAGAACACTATTCCCGATAATGTCACGGCTAACCTGGTGGCTGAACTTTGTGACTTTGTCCTTACCCATAACTATTTTACATTTGGGGACAATGTATACCTTCAAATCAGCGGCACTGCTATGGGTACCCGCATGGTCCCACAGTATGCCAACATTTTTATGGCTGACTTAGAACAACGCTTCCTCAGCTCTCGTCCCCTAACGCCTCTACTCTACTTGCGCTATATTGATGACATCTTCATCATCTGGACCCATGGAAAAGAAGTCCCTGAGGAATTCCACCATGATTTCAACAATTTCCATCCCACCATCAACCTCAGCCTGGTCCAGTCCACACAAGAGATCCACTTCCTGGACACTACAGTGCTAATAAACGATGGTCACATAAACACCACCCTATACCGGAAACCTACTGACCGCTATTCCTACCTACATGCCTACAGCTTTCACCCTGACCACACCACACGATCCATCGTCTACAGCTCTGCGATACAACCACATTTGCTCCAACCCCTCAGACAGAGACAAACACCTACAAGATCTCTATCAAGCATTCTTACAACTACAATACCCACCTGCGGAAGTGAAGAAACAGATTGATAGAGCCAGAAGAGTTCCCAGAAGTCACCTACTACAGGACAGGCCTAACAAAGAAAATAACAGAACGCCACTAGCTGTCACCTTCAGCCCCCAACTAAACCCCCTCCAACGCATTATTGAGGATCTACAACCTATCCTGAAGGATGACCCAACACTCTCACAAATCTTGGGAGACAGGCCAGTCCTTGCCTACAGACAGCCCCCCAACCTGAAGCAAATACTCACCAGCAACCACATACCACACAACAGAACCACTAACCCAGGAACCTATCCTTACAACAAAGCCCGTTGCCAACTGTGCCCACATATCTATTCAGGGGACACCATCACAGGGCCTAATAACATCAGCCACACTATCAGAGGCTCGTTCACCTGCACATCCACCAATGTGATATATGCCATCATGTGCCAGCAATGCCCCTCTGCCATGTACATTGGTCAAACTGGACAGTCTCTACGTAAAAGAATAAATGGACACAAATCAGATGTCAAGAATTATAACATTCATAAACCAGTCGGAGAACACTTCAATCTCTCTGGTCACGCGATTACAGACATGAAAGTTGCGATATTACAACAAAAAAACTTCAAATCCAGACTCCAGCGAGAGACTGTTGAATTGGAATTCATTTGCAAATTGGATACAATTAACTTAGGCTTGAATAGAGACTGGGAGTGGCTAAGTCATTATGCAAGGTAACCTATTTCCCCTTGTTTTTCCCAACCCCCCCCAGACGCTCTTGTTAAACCCTGGATTTGTGCTGGAAATGGCCCACCTTGATTATCATACACATTGTAAGGAGAGTGATCACTTTAGATAAGCTATTACCAACAGGAGAGTGGGTTTGTGGGGGGGGAGAAAACCTGAATTTGTGCTGGAAATGGCCCAACTTAATTATCGTACACATTGTAAGGAGAGTGATCACTTTAGATAAGCTATTACCAGCAGGAGAGTGGGGTGGGGGGAGGTATTTTTTCATGCTTTGTGTGTATAAAAAGATCTTCTACACTTTCCACAGTATGCATCCGATGAAGTGAGCTGTAGCTCACGAAAGCTTATGCTCAAATAAATTGGTTAGTCTCTAAGGTGCCACAAGTACTCCTTTTCTTTTTGCGAATACAGACTAACATGGCTGTTACTCTGAAACCTGACATATTACTGTGGTTCTTTGGCAATGTACATTGGTAAATTCTGGCTCCTTCTCAGGCTCAGGTCGGCCACCCCCGTATTAGGGGCTTTGTCTTATACAGGCAACTATACATTCCCTTCCCCCCCACCAATAAAATGACCTGATTTTTCATATTTGCTATCTAGTCACCCTATCTGGGGGAGCTCTCGCTGAGACATTGGAGGCTAATGTAACCAGCAGGCTAATGCTACTAACCAATGCCTTTACCTTTGCCATCTATTCCCTCCCCTTTCCTCCCAGCTGTCATGTCCACAGCGATTTCTGTGGAAATCTCACTGTCATTATACAGAATACAATACTGGAAACAAAACTGAAGTGCCTCCTTGCTGTGTTGCTTCCACGGATGGATATATACACCCTGGTCGTACAGCACAGTATGGTACCCGTCTCTCTTCTGTCAAGAACAACACATTTCGGCTCATGTGCCATTTTCACAGCATGAACTAGCTCTAGAATTAAGTGAGGGTAGAAATGAAAACTTTCTGCTTCAAACCCACAGGCCTGTATCACTGTAACTAAAGGAGAATCTTTGGAAGTGAGAATAGTATTAGGATTTAGCTACAGGGAGGCAGGGGAATCCACTGGAGCTCCTTTGCCTTCGAACCCTTCAGCTCCTAAGATTATATCAACTTGGTAGGTTGAAGTGCAGAATCACAGCAGGTGACCTCCGGATGGCAGGGGGCCGAGAGCTCTGTAGCCTCAACTAAGACCACAGACGCCCGGTCGTCCTCCAGCTGGGCTCCATCAGCATTCCCGCTGCCATCAGGCAGGGGTGTGTGCATGTGCCAGGAAGAAGATGGCGTTCCCATACACCTTGGAGGCTGCCACTATAGCTGAGGGCCCCACCACCCTTGTCAACGCCCATGCATAGGTTTCAATGTGGCGTGAGGCAGCCGTCAGGAGGCGATGGATGCCGTGGCTACTGGTCATGGTGGGGATGGGACTCTGGCTGCCATTGATGTGAAAAGAGGAGGCAGCAGCAGCAGTAGTGGATGGAGGGGCCACAGCAGGTGGCGATGTGGCAGCAGATGGGGCCACGCCCACCTGGGCAAATACCACAGGGCTGAAGAGTGAGTGCTCCCAGACGTGGTGGGGAGGGTGCCACAGTTGATGGAGGGTCACAGCTGCCAACATGGAAGGAGTCTTCTGGGCAGCAGCTCCAGCTGCAAGGGGAAGCCCAGCCTGGTCACAGCGTCACAGGTGTGTTCTTTACAGTAAATAAATTTTCTGTTATAGTGAAGTATCCAATATGGTTGAGGGGTACCTATAAACCCATTAAAGCTGTTTGTTAGCTGTTCTGTTCATTGTTAATAAATATTTCATAATATTGAAAAAATCCCTGTACTTCTGTTCTCCATGATTCTCTGACATTTTTATGCAAATTGAAGGGCATTTCATAAGTCTGTTACACTGAATTGTTTGGCTAAGTGAACACTGTCCCCAGGGTTAACTTTTGAGGCAGGGGATTGCAGAAAGGGGTAAGGATGGTCTCATGAGTAAAGCAGCTGAATATTATGTAGGGGAATTGGATGCGGTTCAGTTTCCTGTTGCAGTATTTAGATGCCAGATGGGCAGTTCGGCATCAAAGTCCAACATTTAACTGTCACTGAGATCCTCAAAACCCCCATTCAGCTACCACCTAACCTGGAGATGCCTAAATTCCTTAAGTGCCTACAGCCATGGCTACACTACAAACTTATGTTGACTCAAGTTATGTCGACATACAGCTGCTGCAGTTATTACATCACTTGTGCACATGCCTACTTGGCTCCTTTTGTTGGCAGTGTGTGTACTCACCAGGAGTGCTTATATTGCTGCAGAGTGCAATGCACCATGGGTAGGTATCCCACTGTGGAACTGCCACCGTCCAGTGCACTGTCTTTTGGGAAGTTTTGTCAATGCATGATGGGGCCAAAACAAGTAATGCAGGGATGACTGGGAGCATGGGGTCAACTTCCCAGTTTGCAACTGTCTCCACCCATAATTTTCCTGCCTTTTTTTCAAATCCCACAAACTTGCCCTCCTCACTGTTCACCATCTCTGACAGAAACATGGGTCCTCCACAGCACTGCACTATTGTCATGAGCATTGCAAACACAAGGTGCATGATCCCAGAGTGTTTACAGAGCCCCAAGAAGAACTGAATGAGTGGGGAGCATGACGATTCTTTGGAGGACAGATTGCTGTGGGACATTGCAAGAAACAATTCAAGGTTCTTCCTGGTGCAGCAGCAGATGGTAGAGCACCACTTCTGGCCCTGAGAAACAAGCACTGACTGGTGAGATTACATCATAATGTAGGTTTGAGATGATGAGCAGTGGCTGCAGAATTTTTGGATGCAAAAGGTTACATTCCTGGATCTGCGCACCAAGCTTGTCCCAGCTGTCCAGCGCAGGGACACCAAAATAAGAGCTGCACTGACAACGGAGAAGCAAGTGGTGCTTGCACTGTGGAAACTTCCAGTGCCAGATGGAGTCCTGTCTGACCGGTAGCAATCTGGAGTTGGGAAATCCACTGTGGGGGCCATTGTGATGCAAGTGTGCAAAGTAATTAATCGCCTCCTGCTATGCAGGACTGTTATTCTCAGAAATGTGCAGGACATTGTGGCTGGAATTGTAGCAACGGGGTTCCCAAATTGTGGTGAGTGATAAACAGCATGCATATCCCTTTGGCACCAGACCACCTTGCCAGCCCACTGAGTATATCAACGGAAAGGGCTACTATGTTTATGCAAGCATTGGTGGATCACTGGGGACACTTCACCGACATCAGCGTGGGCTGGTCAGAGAAGGTGCATTACGCTTGCATCGTTAAAAACACAGTGCTGTTCAGAAAGCTACAAGCAGGAACTTTCTTTCCTGACTAGTAGATTACCATTGGAAATGTTGAAATGCCAATGGTTATCTTGGGCAACCTAGCCTACCCCTTGCTCCCCATGAAGCCATTCACCTCGACAGCACCAAGGAATGATTCAACTACCAGCTCAGCAAGTGCAGAATGACAGTTGAATGTGCTTTTGGTTGTTTGAAGGGTTGCTGGCATTGTTTACTCACAAGATTAGACCTTGGTGAGAAAAATATCCCAATGTTTATAGCTGCCTGCTGTGTGCTGCATAATACCTGTGAAGCAAAGAGGAGAAGTTTCCAGTGGGCTGGAGGGCGAAGGTGGAGTGGCTGTCTGCTGAATTTGATCAGCCAGATACAAGGGCTACTAAAAGGGCTCAACATGGAGCTATGTGGCTCAGGGAGGCTTTGAAAGACCATTTTAACAGTGAGCCAAAGGAGTGTGTGGTGTTGTAGTGTGCTCTCCCTGGCTTTGCTCTTTTGTGGCCTAGGAGGAATTGTGTGGTGATTGCTGTACATGTAGGAATATAACATTGTCAATGCACCTATTCATTTTGTTTGTGAACGATTGTATGAGTTGTGTGACACTAACAGTAACAGGTAATTGGTTGCATTCAGAACTGCTGAACATTCTGCAGCAAATGTGAACTAATAAAGCTGAAATATCTTCAAATAGTAGAATGGCTTTCACTGGTCAGTGTCTGGGAAGCTGTGAATGTCTTTAATGACCCCCAGGTGGAGTGGTATGGGTAGTGCAGTGACCCCAATGCCATGTGGAATGTTGGCGGGGGCAGAGGGGTGGGCACAGGGAAGTCCCTATATTGAGTTCTCAGTGGGCTGCAGAGGAAGGTGAGCCTGGGATTGTTGAATCTGCAGGTCCACCAGAGTCTGCCACATCTATGTTTGCTGCCTGAGAAGCCCCATTATGTCCTTGTTCATCTTCCTCTCCTTTTCCTGCTGGGACTTGTAGGCCTTACTGTTCTCCACTCTTTCCTTCTCCAGGCTGTCTGCAATGTTAATCTTCGAGGCCCTGTGTTTCCGGTTGGATGCAGTGTTGGCATGCAGAATTTCATTGAACCTGTCAACCCAAGTCCTCTTCTTTCTCCTCCTTATCTGGCTCAGGCGTTCCACGGGTGTGGAGGGGGAGACCCTGAAGGTGGCAGTGTCAGCAGATGAAGATAAAACGCGCAGAGGTACCATTGTCAGCATATTCAGCGAAACTTCAGGTGCTGGACTCACTCCTCTTGCTCCACTAAAGTTGTAAGTACTACATTCTCCCTTCTGCTTGGGATTTCTTGTGCATGGTACCAGGCATGGTTAGTGTGACCTACCTGGGGTTGGTGAAATGAGGAGGGAATAGCTCGGTTGCATGATTCTAGTAGTATAGGGCAATGGCACTGAATACTGGCATCATTTTCCATAGGCAGTGGTGATTTTAGCTGATATCTCACTCCTGAGGGTAACAAAGGCAAAGAGTGCACAGCTGCAGCTGGCATCCCGAAGCTGCCCGGCCCACATGCTGCTATCTTGTGTACAGCAATGGTGCCTGCTGAAGTTAGCGCTGAGTGGTGTAGGAAAGTGTCCTACTGTGGAGGAAGAAATAAGGCAGCCCTGCCAAAAACCCTTTGGCAGAGGATTGCAGAGTACCTCCATGAAAGTTTCATTGAGAACTCTATGGAGGATTCAAAGGATGTCCCTGTGTACATAAACAAATTGCTTTGTATGCCCTCCTCCTCCTCCTCCCCCACCCCCATCCCCCATACTCTAGAGGGGAACGAAAAGCAGATAGCAACTCTACCTCTCTTGGTTGCACCATTACCTCTTCTAGCATGAGAAAATTAATGAAAAGCCAAAAGATGTGTCCGGCTGCTTGGGGGGTGCCATCCCTGTAATTGAAAATATATCTACACTCTTCCCTGAGGCTCTTTCACCTGTATTGGGCTCGCTGTGCTTGGCTGGTGGGACTGACTGGACTGTAGTGGAGTCAAAAACAGGTCCTGGCTCATTGAGCAGCTGGGTCCCCCGCTCACCTGTCCATCATACTCTTCCTCCTCCACTACCTCCTTCTCCTTGCTGTTCCTGGCAGGGGCCTGGGACTTGGGCTCCTTGGAGGTAGCCATGGTGCTGTGGGGGATGATGGTGAGATCTCCACTGAGTAGATCTTTATAACAGTGGCAGGTCTGTGGCTTCGCACCAGGTCAATTGTTGGCCTCCCTGACCTTCTGGTATGCCTGATGCAGCCCCTTGGCTTTCACACAGCACTGCTGCTGGTTCCTGTCAGAGCCCTCCGCCCGCATCCCCCATGCAATCTGCTTGTAGATCTTGACGTTTCTACAGTTGGTTTGGAGCTGTGCCTGCACAGCCTCTTCTCCCCACAGGCCCGGGAGATCCAATATCTGCTCTCTACTCCAGGCAGGAGCATGTCTGGAGCATGTAGCCGGCGTGGTCAGCTGGGCAGTTGCACTCTACAATGGAGAGCTGTTAGGTGTACTCACCAAGCTGAGCAATCAGGAAAAATGTCAAAAACTAGCATTGCTTTAAATATGAGGAGCAGGGGGGTTCACAATGAAGACTAGAGCAGTCAGTGTGAAGTATTGTAGGACAGCTGCTGGAGGACAGTTAGTGTCGATATAACCAACACAGTGCCTAGACTCACACAGGATCGGCCTAAGTACATCCACCATGGCTCTATGTCACTTGAGGAGATGGGGTTACTATGCCAGTGCAAGAGGTGCTTACAGCAGTTGGAGTCCAATTTTAAGTGTAAACACCTGTACAACTAAGTTGACATGACCTAACTTTGTAGTGTAGACCAGGCCTAAGTCTCTGGCAGTAAAGTCCCCATGGATGTCTAAGTTTCTGATGGTGGGCATGCACATAACTGCTTTAGTTCAAACACTGCCACCAAGGTTTCTCAAATTAGATATGATCCTGCTTATCTCACCAGTGGGGCACAAATCAGCACTAGGAGGGGGTGACCTGATTGGGAGCGGGGGTGGGGTTTTTTCCAGACTACCCAATAACCCATTGGTTTGCACACTCATTTGGAAGGTAGAAAATCCGCATTTTCCCTGCTTTGGAGCAGGGATTTTAATCCAGGTCTCCCACCTTCCAGGTGAGTGCCTGAACTATCAGGCTACCAGGTATTTGGTGATTCCCTTTCTTAGGCACCTGATTGTCCCCATGCAGTGCAGAGGGAGCCTGGGTGCCTAACTCAGGGCTGAGGATTCCACTGGGCAGCAAAGAATCTAAAAGTTAAGGGGCAGAATTAAGGTTGCACTGGTAACCTTAATTCTGGCATTTAGTAATTTCTGAATGCTTGCCTTTGCAACCTTAACATTCTTTTGATGTATATTTTAATATAGTATGATTTAAATTAGCCTCTTCAGTTACAGGAACTGAGACGAAAAATATTAAGGGCTATAAAGCTTTATGCTTTAGAATATAAGATGCCCCCTACCCCCACGCTTTCCCTGCTCCTGGTTCAGTATTGCATAGACAGCTGCATTATTTTGTGTTTTCTTGAAATATGTTCCATTGGTCACTGCTGGAGACAGCATGGATAAAAATCAATGGTTAAAATAAATAAAAACTGGATAGTGCTATTTTAATAAGCTAACGGCTATTAGCCAGGATGGGTAAGGAATGGTGTCCCTAGCCTCAGTTTGTCAGAGGGTGGAGATGGATGGCAAGAGAGAGATCACTAGATTGTTACCTGTTAGGTTCACTCCCTCTGGGGGTCCTGGCATTGGCCACTGTTGGTAGACAGGATATGGGCTGGATGGACCTTTGGTCTGTTCTTTTTTCATGTTAGAACTTTCTTTTCTGTTGTGCAGAAAAATGGTTTGCCTTAATTACTTTTGGTTTCAGTTTCGCTAGCAGGTGGAAAGCAAGTATTTTCTTCATTTGGACTACTTCAGTGTGACTGGGGGTTAAGAAAGCAGGAATGCTTGTTTTCCTCTTCCAATCTGTGAATAAAATCCAGATGGGAAGGGATGAGTTCTAGTCATTTTAAAAGCTGGAAGGACATGGGGATAGATTTTTAGGTACCTAAAGGTGCAAATATTGGGATTTTTTCAAAACACCTAAGCAGGTTAGCCACATAGAGTTAGACTCACAAAGGGACTTAGGCACCTGTCTCTTTAGATGCCTAAATCCAACATTTATGTGCTACTGACATTCATCAAAACCTCCTCTCAGCTATTGCCTAACCCTGTAAGTGCCTAAGACCCCCAGGTCACCTAAGTTTCCACAAATGGGCATGTGCAAAGCTGACTAAATTCTGATGTTGCTGCACAGCTCATGTCCCTCGGTCCACACCACTTCCCGCAGCCCCCATTGGCTGGGCACAGCAAACAGCGGCCAGTGGGAACCGCGATCAGCCGAAGCTGCGGACGCGGCAGGTAAACAAACCGGCCGGGCCCACCAGGGGCTTTCCCTGAACAAGTGGCGTCCCAAGCTTGGGAAACACTGCCCTAGACAATTTATTCCAGTGCTTAATTACCCTGACAGGAAGTTTTTCCTAATGTCCAACCTAAAGCACCCTTGCTGCAATTTAAGCCCATTGCTGCTTGTCCTATCTTCAGAGGTTAACAAGAACAATTTTTCCATCTTCCTCCTTATAACAACCTTTATGTACTTGAAAACTGTTATTTCTCCACTCAGTCTTCTCTTTGTTTAGTGATCAGTTTTAAATGCAAACATGTTTTGATAACCTTACTTTGTTTCTTATGCATCCAGGACATGTCGTGTAGTTTTATTTAACCAATAATTTTACAATGCTGGTTTTGTGTATTTTTAATTGAATTCCAATTTCCATCCAAATGCAGCTTGGTACAAATCATGAGTAAAAAAATTATCTAGTAAGTGAAAAATACATCATCCACCACACAATAAAAATGTAGAAATGAAGAATCTGAATAAATGTATGTGAAGCTACATAAATACATGTGTATAGATATAGTTAAGGCTATGATTTTCTCACAGAGGTTGTGGAAGTCATGGATTCTTCAGGGTTCCCTCGCTGTCCGTGGCGGCTAGGAACTGCGGGACACGGTGCAGGTGCCCTGGAGTTCCGAGGCTCTGTGGGGGAACCTTGGAGCTCCGAGACTCTGGTCGGGGCACCTTGGAGCTCCGAGCCCCTGCAGGTGGCGGGGGGACCCCACAGCTCCCAGGTGCTGCAGGCAGCAGGGCCCTGGGAGCTCTGAACCGCTGTGGGCAGCGGGGGTATCCCAGAGCTCCAAGCTGCTGCAGGCAGCTGGCACGGGGACCCTGCAGCTCCCAGCTGCTGTGCACAGCGGGGCCCTGGGAGATCCTAGCTGTCACGGGCAGAGGGGCCTCGGGAGCTCCCAGCTGCTGCAGGTGGCTGGCAGGGGACCCCACAGCTCCCAGCTGCCATGGATAGTGGGGCCCTGGGAGCTCCCAGCCACTGCAGGCAGTGGGGGTGCCCCACAGCTCCTAGCCCCCACGGGTGGCAGGGGGTATCCCAGAGCTCCTAGCTCCCATGGGCGGCAGGGGTAATGGGGGAGCTCCGAGCCATAAGCAGTGGAGCACCCCACAGCTCTGAGCCATGGACGGTGGGGGGATCTGTGCCAGGGCCCCCTGAGGGTGGTGTGGGGACCTGCAGCTCCCCATTTTGTCAGGCATATTTTTAGTAAAGGTCACAATAGGTTATGGGCTTCCATGAATTTTTCTTTATTGCCCATGACCCGTCCGTGACTTTTACTAAAGATTTGTGAAGGCATCCTTCAGTCTCAAGAGACTGTGGATATGTGCCCCTGAGAGGTAAAGAATTTACTCAATCGGTTTTATGGCAGCTGCGGATGTGGCTGAAGAGACCCACTCGAGAGAGAGAATCTCTGCTGTATCTGTCACATTTAAAGGTGATGTTTCGACCCTTTGGGTTCTACCTTCTGCAAGCTCCTTTCTCCTCTGCTAAGCTGGACTGCTTCCTCTTGTAACTCCGGAGACATCTTGTTTCCAAAGGCTGTGGTCTTGAGTATGATCTTCCCATTTGTCCACATCCATGTCTATTTCTTGGAGGTCTCGCCAGCATATATCCTTGAAATGCAATTTTGGGCATCCTTTGGGTCTTTTCTCAGATGCCAATTCGCCGTAGAGGATGTCCTTTGGGATGAGCCCATCATTCATTCGGCACACATGCCCAAGCCAGTGGAGTCGTCTGTGTTTGAGGAGCATTTGCATGCTGGGTATGCTGGTCTGTTTGAGCACCGCAGCGTTGGTGACTCTGTCCCTCCAGGAGATTCCAAAGATTCGACAAAGGCAACACATATGAAAGCTGTTGAGCCTCTTTTCCTGATGAGAGTAGAAGAGTCTCACTCCCATACAAAAGTGTGCTGATAATACATGCATGATACACACAGATCTTTGTGTGTTTGTTGTTTTGCCATACCCTCTTGTTCAGTCTATACATTGTTGTGATGGCTTTTCCAATGAGGATGTTGAGTTCTGTTTCAAGAGAAAGGTTGACAGTGATAGTGGACCCCAGGTATATGAACTCGTTCACCACTTCAAGTTCATAGTTGTTGATCTTGATGGAGGGTGCTTTCTCAACAACTTGGCACGTTATGTTAGTCTTTTAGCCCGAAGTCTTGGCAGGCTTTGGAAAAACTGTCCATTAGGCTTTGAAGATGAGCTTCTATGTGGGTTGTCACTGCTGCATCCTCAGCAAAGAGGTAGTGTTGGATAAGGGCCTCCCAAGTCTTGGTTTTAGATCTGTGTCTTGCAAGATTGAACAGCTTTCCATCAGATTTTGTGTGCAAATAGATTCCCTCAGTTGAGGAACCAAAAGCTTGTTTCAGTAGCAGGGAAGATCCCAAACAGAGTTGGGGCAAGTACACAAGCTTACTTAACTCCACTATGACTCTGAAAAGCCTCAGAGATTTGGACTGTGACATACATGTTTTCATGGAATGATCGAATTATGCTTAAGAGCTTGGGGGGACATCCAATCTTTTCTAGAAGTGCAAATAGTTCACTTCTACTGACAAAGTCACAAGCCTTTGTGAGATCGACAAAGGCTATGTGGAGAGGCTTTTTTGTTCTCTGCATTTCTCTTGTAGTTGTCTCAGCGGGAAGATCATGTTGATAGTAGACCTTTCAGCTCTGAAGCTGCACTGTCATTCAGGATAGATTCTGTCCGCAAGGGTCTGAAGTCTGTTCAGGACAACTTGGGCAAAGGCTTTTCCCATAATACTAAGAGAGGAAATGCCACGATAGTTGTTACAGTTGCTCCTGTCACCATTGTTTTTATAGAGAGTGATGATGTTGGTGTCTCTCATTACTTGTGGTACTTCACCTACTAAAAACATGCGTGTCAAAATCTTAGCCTTAGATGTAGTACATATTCTCCTGGTTAGCAAAAAGCACTAGGTTTAGTGGAAAGGCTCTATCGAGTGGCAAATCAACTTGTTTTAATGGTTAGCAACCAATGAGAATGAACCTTTCTTTAGGAAAATAATAAAATCAAAAGGCTTCCTGCTTGAGGGTTTAAATTGCTGAACACAGGTTGGGGCTCAGCAACTATACTAGAGCAACCTTCATCTGTTTTTGTATAAAGATTCAGATATTCTTGATTTACAAAAATCTGGCTCCGAAGAGGAGTCATTCAGACAGGGTGACATTTTACATGTCTGTTGGCTTCCTGGAGAGGGTAGTAGACTAACAGGTAAAACAACTGGCTTCTAATCCCAGCCTGCCACTGCCCTGCTATGTGACTCAGATGCAGAGAGAGATATGAAGTAACATTCAGGTTTCCTTCTCATCCTTTGTCTGTCTGGTCTATTTAGATATACAGAGCCGGCACAGTCTCTCTGTATGTGTATATACAGTGCCTAGCCAGTCAGTTGGTTGAAGACAGCAGGACATTACTGTAATACAAATAATTCTAATTTTTTACAGCTTTGGCAATAATTTGTTAATTTTGAATAACTTTTCTTACTCTGAATTATTCTATAGTTCAGTAAGCAGGTCTCTGTGGACTACCCATACTATTCAGAAATGCCAGCTTTTTTGTTTTATATGTTCTTATCCCGGATGACAAGAAATAACTGATGTACCTGACCAGCACTTACTGCAAATAGATATTTCAAATTTAATAAATATTCTACATTTTTCTCACCTTGGTGGCACTGTGGGACCCTGGACTCGCTCTCATTTAGCAGAAATGGCCCCAAACAGTAAAGTTTGGCTCTGGACTCAGATTTTCCTCAAGGATCACAGATGATGGGACACAGAGAATTTTAGTTTAGGCCCCATTTCATGCACATCCTTCCCACTATCTCCAATGATGCTGGCAGTTACAAACTGACCATATTAGAAAACGGAGTGAAGGGAAGTTATTATCTGATGGATTTACTAACTGTAAATAAAGTCAAGTGGCAAAATTACAAAGATGAGGTAGAGCAGCCCTGGTTTGTATCGGAGGAGGAAGTAAGTTCTGAAGTTTGCCACTAGAGTGTGCACCAGCTTTTGAAGTGTGTGCTCAGACCCTGCTCTTCGAACAATGGATTTAAAAAATGCTTTAGAAATTACATTGTGCAGCTTTTAACTTTACTTTTTCATTTTAAGATTGACAGGTTTTTTTTGTTTGTTTGTTTGTTTTAGGTCAGAGGACTTCCCTCCCCACCTAGAACTAGTTTCCACATTGCCCGTCCCCTATTGTTATGGGTAATTTACAATCCACACTTGATGGTTTCAGACTGGACTCCTGTTATTGACAGTGACTTTCCTTTGTAATGTTTGAACATCTGCAAATGATTGGACAGAGCCCTGGCTGAATCAAGTGTTGATCCAGAATATCCTGGATAATGCAGCAATCAGACCCCCTCCTTTTTTTTCCTTTTACTCCTTCTCTAACACTGTGATTGTGACCATTTCACCCATTCCATTGAGATAAGAATCTTGTAATCCTCAAACTGACTTGAAGAGCTGAGCAGGAAAGCAGCTTTCTGCTATAATTGCCTGAAAGTTAGCCAGCCCTGGATCTTGTTTGCATTCAGTGCTGCTGAACTGCTATACCTATTTTAATACTTATGCCGCTACTACTACGTAAATGAGCAAGTGTCCTGCTACTTACAGCATATCACTCCCAACCACTGATTTCTATGTAAGGGCGGAGAGTGGTATCTTCTGGCACTCTGTTATAGTAGATTGTTCTTTCATCCATTAGCTCACATCCTGTTTCAGAAACCTTTCTAGTCAGTCATTCTGGGGGCTCCTTGTAACAACCTGGATAATAGCAGTTGAGTCGGTAGCAGCTTGAGATATATAGGCACACTGACTGATATGTTGCCACCTGCATTCTGTATGGTATGTTGAATTTTTAGTCATTTTTAACATGCTGATCAACATGATTTTAAGTTTAGTAGAGACAGGACACAGGTTTACAGCTGCAGCTAAGGTTAAACATGACTGGGAAAAATGGTGGGTCCAGGAACAAACCTTTATGTAGCGTATACAGTATTCCTCACAATCATGTTAGCATGTATAAAATCACAACTAAAAATTCAAGTGCAGATATACCCTATGAGTTAAGTTCACCCCTACGCAGAGAGCTCATACACAGCTTATGCCTTATTTTGGGGACTTAGATTGTAAAGTTGCAACTTCAAGTTGCAGTGGGGGAGGTTTAGGTTGGATATTAGGAAAAACTTTTTCACTAGGAGCGTGGTGAAGCACTGGAATGCGTTACCTAGGGAGGTGGTGGAATCTCCTTCCTTAGAACTTTTTAATGTCAGGCTTGACAAAGCCCTGGCTGGGATGATTTAGTTGGGGATTGGTCCTGCTTTGAGCAGGGGGTTGGACTAGATGACCTTCTGAGGTCCCTTCCAACCCTGATATTCTATGATTCTATGATTTAAACAGTTTAGGTCAAGGATCATCTTTTTATGTTAGTTCAGAACATAAAAATGAGGCCTCAATACAGGGGTCCCTAGGAGCTACTGTAATACAAATAATATACTCAATTGCCCTTCAACCTGTCCATTTTTGGATGGCCAATTTGCTGCAGGTCTCATGGAAGAAGTGGGTGTTGAAGAGAGATTTGAAGGAGGAAAGGATAGAAACTTACAGATCTGTTCAGGATGGATATTCCATACATAATATGTCTATTTGAATGTGTGAAATAAATCAAAGCATATTTAAAAATTGATGTTAAGGCAACGTTATACTTGAGATTTTAACAATATAAATTTATTCCAAGCTATGCTTTCTACATCCTCCCAAAACGTGGCCAGATGACACATCATGCTGGAGTGAGGGTGGAATTCTGCCTTCATATACACTCAGGAAACCTCAGGATTGCCTGGGTATCACTAAGGGCAAAATTTGGCCATAAGGCATTAAAATTAACACCATATATAGCTATTAAAAATCCTAGATGTGTGCTGTCTGGCTGAGATATGGGGAACTCTGAAGCTACTAAGCTGCATGTATGTAAAATCTCAACCATATTGCAACACTAACAATTTCTTGCATTTTGTAAGCAGTACATTTAAATAGATTCTGCAGTAATAATCAAATCCTACTTTCTACATTTTAAAATTTAATTAAATATTCTGTAAGTTTACCAACGATATAATTTGTTTAATGGCTCATTGAGTTTAGAGGTTTTATAGTCCAAGCTTCCTCAATAACATTGTTATCAGAATAAAGACTTCTGGAAATAAAAAACATAGAAAACATGCTGAAATGGCATCTGTGCAATAGGCAGTGTATCTGTGTTTAAAGTGATTTGTGTCGGGCGGTCTCTGGTTACATAATAGGAAAAAGAAAAGCTGGGTAATGAAAAAAACATTTTGCAGGCAATTTATCATATGCTTCAGAAGATCTTTAGTGTTTTGTTTTTTTAAAGTTTGATTCCCCAAGTAGGACACAATCCGATTCTCTGTTGCCTCCCTGCACCTTGTTGTAGTCCTTTACGCTAGTGCCTAGTGAGCGTAAGATGCTACAAAATCAGAGCGGTAGCAATTTACTCCCACTTTGCACTGGTACAAATTACTACAACAAAATGCAGGGCAATGGTGAATCTGGTCCATAGTAGTTGGAGATCGTGAAGACCTATTCAGGCCTGCTAAAAGTGCAGTTATAGTTGCACGAGAGACCATATCAGATACTAAACTGATGCTACACTTGGTCTTAAGCAAGATGTCAAGAGAAGCTGTGTCCCACAATAATGTTATTTACACTGCATTGTAAATTGAGCTATTTAATTGGAATTGCTTTCTGCTATCTTCCATGTCTACAAGGAAAATGTGTGGTAGAAATATATCTTGGTTACATAACTGTCTAGAAGAAATATTAAACATGGGAAAAGGAGATCAGCTAGGGAAGACTGTGCATATAATAAATTATACTGAAAAACAGTATTATCTTGGGTTTCACTGAACAACATCTTGGATCAGATCCTCATCTGCCGTAAACTACACTGACTTCAATTGAGTAATGACAACATACTCAAGTTGAGGATCTGCTCCATAGTCTTTATATTACATCTAAAATTATAGCAATATGTTGTGCTTATCAAAAAGAGATATAAACTACCAATAGTTTTATCTCACTGTGCTAAAATAGTTGCCAAAAAAACCCTAGGTGGCTCTTAAATGAGTGTTAGCAATGATATCTTATAACTAGTTTAACCGAATGCCTGTCCTTCTTGGACTAGTTGGGATCAGATTCCGCTGTGGAACACTGACCTTAACCACAGAAGTCCTATATAGATTTAATTTTTTAAAACTTTCGGGAGCCTGGCTATCCACTGCATCAACATACCACTACCTTATGGGAGAAATAGCAGCATTCTAGAACAACAGGCCAAAACACTTAGCCATACAGCTGTTATTGTGCTGACAAAGTTTTCAAAAGTGATCAGTGATTATAGATACTTCAGTATTTGGCTGCCCAACTTGTACACCTCAAAGAGGTCTGATTTTCAGAGGTGAACACTTAGAACTTTCTGAAAATCAGGTCCCTTTAGGATGCGCCTCAAGTTGGACATCTCAATAAATAAATAAAATAAATAAATAAATCTTACTAGCTACTTTTAAAAATGTAGGCCTGTACTGTTTACAAGCATTGAGATATCACAGTGGGAGGTGTAGTATAAAAACCTGACTAAAAGGCGTGGTGTTGAACCATCGTAGCTCAAGACTGCACATTGTCCCAGTGCAGTAATTCATGATGATAGGCTACTCCAACTGCTGTAAGAGAATCTTACTCCTGACCATTATTGTGCTTGAGCACAATGTATAGCTCTCTCTATTTGTCGTATTTAGAACTGTTTTACAAATTAACAGGGTATCTGGATTGATTCTCTATCAAATAGGGATAAATTAAGGGATGGTAGTGGTTCTTCTGTTGATCCAGAGACCTCATTTGAAAGTACAGGGTTTTAAATACTGAATTAAAAAAATGAAACAATCAACTGTGAGTGCACAAATATGAGGAACTGAGTTTATTGGCTTGGGAGGGTGGGATATACACGCTAGAAGAAGCTGAAAGCAAATCTGCATTCAGGATTTAACTTTTATGATAAATGCTACTTATACAGACATTCTCTGGAACCCTTAGCCATGTTATGAGACTTGATAATATCATGTTTCTCCCCCAATCACTGAAGAATTTATAACAACCACCATCAAGACAAGTCAGCTCAAACGTGTCACTCCTAAAAAAAGGAATCCATCTGAGTAAATGTGATTATGGATACGACAGTTAGGAATAACTAAATAGTAACAGACCTGAAGAGATGAAGCTGGCTATAGATCAGCACAAAATCCCAATAGTGACAGGCAAGGATTATTGTTCCAGACCGTGTAGATAGTGTAGTAATTCTGCTATATGTTCATAATTAGAGATTTTATTACATTTCATTCATAAGAGGAACATTTACATATTCGCGAGTATGTACAATTTTAAAAATCAGCCTTTCATAAAAAAAATTGGAGGATGAAAACAAACTATCCTAACTTGAGACACTGAGTGTTAAAGCTATCACCCTCTTTGACAGCTACAGCCTCAAGCAGCACTTGCTTCTTCTGCATACTGCGGGATGACTCCAATTCATACATAGTTGTCAAATTGAAAAGAACACTCTCATGTAGGTAGTGTTTAGGGTCCTGCTGAACCATTCCTTCCAACTGCCGGAGGGAATCCTTCAATTTTCCCAGATAAAGCAAACAAACAGCTGCATTGTTATTAGCCTAGAGAAAAAGATTATAATATATATATTGAGTCTGGAGTCAAACCAAATTTAATAAGTCTTTACTTTTTTTTTTTTTGGCAAATATTTGCAATGGTTGAAATGTATTATTTATCCTACAATTCAATTCTTTTATCCTTGGCATGGGGAGCTTGGTTACTTTCAGTGTCTATCCCATAACAAAAACTGGCTGACCTCCAGCATCTGAAGTTCTAAAAGATAGAAGAATCCAAGCTGGAATTCAGATTGGTAAAGGGACTCAACAGATAATGTTAAAAGCGAGCTGAAAGTGGTTTCAGATACCACATTTGTCCTTGAATCCTCCTGCCAATTATTCTAGTTTTACACTTGCATATTCCTATTTTTAAAAATGTCCTTCTCTCCCCTGCAGCTACATGAAACACAGATGCAAACAGGGGAAACTGATTTACTGAAACTGACTTTTAAGTCAATGGGTAGATTCACTAACTAGGGCAGTCCAAATAAATCCCAAATGCTCATCAGGTTCCATATCCTGTTAATCAGAGCAGAATTTATTCAGTAACACAGGGTACAAAAGAGATAAAAGTAGTATGAAATACTTAGCAATGGAAATTTTCACACTTTCTGAAAGCTGGGGATAGGGGAGGACACAACCCTCTTTCCTAAGTAGGTCTCCCACAAATGAGGGGAAGCGGTCTCTAGTTATAGCAGGTGGCATTTACAGCCTGCAGTCACAGGACTCCAAGCATGTGCTCCCTGAACTTGGTTCCCTCAGTCTTAAAGGGGCCCGGGAACATGGCACTGGGAACATATGCTTGTGCCCAAGGATCAGCACACTGATACATCCCTATAGTCAGAGAGCTGCCAAATATACAAGTAAACAAGATGAAAAAACTTGACAATTCTTCTGTAATGTCTTTCAGTGATAAGAATTTTTAGGCTCTGATTTACAGTTGGCTCTATATGGGCAGACCCATGTGCATGCACAGATGCAGTTTCAGGATCAGGAGCCTTTAGTGTTATTTCTAAATACAGTAATTAAAATGGGGTAAAAAAGTGTGATTTTTCAAGCGGATAGTGTCCCTTTAATACTATCCGATGACAAATTATTTCCCCATATGTTTGCAATTACCATTTTGTTTTCCAATATGTACCTCTAACAAAACAAAGCCAACATATAAAAGCCCTCACACAGCCCCCTTAACATGTAACTCATTACAATGCGTGCAGTAAACAATCATGCTCTTCAGGTAAACTGGTCCTGCCTTCCCCTACTCATCCCTTTGTTTTTATTTGTATCTTATCTTTATGTATAGAGAAAGCCCTTTTGAGCATGGACCATATCTAATTTTTCTATAGAGCTCCAAGCACCCTTTGGGTGCTATCTATATCTTAGGGATAAGCTATGACAGGAACCACTTAGGTGTCAATTCAATGTAGTACATCCGGAGTCTTACCACAGCATTTGCAGGGTCAATCTTTAAAATTTCTGTGAAGGCTCTGTGAGCCTCTGCAAAGTTATTCTGACCAAGATGGAGAAATGCTCTAGAAAGTAAGTGACACGTGAGTCAGTTATCCTGAAAAACCCAAGGTGATAATACATTTCAAATGGAACGGAGACCACTTTTTATTTTCCCTGTTATAAATGCGAAGAGTTTTTGACATTTGCTCTTCACAGTGTAATCGTGAGCCAGCTGTGAGACACAGATTTACAGACAAATGAAGTGACAATTCAGATCACTGACCACTTCAGATATTCTGCCAACAAAGCAATGCTTTTCTATATTTGTTATTAAAATACAGAGAGTCTTCCTAAAATAATTTCTCTGTGAAACTACAAGTGTTATATCTGTTTCCAGAACACACCTGTAGTATTATTTTACTTGTCAAAATATATTTAGCTAATATGATAAACACCAAAACCTGAGGACTCCATCATGCAATCTGATTTACTAGTGCATATCTTGGCATCCGTTTGAAGCTAGCAAGTGCTGGGTCTGCACTAGCAAATCTGATTGCAGGATCAGAATCCAAAAGAGCTTCTTTGTTCCTAAAAGTATATATTGAAAAAATAGGGTAAAATATGCAATGCTTTGAAGAATGAGAAATAACTTTGTAAAATCAACTCTTGTAACTAAAGAGTTTCAAGCCAGGATAAGATGACTACACCAAGTAATACAGATCTCATGGGTGTACATGCCATTCAGTCTCACTTCTGACAGATGTGGTTACATAAAAGAGAGCAAGAAAGAGAAAGAGATACTCTCAAGGGTACTTTAAAACTCACAATGCACATTTTGCAAAATCATATTTTAAAGTTTTATTTAGCTCTTAAATTATCTACCTGTTCATTAAAACCATAATTTGGTGCTGTAGTCCATCCCATTTCTGACTCATTTTCTCAACATCGTGAAAATATTTTTCTGCAGTTTTTATATCTCCAATCTGGATGACAAAAATTACAAGAAAGTTAGGACAATGCATGAGAAAGAGAAAGACCCATTCAAATGAGCTCTTCATGGGACATCCTTCCACAAAGAACCAAAACGTGAAAACATATGAAGTATTAAAGTAACTGGCATCATAATTCTACCTCTCTGATTAGCCATTATTCACTGTGAATGGACTAAAGCCATTATCAAGGCTGACTTTTACAATTCCTCATTAAGCTCATAGAAGTGAATAACAAAAAACACATACAGTGTCCTCTTCCCTAAGGACCTGGTTCTTAAACTGGGCTCAGTGGAACATTAGAATATTACGTAGTGGTGGCTTTGTCTCCTCATTTCTAACAGCTTTGACAGGTGTCCAGGCTCTTCATTGTAAAGAAAACCCCAGAGGTTTGCAAAATTAGCTGGAAATGAGAAGATAGCAGAGCTACCTCCAGTAGCTACTACACAAGAGAGGAAACAGGATCACTCCTCAAAGCCAGGAGCCACCAATCATAAGTGAGATGGAGCATGGTAGCCAGATAGCTTGTGGAAGATCCATTCTTCAGATGGCCACCCCACCTATGACCAGAGGAGATCTAGTCCCCTCCTGAGCAATCACCCCACAGCCAGAGACCAGAGAACAACCCCCGCCACTGCTGCTAGGGAGACAAAAATACCAGGTAGAGAAGCCACTTAGAAGAGTCTCAGTTAGGGTACTGGGGAAGGGATAATGTGGTGGATTCAGAAGTATTGGGCTAGATGATAAAGGGAGTGCGTGGGTGGAAGGAGTGATGGATTTGGGAACTGTCAGAAAACAGAATTAATAATTCTTTTGGGAGGGTGGTCAAGGTGTAAAGTAAATCAAATGTCACAGTTTTTAAGTTAGGAGTGACTATTTTAGGAAATAAGCTTTTTCTTCTCTTTTAGCAAAAATATGGTAGTTTACAAAACTTATCACGAACAATTCTTATTTCTTAACTGTATCTCAGCATTCAAGTGTCTGAATAATATGCAATTACTATACATAAACTATTCATTTGTTAAGTGCCTTTACTCCATTAAACAAATGGAAAGTATTTATCTCTTTTGCTTCTCCAGGATATCTGACATACAAGAATCAGTTTAAATTAGTCCTGGAATTTTAACCATTTAAAATTACTTTCCCACCGCCACCGGATTTTATTTAATTAATTTAGGAATTTCAGTCACTTTTTCTGAACTAATGTAACTATTATGATTATTAATGTTTCCAAATTAACACAAAACCCTCTTGTTAGCCTCAAATAATCAAACCCATGGTTAATGTTCCTCCAATGTAATCTGCACTCACTAACCATGGTTTCTGTTAGTCTGAAAAATAGGATTATTTTTCAAAAAAAATTTGGGGGGCTATTTTTAAGTCCCCTTTGCTGTAACTTATTGCAGAAACTGGGCTTAAAATAGTCACAGAACAACTTAAAAGCACTGGTTTGTAAATTAAACAGTAATTTCACTTTTCAAGTCCTTTGATGGAGTTATTCAAATAGCAAATAAGGGTTAGCTAGCAAGCAGATTCAGAGTACTTTAGGAGCATAAAATGAAATACTGAAGACCAAACCATCTTCATTGTTTCCTCCTAACCTATCAGGCTGAATTTGTCTCTGATGTGTCCCAAGTGGTTGCTGACAGCTTTACTCACATTACCTCTTAAAGCATCTCTGGGGTAGACTGTGGCCTTTTCTGCTTTTTCCAAATCTCTCCCCTCATTTAGTATTTATATGACGGTAGCTATTGAAGGCCTCATTCAAAATCAGGGACCCACTGTGCTAGGAAGACATGATTCCTGCCCTAAGAAGCTCATAACAAATTAAAGATAAGTGACATTTGGAAGGTGAAGGATATAGGTAACATTAAACATAAAACACACACACTATTTCGTATACTTAAAAAGAAAATTAAAAACCCTTCAACTATATCTCACAGCTCCTGAACCAACACATTCTTGTAGGCATTATAGAAGAATTGGGTCTTGTGAGAAATTTGAAGTGAGAGAGAATACAACACGTGGCTTATCCTTATGCCAATGTTACGTCTCCCAAGACTCTACCCTCGACTTCATATTCATAGCACTTCTTCACTAATCATATAGAATATCAGGGTTGGAAGGGACCTCCGGAGGTCATCTAGTCCAACCCCCTGCTCAAAGCAGGACCAATCCCCAATTTTTGCCCCAGATCCCTAAATGGCCCCCTACAAGGATTGAACTCACAACCCTGGGTTTATCTAGTAATTCACCACTGCATTACTTCACACTTAGGAGTTGAATTCCACTCCCAAAATACCTTTGGTACTTTCATAAATGGGTAAAATCTGGCTCATTGTGCCTCTTCTGGTTGCAAGTCATGGCTAGCAGATTAGTTTGAGACTACTTGGGAATCACTTGGCACCATTTTTCTGAGAAACTGTGAGGCTTGAGTGCTGAAAAGTTCCCTTTGCCTTTCCCCTCAGTTTTTGCAAAAGGTTGTGTCTTCTCATGGAGTTTGCCTGTTCTAGAGTTCAAACATGCTACACAGCTGACACCTACACATGCTGGCTCCCAACTCCTCTTTGCTGCACCTTTCTCTCTCTCTCTCTCTCCCCGAGTTTAATTAAAGAAAAGGTAAAAGAATCACCTCTGTAAAATCAGGATGGTAAATATCTTACAGGGTAATCAGATTCAAAACACAGAGAATCCCTTTAGGCAAAACCTTAAGTTACCAAAAGACACAAAAACAGGAATATACATTCCCTCCAGCACAGCTTATTTTACCAGCCATTAAACAAAAGGAAATTTAACTCATTTTCTAGCTAGATTACTTACTAACTTAACAGGAGTTGGAAGCCTCCATTCCTGATCTGTTCCCGGCAAAAGCAACACACAGACAGGAGGTTTTTTTTTGGTGTAGTGGTCGGGTATACATTTCCAACTTACGCAAAACTCGAGTGACACAAGGCGTTCCGAAATGGAACGATTGCACAAGTCGGGGAGCGTCTTTTGACATTAAATTCCTGTATCAGTTGCTTAGCACTCTCAAGATGGAATTTCTTGTTATTAAATTTCAGTCCAGTCTACCCTCTCTCAATGAGATTTTATTCTTATTTTCATAAACAGGCAATTTGAATCCTTCTTTTAGTCAAAACTACCAAATAAAAACAGGAGATATTGCCAAGCAATAAAGACATTTTCCCTGATGCACCAGGCCAAAGAACTATTTGCATTTAGAAGTGGTGTTTTCATTAGCTATTGTCCAGGGTTATGTAAGCAGGCCAACAGGCACCTCATGCTTTATTTTCCCTTCTGCTACTCTATGAGGAAAGGTCCAGTTCTGGCAGTAAAACCACTAATTCAAATAATCCCATGTCATAGCCAACCATCAAGGAGGATGACAACTTGACAGGATTCATCTCAGAGCCTGTTAACACCACTCTTTAAATTGGATGGACAGTCTGCTCTTCAGAGACATGGGGCAGTCTGCGCCCACTCTCTCGAGGTTGAGAGTGTTAATGCAGTCACTGATGTATCTGAGAGAAAGAATCCAGGGGCAGGAAGTGATCTCTGCTTTGTCACATGACAGTGCCAAGTAAAGCATCCAAACTGGCTGATTGATTTTTCTATTATGACCCAGAATTATTAGTTATGTGGATTTCGAGTAGCTTTATTCATAGTTAGTAGAAGTTGTCTATTTAGGTTATAATTAACTTTTATATTTTTCAATTGTATAGGAATTTCACTTTAACGGTCAGATCAATTCTGATTCAGAAAAAGACCTTCAAACACCACCTCCACTCTACTGAATGATCAACTACCTTGAAATAAGAAAAGGAGTACTTGTGGCACCTTAGAGACTAACCAATTTATTTGAGCATGAGCTTTCGTGAGCTACAGCTCACTTCATCGGATGCATAATTTTACAGCCTTATCACCACAGACAAGAAGAAAGTTTATAAATACATCATTTAAGCACTAATATTGTTCTTTATTAATAAAAGAGAAAGTCTGAAGTGTTTAACATTAAGGAATGTTACAAACCCATTCTTTATGGATTTGTTGGATACGAAATATTAGGACTTAAATTTTCATCAGATAACTATGTAGCATAGCAATAAGAGATCATTTTTTGAAAAATAATGTAATATTCCAACAGTATTTAATAGGTGTCATCTACACAGCCATATGCACATTCTTTGTACACATGAAACACTATTGGCTTTTCTCTCCACAATGGAAATAATGCCATGGCAAACGGAAGGTGAGGAAATTCTGACATGGCTTTTGGATTAAGCTGTTTAGGGAGCAGTTTGATTAAACACCAGAAGCCTGTCTGGGTTTGAAGAAGAGGGAAATTAGATTTGGGGTGAAATCCTGGCCCCATTAAAGTCTGTGGGAATTTTGCTATAGACTCTAGTGGGACCAGGGTCTCACCATTTGAGCTGATATAATTACTAGGTATAATTTCCATAGTGTGATCTTTGTTAGATAATGTAATTAAAGTTTGATTCACCACTGTAAATACTTTACATTTTCTAATCTAGTCAAATGTTTCATGGTAGAAATTCTGCTGTTTCATCTTATTTTAAAGCCTCTACTACATAGAGGTTGCCATATATACACCTAAGAAGAAGAACAACAGAGTTTTAAATACAGCAATTACTCATTACATTACTGTCAACAACGTTACTTAGCATATTCAGAGTAACATATATACCTGAAGAAAAATCCTTCCAATTCCACTCAACAGCTGAGGTTCCTGTTCTGGGTAATATTTGATGACTGTGTGATATGCATCTACAGCAAGCACATAGTCCTAAAGGGGAAAAAGCACATGACTAGATTTTAAGATCAGCATTCACTCATTGTTTTATGTACGCTCATTTTAAAAAGTGTGTATGCAGTAAACAGATATTAATGAGAACGAGTACAGAATTAAAATCATTGCAAATATTTAATGTTAATGGAATATCCTTCCAACATGGCAGTGCTAGCTGCTGGCTATGCTAACCTTCTGACTATTCAGTTCTATTGGAAATGTACACTACACCCAGTGATAAAGTGGCAGATTTTTCTTTACATTTCTTTTTCTAACTGGGTCACGTCTCTCCTCAGCAAAATTAGCAACACAACCTGATTATTTACTCTTCAGCTTCCAATAATGATTTCGGGTGGCATTTTCAAAAGCACCGAAGTGAATTAAAAGCACAAGTGCCATTTAGTCTAAATCAATGGGGATTATGCACCCAAGTGATTTTGGCACTTCTGAAAATTCCATGTGTAAATCGTAATACAAGGACTTCTAGTGTGCGATGCTCAAAATCAAAACCATATCAGAGACTAAAGGGCACAGCCTGCTCGTTCCAGGCTTTGCCAGCTATCTTGAGACGCTTGTGTATACACTCTGCCTAGTAGCCTACCATTTTGTTTTGTTTTGTCTCTTGAAGGTGCTCTAATCTCTGCAAATTTTAATGCTGAAAAGCAACAGGGGTCACTTTCCCCCCCAACTTACTTGGAAAAAATGCCACAGGCATTTCTTCTGCCTTCTCCTCTACTCCATAACTGATGGGAGATATTGTGAACTGTGTTATGTTTTCTTAAGGCTATATTTAAAATGACTAAGACCTGCCTATTTCTGACCCAGATCACGACCTGTAATAATCCAATTTTGCAGTAACAAAAATCAAAGAGATCTTCAATTGCAAACAATTTGCAAACTGTGACTATACTTCATTAACAATGATACATGTATAATATTTAATAACTGACATATTTAGAGCTCTTGTTCTCACTCTGATGCACCATGTCGTACTAAATGTTACTGTATCAATATTGGCTACCCCAGAAGTTCAAAAATCCAACAGACTGACACTAAAAAAGTCAGGTGGTTTTATTTGGTCCGCTTTCTTTTGAACTCCCTCTTCCATCAACGTGTGTGCGATATTTACACTGTTGAGAACTCTCACAAATTTATAGTGAGTAAGGTGATTTTGGCCTCTGCTACTGGAACTCTTGGTAGAGAACTCAACCGAGATTGGGGGCCCATTGTACTAAGCATCGTATAAACACCACGTAGTATGAAACAGTACCTGCGCTGAAGAGCTTACAGTCTAGTGAAAAGCATGGTAGTGACTTTGTGAGGCAGGAGCTGGAACTGGGATTCACCAAACTCACCTCATATAGGGACCACCAAACTTGTATTAGGTAGGAACAGCTTTTAATCCCTGTTGAGCTAGGTATGATTCAAACTGGTGATGGACAGGTGAAAGGCTCCATAGTCTTGTCATTTCGTGAGATGCTTCCATAAGCATTAATGTTACACCACTGAGAACAAGGCTAGCTTTCTGGAATAATACGTTTATTAAATCAAATTCTGATCTTTTAGGGGAGTTCACCAACAGGCTCTTCCACTCTGGACACAGGCAAAATCTCCCACATTCTGTTAGTCTTAAACACACACTAAAGGCTTTTCTTGCACCTTAAAGTTAACTTGAGTTATAACTTGAGTCCCATCCATATATAAAACCTCTTACCTCAAGTGTGCTGGAGTTTTTAACTCGAGTGGCTAGCCCAAGAGGGGGCATATTTTAAAACTCGAGAGAGCACGTGTGGATACAGGTTAACACTACTCAAGTGCTGCTAGACCTCCACTGCCTTCCCACAATTCTTCCCCCACCTCCAATAGCCAGATAGGGCAGAAAAGTTCTCCCACAAATCAATGGGAAAGAATTCATAGAGCAGCTCAACTTATTGCAGTGCTAAGAATCATGCGATGTGTACCCAGAAGTCTTTGTACCACATATGAGTGAATGCAGCTGCTTGAATATTATTTTGCAGTGTGGCTGCCCCACCTTGAGCTATGCTAACTTGAGAGGAATAACTTGAGGGTAGAGAACTTGAGTTAACTCTTCAGTGAAGAGACAAAGCAGTCTGTCACAACATATTATGTCTAAAGGGACAATTATACGTAACCAATTACACATAATAAAAATGCAACAGTAAAACAAATGGGATGTTATACTAATTCACTTTTAAATGCAATGTTTTACAAAATAAAATAATTCCAATTATCACTCTGCAGTCCTTACCCTAACTTTTATACATATATGTAGTTTTTCACCCCCACATGGATATGAGCAGGGCTGGAAACCACAATCTTCTGATCCAAAGCATAGACCTCCTCCACTTTAGCTTAAAGAGTAAGTGGTAAGAGGAAAGCATGCCGTTATCTGTATGAAGACTAGCCCATATAGGGAGACACCACACACACAGTGAGTGGGTTACAGAAATGGAAGGCTGGACAACAGGGTTACTGGTTTCTATTCCGCGTTCTGGGAGCAGATGGTGGTGTAGCGGTTACAGAGAGCATAACCTAGTGAAACAATGCCCCTGCTTGGGACATATGTAGGGTTGTATTCTGGGTGTAAAAGGGTGAGTCGCTAACACTTCAGCTAAAGAACCACACCTCTTCGCATGGATGCAGTAGAAGAGTCATTAATCTGTGGGCTTACCCACTACACTATGGCACAGAGCCACATGGCACTAATGTTAGTTACACAAGCACCTGATTTGACAGGTTCCCTCTGGACGACTATGTTGCAAAGTGGATAAATTTAGCTCTGTTATATTAGAGACCTGTGTTTCATTCTCAGCTCTGCTTGAAGTAGGTTTGTGTAAGCTCCCAGTTATCTGTGCAAATGGTGAAGGACAGTTACCCTCCTATATGATATGAAATCTTGGCTTATAATAAGGGTTGAGAAGGGTACAGAAACGTTAACAGCAGTCACTGGAAGCATTAGGACTAGAACTCATGGTCTTGGGGCTTAAAAGGTTCACACACCTTCCACTAAACTATAAAACAGAAGTAGGGAGTTCTCTCTCTCACACACTGCTTCCTTAAAAAAAAAAAAAAAAAAAAAAAAAATCGCACGAAGGCTGAAGATTTTTGCATCATCATGAGAATGCCTGCAGGAGGGGACAAATTTGCATTACTCATGATAAATTTATGAGAATGGGCAAAACTGTGTTAAATTTTAATAACTTTTGAATCAAGCACTATTTAGACCTAAACCTAGATAGACTAACTCATGTAAATAGTCCCAATAAATCCAATCAGACTATTTGCATGAAGAAAAGTAAAATATGTTTTTGCACCCTCAACTGGTCATTAGGATTAGTCCTGAGAAACTGGTCCTGAGAAAGGAGGATAGGAATAACTTTATTAAAAAGGAAAAACTTGCCCTTTTCCCTCCCTGTAGTACTTGTGTAGTGGCTATGAAAACAGAGTTTCACAGTGTTAGGAATCCAGAAGTCAGTGCTGCAGCATAATTAAAGCAAGACAGAGGACAATTTATGCTGTCTCTGTCTTTTAAATCAGAAGAGAATCCAGATCAGAAGAGAATGCTCAGACATCAGACTCTTCTGTCACTAGTATAGATTGTGGTCTTCCCTTCCTCCTCCACATCGTTTTAACTGCAGTAGAGCCAGTGCTGCTCCCACCCTGAGCACCGACTCCACACTCCCATTGGCTGAGAACCGGCCAATGGGAGCTAGGGAGTGGTGCCCACAGGTGAGAGCCACAAGGAGCCGCTTGCACGCCTCCGCCTAGGAGCTGGACCTGCTGCTGGCTGCTTCTGGGGCGCAGCGCGGTCTGCGGTGCCAGGACAGGCTGGAAGCCTGCCATAGCACCCCCGCTACGCTGCTGACCTGGAGCCGCCTGAGGTAAGCCCGTGCCCCAACCATGCGCACCAATCCCCTGCCGCAGCCCTGAGCCCCCGCACAAACCCAGAGCCCCTTCCTGCACCCTAAACCCCTCATACCTGGCCCCACACCAGAGCCTGCACCCCAGCCCAGACCCCCGCCTGCACCCTAACCCCCTGCCCCAGCCCACAGCCCCCTCCCACATCCTGAACCCCTCATTCCCAGCCCCACCCTGCACCCCTCACCCCTGCACCCTAACCCTCTGCCCAAGCCTTGAGCCCTTCCCACACCCCAAACCCCTCATCCCCAGCTCTGTTGTGTCGCGGGCATCAACAATTTTCTTCAATTGGGTAGCCAGAAAAAAAAGTTTGAAAACCACTAGGTTAGAGGACTAGCCTTGGGTAAAGGAGACCCAGGTTCAATTCTCTGTTGCACCACAGGTTTCCAGTGTGATCGTGGGTCACTTCTCTGTGCCTCAAATCACCACCTTTTCTACCTAACAGGGCTATTAGTGAGGTGCTCATATACTGTGGTAATGTGGCCATGTAAGTACAGAACTCCATGGGCCACGTAAGTTTTCCTTTCAGGATGGTCAAGAAGAATGACACTGAGGGGAATTTATTGGGTTTAATATTTAAGGCTGGGATTGTTAAAAGAGCCTAAAGGTGTTAGGTACCCTACTCCCATGGAAACTAATTATTTTAGGGTCCTTTGACAATCGTAGCCTTAAAGATAATCTATAATTATATTTCAACAAATAATAGTTACCTTTTTTGGCCAAAGGAAAAGGTTAATAAAATTTACAGCTGGAAATCAGTCAATGTTTTTTACACCAAGGTTACAGGGAACGTTATTATAGTTCAGAAAATAACTGTTGTCATCATCACCACTCTACCCAACACCACAAATGATTCAAGTAACAAATAGTATTTCAGAATCAACACAGGATTACATCCCAATATAATATATTGTCACTAGATGGCGATAGATTGCACTGACTCAGTTCAGGAGAAACCCAGAATTTGTCTGTTTATTCATTACACCGGAAAACAAAAAGCTTCAATTTTGAATGATATATTTTACAATGAATACTCCTCTAGAAGTATATTACAGACAACTGATATCTTTTACTCATATCTGAAGCTTTTGTGTAATTTGTTTCCTCAAAAAACACTTATCCTCAAGAAAGACCACATTTAAAAATCATTATTTGAAAAAATAATCAATTAAAGCAGAGATGAATATCTGAGCATTGTTTGTTATTAAGACTGTTTTAACATTTGGGAAAATTTAAAGGAAAAAACAAACAAGAAGCCAATTTACCCATCAGAGGGTTTGTGGCATATACAGTATAGATTATCTTCACACTTTGTCCTGATTTTAATTGCAATATGATTTATGTTTGAAAACTGCTCTTAAAATATTCTGACTCTTATAAGTGTCAAGTATCAGGGGGTAGCTGTGTTATTCTGTATCCACAAAAACAATGAGGAGTCTGGTGGCACCTTAAAGACTAACAGATCTATTTGGGCATAAGCTTTCGTGGGTAAAAAACCCACTTCTTCATACATCTTCATAGAATATTAGGGTTGGAAGAGACCTCAGGAGGTCATCCAGTCCAATCCCCTGTTCAAAGCAGGACCAACACCATCTAAATCACCCCAGACAAGGCTTTGTCAAGCCGGGCCTTAAAACCTCTAAGGATGGAGATTCCACCACCTCCCTAGGTAACATTCCAGTGCTTTACCACCCTCCTAGTGAAATAGTGTTTCCTAATATCCAACCTAGACCTCCCACACTGCAACTTGAGACCATGGCTTCTTGTTCCATCATCTGCCACCACTGAGAACAACCTAGCTCCATCCTCTTTGGAACCCCCCTTCAGGTAGTTAAAGGCTGCCATCAAATCCCCCCTCACTCTTTTCTGCAGACTAAACAAGCCCAGTTCCCTCAGCCTCTCCTCGTAAGTCATGTGCCCCAGCCCCCTAATAATTTTTGTTGCCCTCCGCAACAATTTTTGTTGGACTCTCTCCAATTTGTCCACATCCCTTCTGTAGTGGGGGGACCAAAACTGGATGCAATACTCGAGGTGTGGCCTCACCAGTGCCATCACTTCCCTCGATCTGCTGGCAATGCTCCTACTAATACAGTCCAATATGCCATTGGCCTTCTTGGCAATGAGGGCACACTGATGACTCATATCCAGCTTCTCATCCACTGTAATCCCCAAGTCCTTTTCTACAGAACTGCTGCTTAGCCAGTCAGTCCCCAGCCTGTAGCAGTGCTTGGGATTCTGAAGAAGTGCATCTGAAGAAGTAGGTTTTTTACCCACAAGAGCTTATGCCCAAAAAAATCTGTTAGTCTTTAAGGTGTCACCGGACTCCTCGTTGACTCTTATAAGGCAGTTCTTGTAAATTATGTGCATCATGGGAAGGCACATGCAACATATTCAAGGACAAGTTTAATACAGGTAATGGCTATGTTGGGGGTTCAATAGCAACATATAATTGTCATGTGGGAAATCTGAATTCTGGAAATAAATCTTGGAATTCTAGTTTCCTAGATTGAGAGTTATAATACAGATTGTGAATACACTTGGTTTTGAGAAATGAAGGAAGGAGAATGAGTTGCAGTTCTCTTGAAGCAACCTTGTCAGAAACACTGATGACTTGCTTAGAAATTGGAGTTCATGCCACTACTGAAGTGAGAAGAAAATATCATGAAAAGGATGAAAGGGGAATAGAAGCAAGAATGGCATACAGAAGCAGAAAAGAAGAGGAGAGTAGAAGTGACTAAAGGAGATATAGGGAGCTTAGGGAAAAAATTAGTATAGTTAAAAGCAAAGTTACTGTATAACTTGTTGAAAACCTGCAATGTTTGCTAACTATATTTCTTTAACTGGATATTTTTATATTCCAGTTATACATTTAAGTTTGGAATGGAGACTCAGTGTTTAAATTTTTTCCCCACCTGCATTTGAAAAAGGAGAGTTTCCTGAAAACTAACTGTGTCTCAGGATTCTGATTCAAAACAAAGACTTGTTTGCTTTAAAGACAGAATGGGGCTTCTTTCTAACCACCCTGATTTGCTGTGCTGTTGTATTTACGTAAGAGGGAATAGTGCTGATCTCACTCTAACTATTCTGAATATGCATTTCCATCTCCTGGGATCCTCATAAGAGCAGAATGCTGCATTTTAAGGCAGTCTCTGAGTAACTGACGCTTTCATACCTGTACTCTATTTGAGATATTATTTGAGTGTTAAAAATCATCAAGAAAACAAGGCTTACGAGCAGCTTATTCAGCTTTATGGAAAGCTAGGTTCAGGAATGCTGCTGGGCAACTAGGATCATAAAAATGGTCATACTGGGTCAGACCAATGGTCCATCTGGCCCAGTACCCTGTCTTCCGGCAGTGGCCAATGCCAGGTACTTCAGAAGGAATGACCAGAACAGGCAATTGTCAAGGTATCCACCCCCCTGTTGTCCACTCCCAACTTCTGGCAGTCAGTCAGAGGCTAAGTAAACCCAGAGCATGGGGTTGCATCCCTGACCATCTTGGCTAATATCCACTGATGGACCTACCCTCCATGAACTTATCTAATTCTTTTTTGAACCGTTACAGTTTTGGGCTTCACAACATCCCAATAATGCTGTGAAGGCCAAAACTGTAACAGGGTTCAACACTCGGAATATAGAGAAGTTCAGAGCCTGGTCTGTGAGAGGTTATAGTGCGGACAGTGTTGCTCTGGGGTTTTGCTGCTAACTGATCCATAAAGTAGCTTTAAGATCTGGGTTGAGGCAGTCCATAGCTCTTGCCACAAGCTTAGCACAGGGGCATCCCTATTCCCGTGGCAACGAGGTCTACTTTGGAAGAAGTTTGTTTTTCCCTCTTTCTGAATGCAAGGAGAAGCTGTTGCACAAAATGGAGTAGGAAGGCTTACAGGAGAGGGTGGAAAAACAGGCAAAAAATAGCCAGCTCCACTCTGACTGTTCCTTCCTTTGCAGCTATAGGAGACTGAAAACTCCAGGTTCAGAATCTTGTTGCACAGACATATGGACAAGGCAGAAGATGTATTTGGATGCTTCGAGTCTCTGTCACACACAAAGCCTACAGTATCATTACTGTGTGCAGCTAGAGCAACATTCCTAGTACACAGTTTGAGAAAGACAGAGAGAGCATATAATTGGTTTTAATTACAGTATTTAGTTAAGTGTTTGAAAAATTCAATTTAAAAATGCAAATTCTGTATTGTTATTGCATGTGCTCTGAAATGATTTCAGGAGAAATAAAAGTGTAGATATGGTCCTAAAGAACACTGCTGCAAGTGGTTATCTATTAAATAAGTAATTACTAAGTCTAATTAATTCTTCACTAAGCTAAACCTTGTACAGTCAGGTAGTCTTCCCCTATCCATGCACCAGTAATTCTCTTGCACTTTCTCTGACATTCTATTCTAGTACATACGGTAACTCTGCAGTTATTGCCACCCACGTACCTTCATCATTAGCAGACAGTTTGCCATGGAGTACATCACCCGGCCCAGACGTGACCTCCACAGCTCAACAGAGGCTACAAAATAAGAGCAGCTTGTGAATGTGCACAAATAAATTAGAGGTTTTTTCTAGCCATCAATTATTAGTCCTATGAATTCTGATTTAAAAGATCCCCCTTGTTAAAATCACTGGGTTTTAGCATAGAATTTTTAATTCTTTGCCACACCGTACTGTCAGATAGAAAATACTGCCTCTCTCAAAAGGACTAATTCGATTGGTTCTAGGAAAAGAATATCTGCATAAATGATGCAACGATGCAAAAGCAACAGACAACCTTTCAGCTTTTAGTTCAGGCAACATATTAAATACTAAAGGAAGCCACACATTTTCTAACAACAGAACAAAAGATACATAGAAACATCTAAATAATTATTACCATCAGCATACAATTGTGTAATTTATGGGATTAAATTTAATCAACTAAAAACCCATACGTAGCCTGAAATCTCATCTCAAAGCCAGAACATGCAGGGTCAGAGCTCACTCAGTCTGGGACTATTTGTTTGCCTCTGGCTTAGTGATATGGTGGAAAAATCTGCCGAGTCTGTCTGTCTTTTCCACGCTCCTGGAGCTTGCAGGCTTTAAAGGCTGCAGCAGCAGATTGCTCATTCCCTTGGTTTGAGACAGACTCATGATGTTGTAAGAGAATGGTTCTCCCTATGTATCCACTGTCACAGGGACCATAGATCAGTAGAGACGTGCAAATCTGAGGATATCCGCTTTATATCTTCAGACCACGTTTACAGATCACGGATCGGATGCACATAAAAATTTTGTATCCGTGCAGGGCTCTATAGATCAGTACTAGAAATAAATGTAGTCTTCTGTTCTTCAAAAATAGACATTAGGAATATTAATTTGGTACATGATTGATTTTGAATTAAATTATTTGAAAACAAATATTACGGCTCACCCTGACGATCAACTCTCAAAGTTACTGTATTGGGGTTGGAAAGACAGGAAGAAAAAGGGGGGATTGCAACAGAACAGTGATAACTGTTTGTTCTTGTGTAGCAATAAAGGGGTCTGTTATAAAAACCATGGCAGGTTACAGAGAGTTAATTTTTTTTAATGATTTACAAATGCCATTCATTACAAGTAATAAAAGCTTGGTGAGATAGGTAAAAAATATAACTTTATGTTCTAGACACATTAAAAATTGAGTGCATAGTTGTGTCTCCAAGATTCGACCAGGTATTTAATTTATAATAGCTTCCTTAGTCATAGCTCTCTTATATCATTCAGCAGTATGAAGTCATATTTTATATATTTTCTACCCCAAGTTCATGTAAAACATGTATTGCCATTACTGGAGAGTACATTGCATACCATGAGAGGACATTCTACCCCATGTTTTCTACCTTTTGTTTCTTTCTGAGCCCATGGCAGAAACAGGGCAGTGTTAAATAACTCTTTCCAATGATGTTAACATCCCATTTTTGAAGCAATTTTAGGTTTGTCAAGTGCATTTCCTGATGTTTTTGTGCTTGTGTTGTCTCTAAATGTTAATATTAAAAAAATCTGGGGTTACACTGGTCTGAGATCAAGTCAGTTGATTGAAAATTAAGCTATTATGTAGCTCATACCATATTTCAAACTTACTGTGATGTGTTTAAAAAAGAATGCATTTGATTATAGTTTATTGTTTTGTGTTGTGACATCACTTGGTTATAAAGAACACTTTCTGTTATTGCTGGCACTATTAAAATGTCTGTGTGGTAGCCAGGACAGGCAGAGAGTAAAGTAAAAACAGCAGCCAATGAGAAGTTTCAAATATGCTGGAAAATGGAACCTAGATGGCTGCGTACATTTCTACAGCTGCTCAATACACAGAAGACAATGGGAGTTCTGAACATTGAGCAGCTACAAGCTCAGGCCCAGTAAGTCCGAAGGCTGAATAAATATGCAAGATGCACTAAAAGGACACTCAGGAGGGATTCTTATTGCTGGCAGCAAGGGGCTAAAGAATGACATGGGAAAACAAAAAAAGAGAAACCCAATACCTGATGATTATTAGTAGTAACCCGGTAGTAGAAATGACAATAACTCACCTTGCAAGCCCTTGCTGTTACACTATCCATCTGAACATTCCTTCCTAATGGTTATTAATTTAGGCTCTGATTGTACAGTGGCTCTATGTGCTCCCATTCATTTCAATGGGAGCTCTGTGCGTGGTGCAGCTGCAGACTTGGTTCCTTATAGAAAACAAACGTGCTGCCAGGCAAATGGTGCAGTGCTAAATCTCTCCTACTGAACAATTGGAAAATGAGACATTCTGCTCCACACTAGAGAAGATGCATGTCATGCGCTGGTTGGTGCAGCACCTACTCACACCGGCAATAAGGAAATTACCCCCCAGACATAATCCCCATAATGACTTAAGGTTGTCTTCAGCCACAGTTAATAAGGTTTGTTTCAGCTAGATTTTCCACAAAAATAAAAGCATCCTGCAGCTCAAAGTGCAGCACAGGGGCAAGTAGGGAGCAGAGCCGACCAACCCCATCAGACAAGAGCAGCCAACAGTCCCTGCAAGCATCCCCAGAGTCCTTTGGCACTGTTAGGCAGACAGGCAGTTGTACTCCAAGCACAGCAGCATCTCTCCCAGCTGTTCAGCTACTCCCTCCCCTGGTTCCTGCTGACTACCTTTTTTCTAGCTCTTCCCCCTGCTGAGTTGAGCACAGCTCTAAAGGCAGTTGCAGACACAGTGGCGTAGAGCAAGGACCCAGTTACCCGCAGGTCAGAGGGGCAGCCTGCAGGGGACAGAGCTAGTAAGTGGCTAGGAGAGAAGTCTCTGCGTATGTGACAAAAAGCAGTCAGTCTTTTAGAGAGAGGGTGGGGAATGGCAAAAAGGCCTGGGGAAAATGAGGAGGGAATCCATGTGGGAGAAAGCCAATGGGTGGAAAAGAGTGAAATCCTATGAAGGAAGCCAGGTATGGAGAGGGAATATAAGGTGAAAACAGAGCCACATAGAGAAGGAGCTTCATTTTTTCAAATAATTTTTGAGGAAGGCCAAGTATTTCTCTCTGCTTTTTGGTCTTGTCCCCAGAAAAAAGTAAATTTAATATTCACCAGAATACATATGCAAATATCTGGCTGATGGGTTCTTGCACATGCCCCTTCCCCCTAAAAAGCACTTAGAGATTTGTCTAAAGCAAAATTTCACATTGGTTGGCAACTATACCCAGACAAACTGATTTATTCTCCTCCCACCCTAATGGTAGACAACGATTTCCTAGACCCTGTAGGGGAACAGTGTCCTGAGGAATGTTAACCAGGTTAACTCATAGATTGTTGGCAGTGGAAGAAAGGCTTCTGGCTTCCTGTGATAGATGTTTTAACCCCTAGCTTGCTAGACATGGTAAGGGGTACACCTGTCCTGTTACAGTGCCTAAAAACTCACATCAGATAAAATTTTCAAGAGCACTTAAATTACTTAGGTGCCTTAGTCCCGTTTTTCAAAAAAGTGACTAGGGTTGCCACTTCTGAAGTACAAAATACAGGCACATCCAGGATGACGCTCAGCCCATAAAACTTGAAAGCTGACAGTGTACTGAGCACCCTTACAGATTTATTGGGACAGCTACCTCATAAAAAGGATGATGCTGGGATGTCTAAGCTAGCCAATGGGAGAGGCTGATGCGAGGGGTGTATCCTTAGCCCCACTCCTCTGACAAAGTTAGGTGCCTAAGTCAGGGAAGAGCTTATGTCTGCTTGCAATCCCCAGCTGAAAACCCCTCTCATGGTGTCAGATGACTTAGGTGCCTAAGTGGTTCCTTGCAAGAAATGCTGGAGGAGGTGGCGATGGTATCTCCCGTATAATTTTTAGCCCAGTGGTTAAAACACTTACGCAGGATGTGGAAGACCTGGGCTCAAATCTCACCTCTGTTTGATGGGACCAAAGGATTTAAGCCGGGGCCTCTCACGTCTCAGAAGAGTGTACTAACCATGTGGTAAGGAATAGTCTGATGTGGGGCTCCCTCAGTCTCTCCTACTGAAGCTGTTCCACTTTATATTAATACTTACATAAGCATAGGGCCAGAGAGAGAAAGTGCAAATGAGACTATAGGCCAGTGGTTAGGGCACCCACCTGGGATGTGGGAGACCCTAGATCCAGTCCCCCAGCTCCAATCACTCTTTCACATCCAACTTCAGCAGGAAAGATTGAGAGCACTCCACATCAAAATATCCCATAGCTCAACGGTTAGAGCACCTTCTTGAGAGGTGTGAGTCCCCTGTTTAAATCCAGTACCCCCATCAAGCAGAGGGAGACTGAACCTAGGTCTCCCATATCCCAGGCAAGTGCTCTAACCACTGTGCTAAATGTTATAAGGGAGAGCACAACCACCACTTCTCCCTCCTCCAGCTGGATTCTGAAGAGTCCCCATCCATTAAGCATGCTCTCTGCATGCTTACCGGACTGGGCCCAACAGGAAAGATCATAGAATCATAGAATATCAGGGTTGGAAGGGACCCCAGAAGGTCATTAGTCCAACCCCCTGCTCGAAGCAGGACCAATTCCCAGTTAAATCATCCCAGCCAGGGCTTTGTCAAGCCTGACCTTAAAAACCTCTAAGGAAGGAGATTCTACCACCTCCCTAGGTAACGCATTCCAGTGTTTCACCACCCTCTTAGTGAAAAAGTTTTTCCCAATATCCAATCTAAGCCTCCCCCATTGCAACTTGAGACCATTACTCCTCGTTCTGTCATCTGCTACCATTGAGAACAGTCTAGAGCCATCCTCTTTGGAACCCCCTTTCAGGTAGTTGAAAGCAGCTATCAAATCCCCCCTCATTCTTCTCTTCTGCAGACTAAACAATCCCAGCTCCCTCAGCCTCTCCTCATAAGTCATGTGCTCTAGACCCCTAATCATTTTTGTTGCCCTTCGCTGGACTCTCTCCAATTTATCCACATCCTTCTTGTGGTGTGGGGCCCAAAACTGGACACAGTACTCCAGATGAGGCCTCACCAGTGTCGAATAGAGGGGAACGATCACGTCCCTCGATCTGCTCGCTATGCCCCTACTTATACATCCCAAAATGCCATTGGCCTTCTTGGCAACAAGGGCACACTGCTGACTCATATCCAGCTTCTCGTCCACTGTCACCCCTAGATCTTTTTCCGCAGAACTGCTGCCTAGCCATTCGATCCCTAGTCTGTAGCGGTGCATTGGATTCTTCTGTCCTAAGTGTAGGACCCTGCACTTATCCTTATTGAACCTCATCAGATTTCTTTTGGCCCAATCCTCCAATCTGTCTAGGTCCTTCTGTATCCTATCCCTCCCCTCCAGCATATCTACCACTCCTCCCAGTTTAGTATCATCCGCAAATTTGCTGAGAGTGCAATCCACACCATCCTCCAGATCATTTATGAAGATATTGAACAAAACCGGCCCCAGGACCGACCCCTGGGGCACTCCACTTGACACCGGCTGCCAACTAGACATGGAGCCATTGATCACTACCCGTTGAGCCCGACAATCTAGCCAGCTTTCTACCCACCTTATAGTGCATTCATCCAGCCCATACTTCCTTAACTTGCTGACAAGAATACTGTGGGAGACCGTGTCAAAAGCTTTGCTAAAGTCAAGAAACAATACATCCACTGCTTTCCTTTCATCCACAGAACCAGTAATCTCATCATAAAAGGCGATTAGATTAGTCAGGCATGACCTTCCCTTGGTGAATCCATGCTGACTGTTCCTGATCACTTTCCTCTCATGTAAGTGCTTCAGGATTGATTCTTTGAGGACCTGCTCCATGATTTTTCCAGGGACTGAGGTGAGGCTGACTGGCCTGTAGTTCCCAGGATCCTCCTCCTTCCCTTTTTTAAAGATTGGCACTACATTAGCCTTTTTCCAGTCATCTGGGACTTCCCCCGTTCGCCACGAGTTTTCAAAGATAATGGCCAAGGGCTCTGCAATCACAGCCGCCAATTCCTTCAGCACTCTCGGATGCAACTCGTCCGGCCCCATGGACTTGTGCACGTCCAGCTTTTCTAAATAGTCCCTAACCACCTCTATCTCCACAGAGGGCTGGCCATCTCTTCCCCATTTTGTGATGCCCAGCGCAGCAGTCTGGGAGCTGACCTTGTTAGTGAAAACAGAGGCAAAAAAAGCATTGAGTACATTAGCTTTTTCCACATCCTCTGTCACTAGGTTGCCTCCCTCATTCAGTAAGGGGCCCACACTTTCCTTGGCTTTCTTCTTGTTGCCAACATACCTGAAGAAACCCTTTTTGTTACTCTTGACATCTCTTGCTAGCTGCAGCTCCAGGTGCGATTTGGCCCTCCTGATATCTTTCCTACATGCCCGAGCAATATTTTTATACTCTTCCCTGGTCATATGTCCAACCTTCCACTTCTTGTAAGCTTCTTTTTTATGTTTAAGATCCGCTAGGATTTCACCATTAAGCCAAGCTGGTCGCCTGCCATGTTTACTATTCTTTCGACTCATCGGGATGGTTTGTCCCTGTAACCTCAACAGGGATTCCTTGAAATAGGATAGGCATCTCCCCGCCTATTTTCCCCTGATTTGAGGATCCCGCTGCAGGTTAGGCATCTGGATGCCACGAGTGAGGTGTTGTGCACATGCACAGAGGCAAAATCTTTGGTGTCTTGGGAACTTTTAAAGCAAAAATTTAGGTGCTGAGGGTTAGGAGGCAGCCAAACAGGGTTTTATGAATTGTAGTGGAGTTTAGGAGCCTAAGTGTCTTTGGGATGCTAAGGCCCAGATCCACAAATCGCACTGATTTTCAGTGAGCCTTAGGCTCTCAAGTGGGAAAAAGGAATGTTTTTCTTGTCAGGATTCTCTAACAGCAGCTCCCGACTCAATCCCCTTTCTTCCTGCCCCATGATCTTTAATAAATAAGTTAATTAAAATAAAAAGGAAAAAAGAAAATGTCTCCTATAAATATTAAATCAAAATATGGTAATACATAGCAAAAGACCTTTCAAATTAATATAAGCTGCTGGGACCAACAGGGAAGGAGGGAAAATTTGGATCTCAAGAAGTTTCTCAGATTTCAGGGGAGAAGATTGATGGAGGCAATGAGCCTCTTAAGACAGATACCCCCATCTGGTCCGTCTCCAATGCCTCAATGCATTGATTTTCTTGTACACCTAACACTAAAGAATGGCAGTCATACTCTCTGTTTCTTCAAACTACAAAGGAGATTTGATTTAATTCACCAATTTGATCAAAATAAAAGGTGAAACTGTTAAATGAATTCCAGCAAATAAAAATACAAGATGTATCATTTCAGGGGCTGAAGAGACTATAATATCAGAAAAGTACTCTTAACAGCTTTGGGGCAGTCTTTTGAAAACTTTTGGCATACCTGGGCAAGTGATAAAAATACACTGCCTGTAAAAAGAAATTTAAAAAAAATGCCTACCTTGTCTGTTCTCTTGTGTAATGTTAGTCATACGTCCATCTTCTGCTAAGCCTTGCGCCAAATTTTCTAATATCTGTAGCAAATTTTTTAAAATTAACATGAGTTTAAACAGGCATTCTGGAATTAGGCAGCATTTTGTATTATATGCAAGTTATCTACAGTTGTCATAGTCTGTATGTAAAACAATTCAAACAGGAGTGTTTCACATGGACACATTTCAAAATCACTGATTATTACTATAGCTAGATCAATCATAACAGAAAGCCTTTGAACTGTAGTGCTGATGTTAGAGTTCAGGTTTATGATACTCACAAAGCGTTAAAAGACAGCATACACCAGGGACATATGCATTTTGTTAAGCAAAATATCAAATATGCTCCAGAAGAGAATGATTATTAGCTCTTGCAAAAATGTCAAACTGATTCCAGAAGAAAACTAAGAGGTTTTTTTAAATTTTATTTTATGTATCCCATAAATTCATTGATGCTCTGGTTTTAAACAGAATTTGCCCCCTTTTTGTTCTTAAATTAAATAATGATCCTTCTAACTCTCAGCTCCATTTGCTTCCCAAAGTTGGGATTTTGTTGCTGTTTTTTATTTATTAGAGATTTAAATAATATAAGCTACGGAGTGAGCAAAAAATTATGTTTGCTGGATTATCTGGAGAATGAATATGTATAACTATTGGAGCATCTGGTTTAAGATATCTGCACTTTGAAAATATATATATCTACAGTTTCATTTGCAATGTAAGCCAATTGCATTTCTCCAATCCCGCTATGGTGTATCCAAATGTCTCTCTGACTCCTGAAGATTACCCTATTTTTGCTGATTCCCATCCCTTCATAAATCACCGCATTTCAGTTTCATCTTTTTGGTCACAGTAGACTGAGTGGGACTCCCTTAAGAGCCTGTTAAGCCACTCACTCTTTAATTAGCTGGTGGGTTTAGTTTATCAGCAACATAGGAGGCACTCCCTCTCCTAGGGGCCGAGTGCACTGCGTACCTAGTGCTTTCAGCTCATGACAGTTTAAACAGAGATTATTTACAGTGCAGTAGCACTCAAAATGTGCTTTGTGCTTTCCAAACAATAAAAGAAACAGGGTAAAATTGTCAAACGAGATCAACTGATTCCAGAGCTTAAGTTCTATTTTGAAAAGTGCCTTAGGTATGAAGAGCCTTTTGAAAATGGGGTTTAGGAACTTAAAGAATAGATTTTTAAAGAAGTTTAGGTGCCAAAAGATGCACCTAGGAGCCTAGTGCCTCTTCAGCAGTGTACAAAAAATGGCCATTTTAGTCAACAGGCAGGCAAAAGGAAAGAGTTTATTTTGCAACAGAAGAGAATCATGGGTTAAAATGCAACTCTGAAGTAATTACACTGATTTCATTCTGGTTACACCAGGGATGATTTTAGTCCAAGGCAGGTTTCTCTTCTCTTTAAATTTTTGTCTCCAGGTGAGTGTTTGTTAGAGTTTCTTTCACGGTAGTATTAACATTTAAATGGTCCCAGCTAGATTTTCAAGTGAACACATCATTGTGGTAAATGGAAGAAACAGTTCATACCTTTGCTGCTGATGCTACTGTTTGTCTGGAGACAGTTCTCTGCAATGCTGGCTTAACAGGGCAACAGCATATTGATTTATGCAGGGAAGACTAGTGGTACCACACAGTGTATTAGCAATTTCCACCCCGTTTCCCTGCCCTAAAACAAGAAACTTAACTTATGCAGAAAAAGGCAGAATTTGCAATGAGACACAAATTGTAGAACATGCAATTTCTGCAGTTCCTGTGATTGTTTCACTGGTTATATTCATAGCTGTATTTGAACTCAGTGGAAAAATGTACATGATCTAAATTCCTCCTTGAGGCATATCCATAGCTATACATTTAATTAAATAAAACTAGATTCTGGGAAAAGTTTCCATTCAACAATCTGCATAAGGAATGCAACACAAAACTCTAGTTATGCATGCATGACCCTGATTAGGGTAAACTTTATTTTTCTGTGTGAATTTGGTGTTTATCACAATGGGAGAATTATAATACCCTATACTAATATTATAATCCTAATAAGGATTACGCAGGCAGGCGTTGTACTAACTGATCACAGAAACTTTGATTATACCCCTTGATATGCACTTGAAAAGCTTTGGTTATGCCAGTCCTTGAGCTCTCTTGAATAGCATCTGCCCATTTGGCTACAGTTTATACTGTAACATGACTAAATATTTCATATGACTAAAACTGATTGGCTGGCTAAGCCTTAGAGATGACTTCATGCCCCATGTTTATATCTGATGAAGTTTTGGATGCAACATCATCAGAACTCATCTTGAATATTGAGTGCAATTGTGTGTACCTGATTATAGAAACACATTGGCAAATGTGAGGGAGTTCACATAAGAGTAAAATGATCAGGGGGCTGGAGAGACCAAGTTAAGAGCAGAATGAAAGAGTTAAATGTGATGTGCATAGATTGGCTAAAGTGACGTCTACAAATATCTGAATGGGGTAAACACCATGGAGTGAGAGGTAATATTTAGGATTATACAGAGTTTAAATTAGGGGTAATGTGATGAAATTAAGTAAAGGAAAACAGAATATGAGGAAATTTTCTTACTGTATTAGAGTGGAATAGTCTCCCAAGGGAAGTGATGTCAACCTCACAGGCTGGTTCATTAAAAACTAGACTAAGCATTAGAAAACAATCATGCATTGGCAGGGAGCTAAAAGGTGAGCTAATACGTCTTTTCGCACCTCTAGCTTTTATGATTCCAAGATCATCAGATTTATATAATGGGTATCCATAGACACTTCTGTAATTGAGAAGGAGGGCTAAGGATTTTGAAATATTCCTCCTTCACTTTTAAAGTAATAAAACAAAACACTATTGGTTTATGGCTGCAAAGATCCCCCGTCATCAATTCCCCCCTATTTTTGATATTTTTTTGGTTGTGCCATGACTTTTTCTTTTAATGTGGAGAACGTGTTCTACTTATGAACACTGCAGACAAGGTCCTGATTAACAGATTTGTGTGACCAATTATATATGCAGAAATGTCAGATTTAGTAATTTTTTCTAAGCAATTTCAAATGTTTTAGGTGGTTAAATTGCCAACTTTGTAAAATTTTTCATCTGTCCTGTTTATGCATTTTCCTCTTTATTTCCTTCTCTCTCCCTTACACCTGTTCCTGCAATTCCTGTCTTAGAGGTGCACTGGAAGACAAAATATGTATCTGATGGCACACAACTAAAGCCATATGGTTGTTAGGCCTTTAAAATAACTGAATAGCAATATATCCTTTAAAAATAAAAATAAAAAGAGGAAATGCATATCTTTCATCTCAAGGTTGACCAGACATCTTTGTTCTGGCAGGGAATCATGGCTAATTATGTCATAACTGGGATTTGTCCATTTTAACATAGCCAGCTGCAAGCTCTGACACATGCCAAAGAGGGTGGCACTTCAAATACCAGATAGCACAAGACCAGGATTTGAAACACTATAATATATTGTATGCCAGTGTATGCAAAATTCAATATGGAGGTACCATGCTGATGCTGAGCTCAGAAGCAGTTAGGAGGTGAGTCTCTTTAAGATAAGGAAGAGTGCTTATCCAGGAGCATGTAAAGGAAAGTCAGAGAAGAGGCAGGCCATAAAGCCAGTGGGTCAGAAAGTCAGAGTCACAGAGTCAGAGTCTAAGGCCAGAAGGGATCCCCAGATGAGAGGCCACCAACACTACCCACACACTAAACCCAACAACAGCAGATTCATCATCTTGCAGAGCGTAAAATGTCCCAAAAAGAACTTCTCCCAATTGCCAAACTCTACATCCCATAAGTGTTTCCAAACAGTTCTTCTTTCTAACAGTATGGCAAGAGCCACAGAACCCTTCATTTGCCAAACGCTGTACACAGCAGAAAGAATGGAGTCCTGGTTTTTGGTTTAAAATCCTAATTATTCTGCTATGTTTTGTTTTATTAAATACATTGGTAAAACTTGCCAACTGTCTTAAACAACAAAATAACATTGGAAATTATCTATCTTCTGCATTTGTATTATTCAAGGTATTTCTGAGAGTAAGTATAGCAAATACAACAAACACTGAGGTATTCATATTTATCTATCTTTGGTAAAGTTGCAAAATTTTTCAGTATCACAACTGTATGCAACACTACAGTTCTTTAAAGAGCTAATCTGGAATTTATAATAGAGTTTACAATAAATAAAACCAGTATCTCTTAATCTGAGATACTAGAAGAGGTATTTGTTGTAAACTTTGTACAGGGAAGCTTGTGTCACATTTGCGTACAAGGAGTACCCACAACAGTACTAGTCTAACTTCAGCACTGAAAAGCACTTGTTAAAAACAAGAACTAACACTGCATTAAATCTCAATCTTTTAAAAATAACTGATTAGAATTTCTAAATAACTGTCACTTCCATCACTGTATGCAGTGTTGTTGTAGCCATCTTGGTTCCAGGATATTAGAGAGACAAGGTGGGTGAGGTAATATCTTTTATTGGACCAACTTCTGCTGGTGAAAAAGACGAGCTTTTGAGCTTACACGTAAGAAGAGCTCTGTGTAAACTCGAAAGTGTCTCTCTTTCACCAACAGAAGTTGGTCCAATAGAAGACACTACCTCAGTCACTTTCTCACTTCCACTGTAAGTTATCCAGAGTGCTAATATCTTTTGATGGGGGGAAGCAGACTTCTTGGTCAGTAAGAGCTATACTACGCTCTGGTTTCATGCAGCTGTACAAGAAGATACATCCTCCTACTCAGGCACGCACAGTCTCTATCAGGATGCAGCCATTTTTCTACCCAGCTATTGTCCCCCTTACCCCAGTCAACAGAGCTGGCAGGCATGGGGAGAGAGGGAAGAATTCTACATCCCAAAAAGGAGTGAAAGTAAATTACTCCCCAGAAGCTGTGGAAGGAGTGGCACAATCCTTTCCTTGTGCAATTTCTGGGGCCCTGCACTTAAATACCACCCCATTGTCGGGGCTAGTCTAAAGCCTAAATCTAGTCCTACGCTGGATCCTCTGGGTAAAGGCAGTAAAATATACCTGTATGAACATTAAGAGATTCTATTGTATAGAGCACAGTTTTCTCAAACTGTGTGGTGTACTGCCCTGGGGGGGAGGGCACGAGGAGGTTTTCAGGGGGCATAGTCCTGCCCAGCCCTGTCCCAGGAGCAGCCTGCTACTCTCCCTCTCCTCACCTCCCTGACTGCTGGGGACTCCCTATGTCCCCTCCTATGTATTGCCCTGCTGCAGCCCAGACACCCAGCCGGCTGCAGCCTCATGTATTTTAAATCCTCCGGAGCCTGCAGAAGCAAGAAGCTCTTGGCATGGGGAGGACAAGGAGCCCCAGCCTGCTCTGCTCCACACCACACCACCTGGAGTCCTCCAGGAATGGAGCCAGTCACGCCCTGCTGACGTCCCAAGTGTGCATTGCCTGTTCCCCTCAATGAGTCACTTTCTGCCTTGGACAACCAGGAGTTGGAAGGGGGAGGGCAGGCAGGCTATATGACTCCCATGGAGAATGGGGCACAGCAAAAAAAAGTTTGGGAACCTCTGGTCTAAAGAAGCTTTTACCTTTGTGCAGATTGTTTTCATGCTGTGCAGTCTATCAAGTGACTCCTGGGGATTTCCTAGGTACTGTTCAAGTTCAGCATGTAAAATCCGCATGGAAAAGGGAACCATGGAACCTAGAATCATAATGAAACGTTTCTGAATTTGATTGCTACAGTTATCAATGCATATTGTTGCCTGTGGTCTATATGGTATTTCTTAAAACATATCCTAGGCATATTCACTAAAGTAAGTGATTAGGAATTAAAATCTCTAAATTCTCTTCTTCCCTTGATTTAATAACTAAATGTTAAATGAGGAAAATGTTTGCTACTTTATAGAATATTTTTGAACAGAGAAATATAAATATCTACAGACAAGCATAATCACAATGGTAAAAGTGTGCAACTAATTCATCCTTAAAACAATAGCATATGGTGTGTCTAGAAGTCCAAAAGAAATTAGAGAAATTTATTAGCAACTGAAAAATAAGGGTTTAGAATGGAAACTCATCTACAATTTAACTACAGAATTGCTACAGAAATACAATAACCCCTAATTTACCAATAGTACTGAAGAATTTAAGATGGATTTTCTGATGGCAGCTCTTAAACAAAGATGACACACACATTGAGAGAGAAAGATAACCAAATAAGAAAGGAACACAGATTAATGAAAATTAAATCACAGAATCATAGGACTGGAAGGGACCTTGAGAGATCGTCTAGTCCAGTCCCCTGCACTCACGCTTCCTCCAAATAAATAAAAAGCAGATTTAAAGGGCCCCTTAAAAAAAAAGACGAAAAGAAAAAAATAAAGATAGAAAACCCACTTATGTTAAAAGAAACTAGGTAAGAGAATGAAAATAGCAAATTGAACAAAAACTTAAGAGGAATACTGTAACATAGGTATATTAAATCTGATGTGTAATTAAAGAAAAACAAGGAAGTAAAATATGTTATCTGAGATTCTATTATCAGTACTTTGTATTGTAATAGTACCCAAAGGCCCCAGTAAGGATCTGGGATCCAATGTGCTCATCCCTGCAACACCAAACAGCTCCCCACCTCTCCCCCTACCCCTTTAGTTCAGTTTTTATTGTGTTAAATATTGTCTCCAGTGAAGACAGTAGTGTTCCTACGGAGGGACTCATTACGCTGTGAATCCCACACTGAATAAAGTCCTCCTTTCAGTGAGACAGAAGGATACCAAACGGAAGGGGTGGGGAAAGAGAACTTTAACCAATATTTGCAACAAAAAGATTGCCTTCTTTTAATGTTATTAGAAAGTAAAAAAAAAATACAGTAATCTAAGGACCCAATCCTGCAAGTATCTCAGCATCCTAATTGACTTCAATGAGACTCAGACCCACTCTGCACCTTATTTGCTCTCAGATATTTGCACGCTTCAATGGACACTGAGCAAAACTATCTGAGGGAAGAATCAGATCCTAAGAAACAAAGTTATTAGTAACAAATGGGAAAGTTATGATGGGGGAGAAGATGACCGAGAGAGAGAGAAAACACACTTGTCTATAAAAGTCTAGTACACTAACCTGATGGCATACTCTAAACTAAAGGGATTATCCTCCACAGAGTCTCATTTTTGGCTCACCAGTTTTCATAAACAGGATTCAGGAGCTTTTTAGAAAGGTGATGAGATTTTGCACCTGCTCTAATAAGGCACATGTATCAAAGGGGGAAATATACAAGGAGTTATTGTCTCTAAAGATTTTTTTTAAAAAACAAGACAGAATCTTAACCAGAAAACCACTCACTAATTATGACCTTAAGAGAACTCCAATTACATCTAAGTAAATTCCCTTTCTCCAAAGGTAAGTATCCCCAAAGGCTCCTCTTAGAGACTGAAGTGTTCCCTCTGTAGGAGTACACACAATCTGTGTTGTATACCTTATGCATTATGCAGCTATAGAAAGCAAAAATGTCTTTGGAATTCTTTTTAAGGAAACATTTAAAAATGTTATCAAACCAATAGCAAAGAGATTAATATGTCCTTATACTGACTAGTAATCAAGCACAATACAGGACAAAACAAGATAAGGAAAAATGCCTAGATCGCTAGAGAGCCAGATATGCAAGCTGGGGACAACCAAAGTGTAAGCACTGCAGACTCTCTTCATCAGGGAACACTGCGCTAAAATGGTTTTGTAGCAGAATGCTATGAACCTGAAATGCCTGTCTTGCAAATCTAAAAACATGACCTAAGGCTGGCCATATTCTCTACCACAACGTTGGATCAATGAGCTGTAATTCAACCTTCAAGTAATAATTCTACTAAGAAGTAATAACGAGAAATGCATAGACAGTATGGTTATTTTGGAGAAAAGTTGGCACATACTGGTGTGGTATGATCCATGCAACTCATGATATACTCTAATAGATTTTTCTGTGTCAAACAAAAGGAAAATTAGGTCCAGTTTGTGTAGCAAAGATTCAGAGAATGTGGACTATAAAGTGGAAAAACATTTAAAGGCTTAGAAGCAATTTTTGTTGATGAAGGCGTTATACCAATAACAATCCTGAAAAGAACTCAGAACAAGGCTTATTATTGGCTCTCTTTGTACAAACTAATAAAACCCAGTAACACAGCAGCAGTAATATCATGTGGGAGATCTGACTTGGGAACCAAATCAGCAAAGTTCAGCCCATAGGCAGTTCCACAGAGGAAACATGCCTCTCACTAACACATCACAGAATACGTAAACCAGCTTTGTAACTGTCTATTTTGGAAAGTTATTGATCCTCTACATTGCTGCATGAGGCCACTAGTGTGTGTGGGGGTATGCTATCAGAGGCAGCAAGGGAAGGAGTAACCCAGAACCACATTACTAAGCCGTATCACCAAAGCTGGTGTCACCTTATGTTAGAGAGATGAATGGAGCTGAAGGCCGACTGTATCTGGCTTATAAATCACACTTCCTGTGTGAGTAGAAAAACTCATTTCATTATTTTCTGATGCAGAAAGCTATGGGAACTCATAGTGTCCTGCAAAAAGTCACATACCAATTTTGGTACACGCTGAAAGTTCCCAACAGCTCAGTTAGGATGGGCATCCAGCACAGTATTACCTAAAAATATACTTTATTTGTATTATTAATTTATTATTTGTTAAGCACAAATGATGCGCTACTTCATTGAGGGCAGCTGGCCAGAAACCACTCAAATGTGAACCATTAGTATGAACCTTGCTGTGATGTCACAGCGTCCATCAAAGAGTACCGTAGCATGGAGCCAGTCCACAGGAAGTAAGAGATCAATACTTTGCTTCCACCCCTAGATTTTTATTTTATGCTCTTTGTGGCCCATGCTGACATCCCAGAAGGATCCAACACACTGGTGGTTTTTCTTCGCTCTGTTGCCTCTCCTGGAATAAATCTTGATAATATAGTTAGAATCGTTTTAAGTAAAATAATTTTTACTATAGTAATGTGATCCAAGCATGTCTGGAAAAATTTTACTGGCCAGCAGCCAGGGCAAGTATACACAAGGATCAGACAACTGAAATTCAGTTACTTACTGTTCACTGAACAGGCTGCCAACCTGAACTTAAAAATCCTGAAGGCACTGACTGTACTGCCCTCCCACCTCAGTTTCCTTGCATATCCTATTGAATAGCAGAAAAAAAAATGGATGATTTGCTTGGTTGGTTGGTTACTTTGCTAAATTATTTTTCTTGGTAAGTTGCACTTTGGGAGGAATGCACATAGCTATGCATATGCTGTCATGAAAATGTGGTAAAAGGAACTGTTGCCATCCAGTGAGGAGAGAAAACAACTTTTAACTTGAACCTCTGATAGGGCACTCCAATCAGTCAACTTCCCCAATATTTTGTAACTGCCGGTCAAATCAGGACCAGGAAATGGTCCTTTCAAAGGGAGAAACGTACGTGCATACACATCTTAATTTTAAGAACTAACTTTGTTTACAGAAAAACCCTGAAATGTTTTCCTTGTTGGACAATAAAGTTTGAGATCCAAACTTTCTCAGAAAAATCAGCTTGATCTCCTCCCCCCATATTGGATCTAGAAACATCTATCTTCATTTTTATTAAATGATTTTGATGTGGTTACTCTTAGGTACAACTCAGCAGCACCCATGTGAAAACATGACATTATGTTAATTTAAGAAACAATTGGGGACTTATTTTTCTGGGGAAAAATAATGATCATTACTTTATGTTAGACTTTAAAAGTCTTCACTTGTTTGTAAGTGTTACAACCTTCAAAATACATAGATATAAAACAAACAAATCAACTTCTCTTGAAAATTTTTATGGCATCCCTATAAATTGCATCTGAAAGGGTTTGTTCATAAAAAGTTTTATTTTTACTCTAGAATAATTGTTTAAAAGAAACCAACAAAAATACTTCAATATTTTCTACCTACTGTACAATCTCTAACATCCAAAAATTGAATCGGTGGCTTTTTTTCAGATTGAGGAAGAGGAATAATTATCTTTAAACTGCTGTGACAGAAAAACATTGAGAAAGACCGTGAGAGCATGAGAGAAGCAACAGCAAGTTACTAAAAATCTTTTGAGAAGGTGGATGATTGTGAATCTTTGTTATCAAAAGACTCTGCAAGGTGACCTATGTGTGTATCACGGTGGAAGGGAAGGTTATGAGCATAATGGGCTCTAAAAGCAGGTCAGTAGAATTTCATGGGGAGAACGGAGGATGAAAAAGGCAAAGACCAAACTGCAATATGACTCTTCTGAATCTTCAGTGAAGTCTCATCAAGCTCTACTGATAAAAGGTAAAAAGCAATCTAATGAGAGAATCACAGAAAGTGCTGACTTTGAAGACTTAACCGACTTAACAGAGCTCAATAAGAATTTTGGTCTAAACAATAGGACTTTGATTTGTTGCTCTGTGACACCACCACATCATATTGAATCAAAAGCATGTCTTTCAGTTTCCTCCTGCCGAGAGTAAGAAAACCAGTGCCAAAGGAGCTGACATGGAAGAGCTCATTCTAGTAGAAAAGGGCAAATCTACAAAAAACCCCAAAAAAACCCCAAACACAGCTTCCACTGTCCTATGAGGCATGGATGTTGAGCCTTTTGATTTAAAAAAAAAAAAATTCTTTTTGATGGTCTTAATATAAGGATAGTAACAAAGGGAAAATATACCGAGAATATTAGTACTGCAAATGTAACAAACCTCCCCCCCCCCAAAAAAGACAATGAAAATATCCTAAAGATAAAAAAATATACTAAATATACTAAAAAAAATATACTAAACACAGAACCAAAGAAAATAATCTAAATAAATTTTAAGAAGTTAGCACAGAGGATCACTGAAAATAATATAAGCTCATCTTTCTATTAATTAAAATATCTGAAAGAAAAACATATCTATAGTAAAAATATAATACTTAAAATTTTGCTCTCTGAAATGAATACATATGGTTTTAAATAATTACTGAAACAAGATGAAACAAAACAATTCCACATTAGTTTAATAATGTCATAGTTGAATATGTAATTATAAAGATTTGCTTAAATTGTGAGGTAATTAGTCACCCAAACAGTATTTTTTGTTAAATGTGACAAATTGAGGAGTTTTGTGTGTGCATATTGAGACACCAGAAAAAATATATTTGCTACTATAAGCAAAACACAGGATAAAAATCTACTGTTCCAGTTTGGAAAGAAAGAAATTCGAGTATACTGCCAAACTAATAAACACTGATGGAGAGAATGACTCACAACATTGACACTCTGCCTCCCCATCTACTCAAGCACCTCCCACAAAAAATAAAAATATGTAACAACCTAAAACACAAGCAAACAAAAAAAACACCACAGTATTTTCCTTAAAAAGAGATGACAGCTGGAGACTCCAAGCAGTTCATTAGGGAGTTCACTACTGCTACTGATTTGATGTGGAAGGTACTCAGATACATGGTGATGGGCGCCAATGTTAAGCGGACAGACAGGACTTTGCAATATGAAACATGAATAATACATTAAGTAGTTTTAAAATAGCATGCTGCTGAATCTATAAATAGGAGAACTTAGGTATATTTACAATATAAATCAATTATAGTGATGAGAAAACATGAAAACTAAAACCGTAGCTGAACAAGAAATGTGAAATTTAAATATTTTATGTTGTTGTAAAGCATTTCTATGTGAATTGTCTTGCATGTGATTACATTGGAGATATCTAGGTTATGAGCTGTGAGGGCATCACTACCCTCTTACAATAAAAAAAAAAAATTCAAGTTGAACAGGATCATATAATCAGATTTACCCAGGAACGCACAAAGAACATTATCTATGGAGTATAAAGAGAATTCTTTAAGACCATAGGTATTTCACAACAGTTGCTTAAAGAAGAAGTTGCAACAATTAGTATTCTGGAGCTTTAATGCTACGTAAACTTTTGATGACTACATGCTATCTGTGATAGCCACTAGTGATTAATATTTCTGCTATGAAAAGGAAGGGATCCTTCGAAGCTTTGTGGAAATGAAGGCAAGAACAGGAAACTGTTGTTCTCTCATTATCATTGCAATATTCCCTCAAGTCTTGTCTCTTTTTTTCCCCCTCATTGTCTCTACAAAGTAAACAAAACTCTCAGTCCCAATTCATCAAAACTTGGCCGCTTGTAAGCAACACCCAATCCTCTCTGCAACAGCTTCCTAGTAAACTGCAGTGGAAGAAAATCTGCTGCAGTTCTCTTCTAAGCATGCTCTTACAGCTCAAAACAAATATTTGCACTAATTATTGTTTAAAACAGCTTTAGTGTTACTCAGCACTACAAGCTTAATTTTGACCCTACTAAAGTCAAAGGGAATTTTGCCACTGACATTAAAGGGAGCAAGATCCAGACCTAGGGCAAAAAAGTATTAAGGAAAAACAAAACAAAAAACACACTTGGGGGGAGGGAAAGGTGAAAATTCAGGCACTAAAAATTCATTCTTCTTGAGATATTTAAGCTTTTAAAAGACTAATCTTCTGTATTTATATAAATCTACATTGTATAAAGAAAAGAAAACTAAAAATCTCAGATGTAAAATAGGGAAAATATTTCTCTTCATTTCAAACCTGCTAAATTACTACTCTGGTATGCATCCGATGAAGTGAGCTGTAGCTCACGAAAGCTCATGCTCAAATAAACTGGTTAGTCTCTAAGGTGCCACAAGTACTCCTTTTCTTTTTTCTTTTTTCAGAGTTGCCAACTCTTGCAACTTTATCATGAGTCTTGGGATATATTATGTTTTATTTTAGGTTTTATTTAAAGACCCAGTGCCTGAAAACAAGTGATAATGAAAAGGTGAGACTCTCACAATAAAAAGAAAAGTAACTTTCTAGCCTTCATGGCGGTGAAGAAAAGCTTGGAAACACGGCCCAAGTGTACATTAAAGGCTCAGAAACTAGAAAGCAAATCACAAGAACCCCACATTTATTACTTTCTTAAGTCTCATGATCTTAAAGTCAATCTCATGATTTTTTGGGGGGTATTTATGATTTCTGAACATTTGGAGTTGGCAATAAGCGATACGATACTGTAAATATGAAGAGGGCCAAATTCCAGATTTACTTTGATAGAAGTCGCATGTAAATGAACCAAATAATATTTAAGACTCAGAATAAAGTGAAATCATGAATGATATAGTCAGAGAATAAAGTAGAAGAAAATAAGTTAAAAGGAAAAGCGAAAAAAGTTAGTTAAAAGAGATGCACTGGTGCAGCTGTGCCACTGCAGCACTTACTGAAGATGGGACCTATACGGACGAGAGAGCTTCTCCTGTCAGTTTAGGTACTCCACCCCCTTGAGAGGCTGTAGCTATGTCGATGGAGAAGCCATCCTGTTGACATAGCACTGTCTACACTGGGAGCTAGGTTGGTATAACTATGCTGCTCAGGGCCCCATGGTTTATAAACTAACAATTTATGATTTTTTTATTTAAAATGTTCTCCTGCATCACTTTAATAGATCACAAAAAACAAAAAGTGAAAAAGACGTGGACAATAACTAACATCCAGATAATTCACTAAGAAAGAATAAAACAAGATGTTACACTTCAGTAGAGAAACTTTTGGAAAAATCCACGAAATTGTTGAAACTTAATCAAGTACTTGAAGGAACAGGAAATAGAGAAAAATAAAAAAGGTGTTCACAGATTAATGCAGATCCATAAGTATGGCTAAGTAAGGCTTGTCATAACCATAAGGGTAGCCTAAAATTCCTCCTTACCTGTAAGGGGTTAAAAAGCTCAAAGAACCTGGTTGGCACCTGACCAAAGGAACCAATGGGGGACAAAAGATACTTTCAAATCTGGGGTGGGGGAGAGGCTTTGTTTTGGGTTCTTTGTTTCTGTGTTCATTTGCTCTTGGGACGAAGAGGGACTGGACATTAATCCATGTCCTCCAAACCTTTCTGAACCAGTCTCTCATATTACAGAAACTGTAAGTACAGCCAGGCAAGGTGTATTAGTTTATCTTTGTTTTCTCAACTTGTGAATTTTCCCTTTGCTGGAGGGAGGTTCATCCCTGTTTTGTTGTAACTTTGAAACTAAGGCTAGAGGGGGGTTCCTCTGTGTTTTGTGCATCTTTTGTTACCCCGTAAAGTTATCTTCCAACCTGATTTTACAGAGGGGATTTTTACCTTTAAAAAAAATTCCTTTAAGAACTGATTGATTTTTTTTCAGTGTCCAAAGATCCAGGGATTTGGGTCTGTGTTCACTTTGTAACCAATTGGTTAGGATTTTATTCTCAAGCCCCTCCCCCCAGAAAGGGGGTGTAAGGGCTTGGGGGCATATTTTGGGGGAACAGGAACTCCAAGTGGTCCTTTCCATGATTCTCTGTCTAAATCACTTGGTGGTGGCAGCATACTGTTCAAGGACAAGGTGGAATTTGTGCCTTGGGAAAGTTTTTAACGTAAGCTGGTAAAAATAAGCTTAGGGGGTCTTGCATGCGGGTCCCCACATCTGTACCCCAGAGTTCAGAGAGGGGAAGGAAACCTGACAAGGCTTAAGCAAGGTAGTGCAAAAAGTAGTTGAAGTAGAATAAAGAACAACAGATGCAAGGAATAGGAATTTCTTAGACTCCCATACATAAAACAAAGTTAATAGAACACTGAGGATCCATGATTAAGTGTGCAAACTTAAGGTTTCAGGCACAACTTTTATCTCTTCCCTTGTGCACATACAATACAATATAGTCTTGGTCACATGATTTTATACAATCTCTAAAGTAATACAACTGTAATATACTTTTTCTGCAACTTTACAGCATATTGTATTCTTACATATTTACACTATATTCACTGTGAAAACAGTTTAAACTATTACTGACACTTTCTATATGATAAAGTATCTTCTCTCTAACATATCCAGTTTTAATAATTTTGGTCCAGAACCTGCCAACACTCATGAACACAAGTAATTCAATTGAACTCACTTATGCACATGAGTAATTCAATTCAATGGGACTACTCAAATGCATAATTTTTTTGCAGGCCTTTCGGCCTGATTCAGCACTCACTAAACCAACAGAAAGAATCAATGAGCCAGGCCTTTGGTCAGTAAACTTCATAGAGTGCATTTGCTTTTGAATCACTAGCACAGTCTTCCTCAGACAGTGTACATCAAAGGATGAGAGAATTAATCAAAGTTCATCTGTCTGTGAACTTTGATGGCCTATACATAACCAGCAAATTTTCACTGTCACATGTTGTTCTATGTAGTATGCTGAACTAGTATGTTTTTTACACACAGTATTGTGCACTTCTTTGTATATCCAAACAGAATGTAAAATCCTGTAGATAGGGCTGTTGAAAAAACCCCTCTTCTGCTTTATTAACTGAGAAATAATATGACATCATGTAGTCCAATATTGTAACATATACGCACAAGGGGAACCATAATTGTCACTTCATGCCTTTTGAATACTTAACCATGCAACTTTAACAGTCTATTAATATAGTTTAAAACAAAACAACCCATTTTTTTAAAATTTAAAAAGAAAAAAGGTGGACACGCCAAAAAAAAGTATCCTTCTCCAAGATTTCAAAGTTCTGCTTGCTTGCAAAAAAAAGCAACATAGTTCTTCAATATGTAATTTACTATTTGGCTAGACACACCTGGCATGCCCTATCCCATACTCTTTAGGAGATTTACAAGTGATCAGTCAGTTGCCTGGAAAACTAATTTGAGTACATATGAATGCACAGCCTTCCTCAAGGGACTTATCCAACAGCCATTTAGATCAATGGAAAGGCTCCCATTGACTTCAATAGGCATTGGATTCAAAGTTTCAGGTCAGGAAGGGTACATTAGATCATTTAGTATGATCTCGTGTATATCATAGGCCATTAAAACTCACCCTACTACCCCTTTACTGAGCCCAATAACTTATTTTTGACTAAAACATAACCTGTGTTTGGCTAAAATATATCTTCCAGAAAGCCATCCAGTCTTGATTTGAGAACATCAATCAAAAGGAGGAGAAAATCCACCATATCTCTTGGTACGTTGTTCCAGTTAAAAATGTGTGCCTAATTTCTAATTTGAATTTGTCTGGCTTCAGCTTTGAGCCACTGGTTCTTGTTATGTCTTGTCTTGCTTGTCAACTATGATGCTGGAAAATCCTTTTCAGATCACTGCTTTCCAGCATACAGTCCCCGATTCTATAGATATGATCTGCAGTCCTTGTTCCTAGTGTATACCTTTGCATTTGGCTATATTAAAAAAAAAACACAATTTTATTTTAAATGGAATCATGCCCTAAGTGCACTCTGTGACACATGATAAGTATGTGATTTTTCCAATGCCCACAATTCAGTAAAATCGAAGTAAATTTCCATGGCAAATTTCAATAATTTCAGCTTTAGGATTACATTACTAAGCAACAAAGTTATAAAAATAATTTTATTATTTTTATTTACAGTATTTTTTCCCCACGCTTCCTTTGCTTAAAAGCATTTGAACCGTTTTGTTGAAACTGTCCAAAACTTTCAGGTAGAAACCAAGTATGGAAAATTTCAGCACATGATCTGAAAGTTTCAGAAAGTTCTGAATAATTGAATAAATGGGCTTAGAATGGAAACCACTTCCCAAATTTAATCAGAGTGGGTCATAACTAATTTCCTGCTATATTTAATTTGTAGACCAAAGAAAATCAATGCTGTGCGACCATGTATGAGGTGCATGGAAATACGACAGACATAATATTAACATTCAGATATGAAATTTACATACAATGACTACATGCGCCAACCAAGATTGTGGCCACATTGTGCTAGGTACCATAAAAGAAAATACCGTAGTAAGAGACAAATCTTTCCCTGAAGAATTTACAATCTAAACAGACAATATAGACCAACCGTGAGAGAAAGGAAGTATCATTATCCTCCTTTACAGTTGGGGCAAGTGACTTGCTCAAAGTCCCCCAGAGAGTCTGGGCACTGAGTCCACTGCCATAATCATAACACCATCCTTCCTCGAAGAGGGAAGTAGTCATGGTGGAAGAGCTGGGGAGAGTGAGCAGTGTGAATGGATGAAGTAATCATTTGCATGTTGAAAACACTGGGTGCTTCTGAATGGAAGTATTTCAAGATGGAAGAGGTGATTGGCAGAGAGTATATCAGTATGGAGAAAGGATTGTTATTTTTGTTTTATACATTGTTTCAACTACCTGGAACAAAAATGAGAAGCAGCAATGATATTTGTTGATTATAACCTCTCAATAACAATAGTATTATAAAGATCTGATAAATGGATTACAGAATTCAGCAAATGAAATTTAATCTCATCAACCTATGGATCAAAGACAGTAAAAGGGAATATATCTGCTTCAATAACCAATGGATTACATGGGAAAAGAGAAAGCAAGAAAGTATGAGTATATTAATACTAATCTATGACAGAAATAAATGTGCTATATTACATAATTAATCAACCAGTGGAACAATTTAACAAAGGTCATGGTGAACTCTTCATCACTGACAATTTCAAAATCAAGATTGGATGTTTTTCTAAAAAGATATATTCTAGGAATTATTTTGGGGAAGTTCTCTGGCCTGTGTTATACAGGAGGTCAGATTAGATTATCACAGTGGTCTTTCCCAGCCTCGGATTCTACAGAATTAAGTGTCAACTATATTGTCTGAAAGCGTTCCCTGTACTTGGTTACCTGCTGTTCTGTGGTCTGAACTGCATTGCCTAACTTAAGCCCAGCCCTGCAAAGGGCCCTTACATAGGTGGACATATACATCCATGTAGAATCCCACTAGGCAAAGGGATGCGATGCACACATCGAGGACCGGCTGTATGCAGCCCTCCGCAAGATCAGAGACTTTGATTATAAACTCCTTCGGGTAGAGACCAGGTCCTCTATTATATATTATTGAATACTGTACCAAATATACTGATGCTGATCAAATAACAAGTACACCTCCAAATAGCAGTATATAAAAACAAATAGTATGTCCTGAAATTCAAATGCATATATATTGTTAAAAGGGTTTTCTACTCTCCAGTTGATGTTTATAAGGTTTTTTTCAGCAAGGGAGAAATTGACTGGCTATCCAGCAGAACAGCGAAAGTAACACTGCCAGTATTACTCACTTGAAAAGCTAGTGAACAAAAGAGAACAGCCTACTTCTACTGCCAGCTACTGGAGTTCTCCTTTAACTCAGGTGCTGGAGGTCTCCATACTCAAGGTCCCTAAATTTAAACACTGTTGATAGCTTTTGGGGTTCTAAAAGCAGCTTTGTGTATAGTAAAAAGTATAGACAATGGGAATTTAAGTTACTTTTTTCCCAATGAGTTACCTTAGGTGTTACTTTTAATTATAGTAGGTTCAACATTTTCAGAGAATATAATTTTCAGGTTGACATTGTCCTTTTAATATATTAATAGCATAAAAGAAGGCAAAATTGAATGGTACCAGAAAAAATAAATCTCTCTTAAAAGCAAGATAGATAATCCAAAGACCTTGGAACAGATGGAACAATCAGTAAGATCAGGTAAAATTTGCTAAGGCCAAACATTCCAATTCATGTTCCAGTAAGAACAGCTGCATATTTTGACAGGTGTCATAACAAACACCACCTGATGCCAATCACCAAATTTAAAATGAGAGACCAGAATGTAGCTGCAACAGTTCTAGACCAGAAAAATGAGGATTTCAACGGCTGGCAATTAAGTGTGAGTGCTTCGCCTTCACACCCTAAATGCCTAGATATGCTTCCTGATCTGCTGTCTACAGCCTGCCCAAATGCATCATGGGTGGTAAATACCAGCAGCAATCAAATTAGTGCTTAACTAGGCTATGGCGCTCACTGTGAAGAGAAACTATTTAGGATTAGCTATGTGATCCTAATGAATTTCCTCTGCAAGAAAACCCTTGATGTAGAAGGAAAATACTAACCCTAGTCTCCGGAAGTCATTTTGGATCTGTACCATTTCTTTCATACCTTTCTATAATCTTCCTAAACACTAAACATTTTCCACCTAGAAAGGTTGTATAAGGAAACAAGCATCCTTGTAAGGAGGAAATACAGAAAACTAAAAGGAGGGAGTGGGGAAAAGGAAAGGAAAAAAAAGAAAGCAAAAGGAGAAAGAAAAAAATACAAATTATTTAGCTCCAACTGTATACTTGGAAGTGCACAAATTTATATGGAGACATAGGCACAATTTTCAAAAGTGCCTAAAGCCCATTTTCAGAAGTGACTTAGGGCTTGTCTACACAGTGGGCTAATATGCACTATGGGGGTGTGATTTCCAAAGCACACTAATGTGTTGTGCATTAACTGGTCTGTGCAGGCCCTGCTGGTGCACACTAAAGGTTCCTAAAGCTAATGCAGTGCTATTTGAAACAGTACTACATTAAAGTGAACTAGGGAACCTTTAGTGCATATCAATAGGGTCTATACAGACCAATTAATGTATAACACACATTAGCGCACTTTAGAAATCACACCCCCGTAGTATACATTATTCCACTTTGTAGACAATCCTTAGTCACTTAGGCTCCTAAGTCCCACAGACTTTCAATGAGATTTAGGCTCCCCAAGTGCCTGCCATTTTTGAAAATGGGATTTAGGCACTTCTGAAAATTTTACTTGCTGGTACCCACATCAAACAGTTTACAATTTAAACACACACAAACCAGTTGGATACATATAATGCATTGGTTGCTGTTATGAGTTGAGACGTAGTTTGGAAATCTTGCAAAAATATTTTTTCAAGGGTTTGGAGGATAATGAAGCTGGAAGAAAGAGATAAAGAAATATGAAGATGGCAGACCAGAAATAACAGTGGTTCTCTTACCACTGGTGACCATCGTAATTTTTCTCCACTGAAAATTACATAGCATGCTAGAATTTGGAAGTGAGTAACCAATCTCCACTTTTGGTTGCTCACTTCTAAAGAGTGCCATGTGTAACTAGACTAAGCAGCCATACAAGTGACTACATAACTTACCTTTTTGCCATGGTGCTGCATAAATTAACAAACAGACAAATATACTCACCCTGAACCACCTGGTGTTAATCACAATTTGTGAAATGCTGTATTAGAAGATTTATTCAAAGACAGAACAAGATAAAGGCTGAGCATCAAAATACACATAAATTTAAAGGGATTGTAAAGATCTGTCACACAACCCAAACAAAATAGCTGACAAACTTCTCCAGCTCTGCTAGAGATTTTAGTATCTTTCCTGCAATCATCAGAGGCTTGAGGGATGAACTCTTTGCTAACACTGGAGGTCTGCGACAACTGCATTACATGTGGCAACAGATAGGAATGTTGACACCATATATAACAAGGGTTCCACTTTTTTTTTTTTTTTTCCACAATTTACCTGTGGAATAGATTAGCAAATGTCTGCTACCGATAAGATGACACAGCTTCTGCCATCTCTTTTTTCTGTGTTTTCTCTCACACTTTTCTTTTTCCTGTCTGTTCTTTTTTCGTTGTTTTCCCTCCCCACTTGTTCTGTTTCTTCCCTACCCACCACTTTTCTCCTACTCCCTATTCCTTCACAACTCTCTGGTAGCTCCAATCTCACTTCAATTTCTCCATTCACCAGAAGGTTATTTGTTGATGGACATCCACCAATATCATTCAAAGCTGAGTCAAGCCACAAAAATGGGGAAAAGCTTGGGCCAGGAGGCTGCTCTCTGAATCTTCAACCCTGTACAAGTGAGTTGTTCCACATACTCAGCTACTTTGGGGCCACACAAGAGCAAGGCAGGGGGCTTTCAAGCAGTCAGCTGCCACTTCACCTGAAGATGCAGCAGCACATTTGCTGTGAGACTGTGTGGATCTGTAGTTTCCCAACCCACAGTGATCTTCTGTTTTGCTCCATGCCCCTCGAAACTAGTCTTTTTGGAACCCATCTGGGAGCAGAGGTTCCAGAAGAACTCAGGCATGTAAGCAGGACATGACACATTTTTGTATTACACATTCACCAGCTATTGCCCAAAAACTCTGAATAAGTGTAGGCACAGAAAATAAATGTGCCTCTGTGACAAAGAGGCATACGGCAAGTTTCCTGTTAGATCTTCGGTAGCTTCTTTGTGATCACATGCATTTACCAGGTGCAATTTCACCTTGTATATATTATGTCCCACACAAGAAATCAGCACAAGGGACTTTTCAACAGCATGAGTTACTTCACGGGTTAGCGTATTGGTGCCCGAGGCACAAATGTTTAGTATACGAATGTTTACTATATCTGGCATGTAAATAACCTTGCAACGCTGGCTACTAAAGTGCCATGTGAACACCTGTTCTTACTTTCAGGTGACGTTGTAAATAAGAAGTGGGCAGCATTATCTTCCATAAACGTAAAAAAACAAGCAAACAAACCTTGCTTGTCTAAGCGATTGGCTGAACAAGAACTAGGACTGAGCGGACACGTAGGTTCTAAAGTTTTACATTGTTTTGTTTTTGAGTGCAGTTACGTAACAAAAAAAAAAAAATCTACATTTATAAGTTGCATTTCCAAGATAAAGAGATTGCACTACAGTACTTGTACGAGGTGAACTGAAAAATACAATTTCTTTTGTTTCCTTTTTTACAGTGCAAATATTTGTAATCAAAAATAATATAATGTGAGCACTGTATACTTTGTATTCTGTGTTGTAACTGAAATCAACAAATTTTAAAATGTAGAAAACATCCAAAATATTTATAATAAATTTAAATTGGTATTCTATTATTAACAGTGATATTAAAATTGCGATTAATTGTGAATAATTTTTTAAATCAAGTTAATTTGTTTTGAGTTAATCGCTTAAGTTAACTGCGATTAATTGGCAGCCCTACTTTCTATTAAAACCTCAAACTATTCTTGGATAGGAGTCAGCCACAAAGGGAACATAGTCCTAGTTACAGGGAGCAAAAGCAAAAACCGCTAGAATAATAGTTGAGGGCTGTTTAGACTCTCACCATAAGATTTTCCGCCTTTACCAGCCACCCAGAAGTATCATCCTGTGGCTACAATACAGCTGCAACTTGAAAACCCAAGTACTTGTACTAAGACTAGTAACATTGTTCATGAGAAGGTGCGCAGTGTGAAATCAGTTTCTTGAACTTCTTCAATAAAATATTGAAGAACATGTTCCTTAGTTAGCATCTACATTTAACTTTCCACAAGACCACACAAGACAATGGGGGACTGGGTGGCTGATTTTATTTCAAAGGAATAAGAAAAATGACAACACTGGGAGGAAGTTAAAAGAAAGTAGGTAGTGAATTGTGCATGCAAGGGAACTTTAGTAGGTCAACCTCCCACCCCTTCTGTCATAAATATAAAGGGAAGGGTAACCATCTTTCTGTATACAGGGCTATAAAATCCCTCCTGGGCAGAGGCAAAGTCCTTTTACCTGTAAAGGGTTAAGAAACTCAGGTAACCTGGCTGGCACCTGACCCAAAATGACGAATGAGGGGACAAGATACTTTCAAATCTGGAGGGGGGGAAAGGCTTTTGTCTGTCTGTATGATACCTTTGCTGGGAACAGATCAAGGATGCAAGCCCTCCATCTCCTATAAAGTTAGAAAGTAATCTAGCTGGAAAATGCGTTATGTCTTCTTTGTTTTGGCTTGTGAAATTCACTGTGCAGGAGGAAATGTGTATTCCTGTTTGTGTGTCTTTTTGTAACTTAAGCTTTTGCCTAGAGGGATTCTCTATGTTTTTAATCTGACTGCCTGTAAGATTATGTTCCATTCTGATCTTACAGAGTTGTTCTCTTATCTTTTTTTGTTCTGTTTTTTAAGAATCTGATTGGGTTTTTTGGGTCTTAAAAATCCAAGGCTGGTTTGTGCTCATCTTGTTTATACTCAAGCCTCCCCAGGAAAGGGGGTGTAAAGACTTGAGAGGATATTTTGGGGAAATAGGAACTCCAAGTGGTCCTTTCCCTGTTCTTTGTGTAAATCACTTGGTGGTGGCAGCATACTGTTCAAGGACAAGATGAAATTTGTGTCTTGGGAAAGTTTTTAATGTAAGCTGGTGAAAATAAGCTTAGGGGGTCTTTCATGCGGGTCCCTACATCTGTACCCTAGAGTTCAGAGTGGGGAGGGAACCCTGACACCTTCTATCTGTGTTGTGAATTTGGGAAAAAACACAAGATATATTATCTTCAATTTCTGTAGCATTTAAAACATTCATTCAAATAGAGATTTTAATTTAGAGTTTAAATTTAATGTAATAGAAAATGTTAATTTTCAATAGTCTATTAACCAGAAACAAACCCAAACCATCCCAGGTGTGAACTGGATAGCAATTGAAATCTTTTCTATCAATCCTCTCATAGAAACATAGGAATCAGAAATGGAAAAAGACCTCTATTATTGCCGGTGGCTTTATAAGCTGCTATTGTAATGAACACAGACACAACCGCTATGTTTAATAATAGCGTAGGTTGTGTACACACAAACGAAAAACCACAACCCCATGAAAAATCATGGAATCCATGACTCATGAAAGCCATGACAAATATTCAGCCTCAGATGCCCCAGTGTATTATATAAAGCAGACGTGCAGGCAGCAATTTCGAAGACAGCTCATTGCCCAAATACCGAGCCTACTTTCATTAGCTATTACAGGGCAGAAAGAAGAGCAAAACAGACCTCTGCATTTTCCACTGAATGCATCCGATGAAGTGAGCTGTAGCTCACGAAAGCTTATGCTCAAATAAATTGGTTAGTCTCTAAGGTGCCACAAGTCCTCCTTTTCTTTTTGCGAATACAGACTAACACGGCGGCTACTCTGAGACCTCTTTATGTTCCTCTTCCCAGAAGAAAATGTCTCACAAGGATGACCTTTCTGTACACTATCAGCTACTGAATTTTGGATAGATCAAGTCTCCTTGTAGCTACACTTGCAACTGTGAAGAGTAAAATGAAAACTCCTTCTGTATTAACACAGAGAAACTCTAAGAATAAAGACAGGTTTCAGAGTAGCAGCCGTGTTAGTCTGTATTTGCAAAAAGAAAAGCAGTACTCGTGGCACCTTAGAGACTAACCAATTTATTTGAGCATAAGCTTTCGTGAGCTACAGCTCACTTCATCGGATGCATTCAGTGGAAAACACAGTGGGGAGATTTATATACTTAGAGAACATGAAACAATGGGTGTTACCATACACACTGTAACGAGAGTGATCATTTAAGGTGAGCTATTACCAGCAGGAGAGTGGGGGGGGGGGGGGAGGAGAGAAAACCTTTTGTAGTGATGATCAAGGTGGGCCATTTCCAGCAGTTGACAAGAACGTCTGAGGAACAGTGGGGGGTGGTGCGGGGGGGGGGAATAAACATGAGGAAATAGTTTTACTTTGTGTAATGATCCATCCACTCCCAGTCTCTATTCAAGCCTAAGTTAATTGTATCCAGTTTGCAAATTAATTCCAATTCAGCAGTCTCTCGTTGGAGTCTGTTTTTGAAGTTTTTTTGTTGAAGAATTGCAACTTTTAGGTCTGTAATCGAGTGACCAAAGAGATTGAAGTGTTCTCCGACTGGTTTTTGAATGTTATAATTCATGACGTCTGATTTGTGTCCATTTATTCTTTTACGTAGACACTGTCCAGTTTGACCAATGTACATGGCAGAGGGGCATTGCTGGCACATGATGGCATATATCACATTGGTAGATGGTGGAATTCCTCAAGGATTTCAACAATTTCCATCCCACCATCAACCTCAGCCTGGACCAGTCCACACAAGAGATCCACTTCCTGGACACTAGGGTGCTAATAAGCGATGGTCACATGACCACCACCCTATTCTGGAAACTTACTGACTGCTATTCCTACCTACATGCCTCCAGCTTTCATCCAGACCACATCACATGATCCATTGTCTGCAGCCAAGCTCTATGATACAACCACATTTGCTCCAACCCCTCAGACAGAGACAAACACCTGTAAGAATGCTTGATAGAGATCTTGGGAATGCATGACTGGGAGTGGATGGGTCATTACACAAAGTAGAACTATTTCCCCATGTTTATTCCCCCCCCGCGCCACCCCCCACTGTTCCTCAGACGTTCTTATCAACTGCTGGAAATGGCCCGCCTTGATCATCACTACAAAAGGTTCCCCTCCCACTCTCCCGCTGGTAATAGCTCACCTTAAGTGATCACTCTCGTTACAGTGTGTATGGTAACACCCATTGTTTCATGTTCTCTATGTATATAAATCTCCCCACTGTATTTTCCACTGAATGCATCTGATGAAGTGAGCTGTAGCTCATGAAAGCTTATGGTCAAATAAATTGGTTAGTCTCTAAGGTGCCACAAGTACTCCTTTTCTAAGAATAAAGTCTGATTATAACAAACTACAGTTATTCATTAATATCGTGCAGTACACATTAAAATCACTTGTTTGTATTTCTAGATGTGGTCTCTCAAAATATATCAAACTATTTTCTGTAAGCAACTTTAGTTTAAAGCTAGTCACATTAAGAGTATACAATTAGAAATAAAAATAACTGTCAACAGCTTTCAAACGACATTTACCTCTTTCTCCAGCTTAGACAATGCATGATATGTTCCAAAATATCTGAAGTTGCATATTAGAGGTAAGAAACTGGCTGGAGGCAAGTTTTCTGGAGACTATTTTTACTCCTGGAGATAGTGCTGATATTCTGAATCAGCAGGTCAAATACAGGCAACATAGGCTGGTTATCTTATTTCACCTTAAAATGTCTCCTCATATCAAAACTTGATTTCTTACTCACACTAATGTTCTCTTTTACCAAAATAATCTCTGGAACCAGGTCCAAAGTATCAACTATAAGAAAACAGGTTAGTGTGTTTCCCTTTTCAGTTTACAATTTAAGATTTCAAAGACTAAGGCCTTGTCTACACTACCGGAATAAGTCGACCTAAGTTACGCTACTACAGCTATGTGAATAATGTAGGTGGAGTTGACATAGCTTAGGTTGACTTACTGCATTGTCTACACTGCACTGCGTTGACTGGAGATGGTCTCGTTCTGGTGGAGTACTAGAGTCAACCGGAAAGCGCCCTTGGTCATTTTAGCGGGTCTTCAATAGCCGCACTAAATCAACCCCCACTGCATCGAGCGCCGTAGCGTCGATCCCTGGTAAGTGTAGACATCGCCTAAGAAATGTAATAAATTCCCAGAACATTCAGCGTATGGATTTTTTCTTTTTAAAACAGAACTAACAGATATGGTTTTAGATAATTTATTGAAATCTGGCTGGTCCATTGAAAGAAAGCAATCCAAGTAAACAACTTTATTTCTTTTCAGATGCTATTCTATTCCACAAGCTGGCAGCCTTTTGGATTTCTTTGTATGTGTATAAATCTTGCTTGAAGCAAAGTATGCATGTGGCCACTCAAACAATTGAGAACACAAGTATTTTATAAACGGAGCTGAAAATTTACTTTAAAAATAAGGACATCTATGAGGAAAGTTAGTGAGTATCATACAGAAAAGACATCAGTACAGGAAACAGCTGAGAAAGGAGACAAGGAAATAAAGGTAAATTAGAGGAGCTGGGGAGAATTATGTAGATACAGCAGTAGGCATAAAAGAAAGACTCCAACAAATGTGTGCCTACAGAAATTTTTTCCACTGAATGCATCCAATGAAATGAGCTGTAGCTCACGAAAGCTTATGCTCAAATAAATTTGTCAGTCTCTAAGGTGCCACAAGTACTCTTTCTTTTTGAGTATACAGACTAACACGGCTGCTACTCTGAAACCTACTCTATCTCACACTAGTTTTCTGTAAGTTTAATTCTAAAAAAGGGAAAAGGGGCATACCATATCACAGGTGAAGTTAGGATGAAGTCTGTAGTAGAGAGAGTCTGGAGCACTGGGCTTGGTACAAGATCTGAGGCCTGAATCAGAGGCCGTGAATTAAAGCTAGGCCAAGTATTAAAGTAGCTGGTTATAAGTTTAGGAATTTGATAGAGTTGTTGCTAGCGTATTAAGTATTAGATATTTACATAAATATATTTCAATGCTAGTATAGCTATACACCAATATAGTACAAGATAAGATTGTTTGACAGAATAATGAATAGGGATGTTTTGTTCAAGATATCAGGAACAAGGAGAGGTAACAGATGTCATGAAATATATAAAGGTGTCATGTAAGTTGTGTTTTCCAGTTGTTTGTCTCAGCCTATAAATGTTGGGGTACCTCGCCTTAATCCTTTGTGTGGCCTAGGGGAGAGCAGAAATTCCCACTGCTGACTGAGCCTCTCCTTGCTATTAGGCACTCATGTGTTAGCCTGCCTGTAATCACAGAGCCAGGGCACCAATATTGTGCCTAGGAGGCAATAAACCTGGCCAAGTGTCTGTCACCAAACCGTGCCTGTGGTCTTTATGAGTAACATCAAGATTTGCTGAATGAGCAGGCTGCCTTATCTGCTGTTAGTAGTGATAACATTGGAGCTTCAAGGACAGAAGCACTGGGCAGCATGAACAGCATTACTGAGGCAACGACACTCCAGCCTTCAGCACTTGGTCTATGGAACCAGCTATCTGCGCAGAGCTGGGACAGCACATCGAAAGAATACAAGCCAACTGACAACAGAGTGCTATAGATTATATTGCCTCCACAGAACCACTGTGTAGGATGTCGCACACCATGCCTTGCCAACCACAAAACAATTCAAAACCAGTAAATTCATTAGGAGCTCACATGCATGGACTATAAATTCCAACTGCAAATATAAAGGCCGTATTCACCTCACCTTCTCTGTTCTCTTCAGCCTCAAGGCTGTTTGCAGATTCCAAAGAAAAAGGGGATTATGGGATATCAGTATGTATTTGTATGTACAGAAAAAATAGCCTTCCTTTCTTCCCTAATGAAATTGCCTTGGCAGATCCCTCTATAGATTAGCAGACAGTAGCAGTGCACACAGAAGGGTTAAGGAATAGTAATTACAGAGACCAAAACCTGTTCCTGAAACAAGCATCTGCTCTGGCTCACAAATGGGGGTAATCATCCACACAAATACATTTTTGTTTAACTGGATTTACAGTTGGCCAAATGTACCACCAGTCACTTTGGAAAGTGCCACAGAAGAATGTTTGCAGTGTTGTTGTAGCTCTGTTGGTGCCAGGTATGACAGACTCAGGGTGGGTGAGGTAATATCTTTGATTGGACCAACTTCTGTTGGTGAAGGAGACAAGCCTTCGAGCTCCACAGAGCTCTTCTTCAGACCTCACCCACAAAAGAATGTAGCAATACAGGAACAAAAGAGTTTATAATCTGAAATACAGAAAACTGACTGAAGGTCGAAAAAGGGGATGAAGCATACAAGCAGAATGGCCAGGGCAAAGGTTGCCACATATATGGGTAGTTTTTATTTTAATCGCATAAACTATCCACCAACTTCTGTCCTGTTACTCCCTGGTTGCTGCTGTTAGTGAGTTTTAAGGAGGAATTTAAACAGAGAGTAGTGACCTAGCATATTAGCTCCAGAAGCATAGAGGGCAACACAGACAAAAACATGGACATGACTGTGTGAAGATCAGATTAATGTGGCATCACAACCTAGCCCAGTCCCACTCTCTGGACATATATTAAGCTGTTGTGATAGACTCCAAACACTGAATCCCATGTGCTTCTCAGCCCTGAATTTTGACTAGAGCTGGTCAGAAATTGTTTGATATGTTTTTAACTGAATAATGCAAATTAGTTAAGACCAACACCAAAGAAAGAAAAACCCACTACAAAATAGCCAACGACCCATTGATTATCGCATTCACCGAAGACCCACGTTCAAATTCCTGATCTGCCCAATTTGGAGCAGGGATTTGAACCTGCATCTCCTATATTCTAGGCCAGTGGTTCTCAAACTTTTGTACTGGTGACCCCTTTCATATAGCAAGCCTCTGATCCCCCTAATAAATATATTAAAAAGTGTTTTTAATTTAACACCATTATAAATGCTGGAGGCAAAGCGGGGTTTGGGGTGGAGGCTGACAGCTTGCAACCCCCCACGTAATAACCTCGCGACCCCCAATTTGAGAACCCCTCTTCTAGGCTATAGTCTCAGTCTCTCTCTCTCAGTTTCTCCAGTTGGAGCTGTTCCATGTTATACGATCAATTAAATATTCATTGGGCCACAAAAAGAATGACTGACTTGATAGCCTGCTGATCGGGGCACTTGCTTGGGATGTAGGAGATCCAGGTTCAAGCCCCTACTCTGCCTCATTCAGACTTGACCTGAGTCTCTCACAACCCAGTTGGGTGCCCTACCACCTAGGCTACAGGCTATTCTTGAGTGGGTCTCTCACTCATGTTTTTTTAAAAAAAAAAACACAACAGGGTCTAATCTTCCTTTTGCACTGGAATAAAAAAAAAGTCAAAACCTCAACTTTTTTGTGAAACTGAATTGTTGTTTTCTGGCCAGTACTATTAGTGACTGATCACTGTTTCTAGCTCTGGGTCTCAAGTACACTCCCAGCTGCAGACTCTGTGTTTGACACCCTTCCTGAGCAATGGGATCCCTGGAGTCCAGCTGTCTAGACCCCCTAAACCAGTGCCAGACCTCTTCTGAGCCCAGAGTTGCTTAAACATGTTTTCCCCAGAGTCCACCTGGCTCCGAGAGCCTTGATTTCCTAGTTATACCCTTGAGGGACAACATATTCCTAAACTGTCACATGGGACAACAAGGCTGGCATCACTGGTAGCGTTGTCAACAGTGATAGAAAATTGAGAGACCTGGCGAGCTTCAGAGGAAATAGGAGAGGTACACGTCGGCCAAAATAAGTTTAATTGACAGAGATTTTTTCTTCCACCTTCTCTCTCTCACCTACTTAGAATGTAAGCTCTTTGAGGCAAGGATAGTGTCTGACTACACGTTTGTACAGTTCTTAGCAGAATAAGGCCCTGACCTTAGTTGGAGGCTTCCACGCACTACTGTAATACAAAGGTATTCAAAGAAGAGATGTCAGAGACAAAGACAGACGTCTGACTGGATTGAAAGAGACGAGTTAGAAGTAGAGAGGTAGATCTGTGAGTACCAGCTGCAATAGAACGCAAGACAGGGTGTAAAAGGGAGACGACACAGTCCAGTGGGGTTCCATGGGAAGTGGGAGCTAAATTAGGAGAAGGGAAATTTTGGGGGTAAGAACTAAAACCGGATTCGGCTGCAAGCCTCTCCAATCCTGCAGGAGCAAATCATGTTAACAGCAGCCCAGAGAAATATTTAACATTTCTTGGCTGGAGCATAAAAAGTTAATGGTTTCAGCTTGTAATTTATTAAATTTCCTGTTACTAATATTTCCAATGGGTAGATATTATGCACACTATTTAAAATAAATGTATTAAAACTAATTTGTGTAAGTTATTTGTATATATACTCTTCTTAAAGTGCATTTTAATCGCCTGCTTCATCTATATATTGTGAATAAAAAATTCTTACTTTTATGCTTGTTACACCACAAAATTAGAAGAAAAATTAGAAAACAGCAGTGTATTGTGGATACATGTTCATGCACTTTATCTAAAAATATATGTATGATTTGTGTTCATCATTTAAATTAGCTGGTTAATGATGCATAGATTCTATCTTCCTTTTATTCATATCCCAACACTGCGTAATTTAATTCTAGGCAGAATCAGAATTGCTCTCTCTCTCTCTCGTCCTCTGCAAGATAGCGTAGTTCGCTTCCCAAACTTGAGTCATGAAGGTTTGATAGGTGCTTCCAAGCCTTAATCTAGTACTCAGCCCATGCTTTATAAGAAGCAGGTCAGCTCCATACAATCTTCAGCTGATTTCTCTTAGAGGTGATCAGATTACAGAGCAGGTCGATACACCTTACTGTAAATAAGAAGTGAGGCATGAGGTCAAAATCTCCCTGTTGTAAAATCTTCATTCTGTGGTCTTGGCACCTCAGATATGTAATCTTGAAATAGAATGCTCGCCGACAGCTCATACCTTCCACTACAGATAATTTTAGCAATTGTATGAAGTTCATGACAAGCTGTTGTTAAAGAAAGACATTTCAGATCTTGGGTGTAATGGCACTGCAGAAACAGAGTATTTCATATATCAAGTCTCAGAAGGAGGAGTCAATGCAATATCTGCTGAATAGCTTACTATATACAGTCTGCTATCTAAATTCTGACAGGTTTCAGAGTAGCCGCCGTGTTAGTCTGTATTCGCAAAAAGAGAAGGAGTACTTGTGGCACCTTAGAGCCTAACCAATTTATTTGAGCATAAGCTTTCGTGAGCTACAGCTCACTTCATCAGATGCATAAAAGTGGAAAATGCAGTGAGGATGTTTTTATACACACAGACCATGAAAAAATGGGTGTTTATCACTTCAAAAGGTTTTCTCTCCCCCTCGCCACTCTCCTGCTGGTAATAACTTATCTAAAGTGATCACTCTCCTTACAGTGTGTATGATAATCAAGGTGGGCCATTTCCAGCACAAATCCAGGGTTTAACAAGAATGTCTGGGGGCGGGGGGGAGGTAGGAAAGAACAAGGGGAAATAGGTTACCTTGCATAATGACTTAGCCACTCTAAATTCTGCATATTACTCAAAACTCTCCTGTGGTTAAAAGCTCTCATGCATTGGCACAAACTGTACACACTTTTTTCTGGGCTAAAATTACTTATTTTTAAAGCTGAAAAAGTTGTCAACATATCACCTTTACTGCTAACATCACATCCTAAGGAACACAGCAAGAAAGAAGAAAAATACTTGTAAAGCATCAAAATGTAAAAAAATAAAGGGGAGGGGGGAGTATGAAAGCTTAGAGATAAGGAGTGAGATCCTCATCCCCGCTCTAGCCCCTGTAAGTAGCCTAAAAAAGCCAGAGTGACAAAAAGGGGCCCTACAAGCCCCATATCCAGCTAAGGAGGATTCCCCTAGTTTAGGAACCTGGGAAGGCCAATTACCAAGGAACTTCTTGCAAACCTTGCAGGAGAAGGGTGCTGAGAAGGAAACAGCTACAGCTTACAACACTGTGGAGTGTCTGGGCCTCTAGAGCTGTTTAAGTTACATCAGGGGCCTCTCCAAACCTCAGATCAGCCCAGGACTGCAAGAGCTCATAGATGGCTTAAAGACACCATAGCTATCCGCAAATCCACATAAGATGTGCTGCGAGTTGTGTTATGCATTATAAAGGTGCTACACAGAATCTTTGCCAAGTTCACTATCAATGACTCTGTTTGGTGATTGCCCCTCACCTATGAGAGTTGGCACTTGAGAGTCCAAACTGGTCTTTTTTGGCCATGCTGGTCTACTGAGATGCTTCAATGGAAGAAATAAAGTCATACAATGCACTGCATTAAATAATTTCTTCTTCTATAAATGTGAAAGATCCTAGATATTCTTAACGTCCTTCCTTGGCAACGGCGATCAACTGTGAATTAGAATACTGTGGAAAGTAACTCATGGAGTTAGGGAAGGCTGCTATGCCTAGTAAGAGAGAAGAACTGGAGGGTTCCTATGTAGTGCTGGACAAAGGAGCTAGGCTACACTTAAAATTAAAATCCTGCTGCCACATGGCAACCATTTTAAGTAACAAGAACCAGTTTAAATTTAATACTCAGGGTGGAGGAGAATGTGGATCAATAGATTGTAATTGTGATATTATAAACAACCCTACTCTCAACAATGAGAAATATATTATGGCTTTTTCCCCCCCAGATTGTTCAAGTGGAACATAAAAATCTCTCTTTTACTATTTTATTGCTTATGAACCACTGGACAATAATTTTTTGTTCAAATAAAGAACAACTATGATAAACCTGGGGATCATCTAGCACCAATGCTGTGGTGTTATTAAAGTTTAAAACGGTGAAAAGCGCCCACATATAGTTAGCAAAAGTTCACGTTTTGAACTTCAACAGTGATACTTGAAATTTATGAAACCTCCTCAATGAGACAGCATGAACAGGAGGACAGAGATCTCTTAAAATATTAGCAATATCTTTTCATGCAGCAGCAGGATTTGCCTAAAGACCTGGGGTGAACCTATTATTAATATCCTTTTAGTTTTAATTACTAAATGGGGGTCAATATCACATTTGATTAGTATTTTTTCATGAAAACAATTTCTAATTCTCAGATTAGCTTAGTTTAATTTTACCTCTTTTTCTTATAGTAACTAAGATTTTTCAATCAGTTACAAACAGCTTTAAGAAAAGCTTTGGAATACTCTGAACAAAAGGTACAAGTAGTACAGTATGAGAAGCAGGTTATCATTTTCTACATATTGTAATTGGTATTATACTTTCCTTTTATCCAGATTGTTGTATTCTATTTTAAAATTATAATACCAATACTATAGTTAATATGTCACTATGTATTTAGTTGCTTGTAACCTGCTTAAAACAACACCCTAGCAAAAGTTTAAGTTCCTTTTTTTTTTTTTGCTACCTTTTAATCTTTCTTCACTACCTATTCCTCTACTCAACTCTTAAAATGTTTATGCAAACTCCTGCAAATTCAGCCTGTTCACAGCACATTGAATGAGTTTAGGAAGGAAGGCAAAAGAGATAATTTACTTTAATCCAGGAATCCTTTTTTCCTCATTCTGTGCGACTTTGTCAATGCACATCTGCCCACTTCCCCACCAGAAACATATACTACCACCTCTTATTTTTATTTCTTTATTTTTTTTTAAATACTAAGTGCATTAGATAAAAACTATATATAAAATGTGATCACTAAATTAAGGGTAAAATACCAACTAAAACCATGTGTCTCTGGAACAGATGCTATATTACTGTACTGGATTATACACAGAACTCTGCCTGCCTACAATATTAAAAGCTCTTGTTATTCTCTCTATGTTATAAGAAATGCATTAGCATAACCGTTAATGATTTTCTTCTAAACAGCAGCTAGAAGTTCACTTCATTTAAAAAAATGGATGATAGTTTGGGTTCCTTATTTGAAATCTGTGGACTTAATGAGGAGGAGATTGTTCACAGCTGAGATAAAAGTATAGCATAAACCAAGTGCCTTACCTTTGCGTCCTGGGTATACATGAGGGTAATATTCATAGTACAGATCAGGTTGGTCCAGGTTTCCAAATGGCTCAAATTCCGCTTCTGCATTTTGGAAAAGATTCAACTTCACCAGCAGTGCTAGTCTCACAAACCATAGCTAAAATTGCAACAGATATGAAAATCCCAGATCAGTTATCAGCTTCTATTGTAAATCAAACTTAAAAATTACTCTCAGTGTTTGAATCATTTCAGGTCTAGTAAATTAAACAGTCAAAAAACTAATCTCAGATCTGCATGAGTAAAACATATATGCTTGTCATGTAGCAGTTTTGAAAAAGTTAACAGAAGAGTAGAACCCAGGAAAATGATATTTTGATCAGTTGTGATGTATTGGACCCTTGAGTGGAAGTTTCTAGAGAGATCTGTATCATTAAGTTAGATGGAATAAAGGGGTCCAAAGAACCCCAAACAGCCCTAAAACTGTCCAACACTTAAAAATTTTAAACAAAGTTTGGGGTTTGGTATACGGAGACCTCAGCCTGTTCAGTACCATGCCGAACACACAATTAAGATGGAAAAACAGTTAAAGCATCTGAAATGTAAAATATTAAGTAAGGCTTTCATTTTAACAACATCTTTGTTCCCTCTGCCTTTAGCTGAAGTCTTTGGAAGGAAACCCCTCCCCACCCTGCCTCTTGTCTGAGCATCTCTTAGATGGTGTTAAAGATGGTAATAACTGTTGTTCTGGTTGTGACGTTATATGATTAAAATATGATTATGTAGATCATTGTTGCTACCACTGTTATGTAATTACAACAAATCTTGTACAAAGTAAGTCATGCAAGGTGTTAATGGAAAATTTATGGTTTGCTGAATATGATTGTTCAATTTGCATGCATGTATCATGTTAGTATCTGAAGTTATGAATATTGACTATGTACCTGTATTTCAAATGTGTTTGCTACTGTGGTAATACCCACAAGGTAGTTTACATCCAGCTAGCCAGGCACCTAGGGAAAGCAGGTAGCAGGTAGCAAGTGGAGGAGAGAGAGACTGCTCTTTCCTGCTTTACTCCTGGTGGAATTCTGCACCTCCACTGCTACCCTCCACTTGCTACCCTCTCTCTGGCCCAGTCTAGTTGGGACACCTCTTGAGATCAGGATGACGAAGGCCCTAGGTCCCAGGAGACAGAGGGGATGGAAGCCATGAGGGTGAAGCTTGTTTCAGTAGCCAAAGTCTCTTTCTTTAAGGACTTCAAAAGGGAGTGATGAGTGGAAAAGCCCACCTCCTCTTTATTTTGTCCACCAATTAGGACTAGTTTCCAACACATCAATTAGGGTCCATTGATGTCTGGTTCCATACTTAGTTCTTTACCGGGTATGATCTTAACACAGTTCTTGAGTTATATCAGTAAACCTTTTTGTTTGGACTAATTCAGTCTGTCTCCTTTTTGCACCTTTTTTCCAACATTTGGTGTTATAGGTTATTGAGACACTTTATAATCTTTACTCACTTCTCACAGTTGAGATCACAATTAGGCTAGGTCCAATTATCACAACAGGCCAATATTGCAAACCTGGTTCTAAGCCTCATTACAATTTTCAAGTTATTTTACCAGAAATTTCAGGTAACTATAATTCAATAAATTTATATTTGAGGTTTGTATGTTCATTTTTCCTTTTTTCTGCAGTTTTAAAAAATTGCTCTGACTTTCATGAACTTCCATGATCTTGCTAGTTACTAGCAGAAAAGAATCAGAAGAGTGGTATGTGTTTTCAGCCAGTAACATTTTATAAATCTGAACATCTGTCATTCTTCCATGAAGTTTTACTGATTTAAGGTTCTTAAAAGGTAAGTTTAGCAACTTATTTCAACATGATCACAAAACATGTTTAAAACATCTGAATCAACATTATCTAAAATAACCAGATTAACATTTGAATAGATTGTTCGTTTTAAAGAGTCGTCATAATCTAATTATAATGATCATGAAGGAAAAAAACAGCATGAACCTTTGGAGATACTCACATTAGTCAAAAGAAATTAAGTGTGCTATATCACTATATGTAAATGTGTGTAATCAACTTACTTTTATTAAGCAGTCATTTAAAGTAAAATCTACTTTCATATAACTGGATGGGAGAACTATTTTGTGTACCAATAGGGTACAACTTTAGACACTGATCCAGCAAAGGGATCTGACTACACTCAAGAGTCTGCCCATGCGGATTCCTTTACAGGAATGGGGCCTTAACCACCACACATGATTGTAAGGTGACCATACCTGCAAAGAATCTGTTGTATGATTAGTAGGTAGCCCATTTTTGCCATAGCCTTGACCATGGGCAGTTAGAAGTCGTCCACACAGGTCAACTGCTGCTCTCCAGTTTTTGCTGTTCTGTGAAAAAGAATGAAGTAACCAACCAACAAATGAGCTACTAAAATGCACAGCTGCTTATTTTGCTTGAAGCAACTATATCTAGCCATTAATAAAAATGACAAGGTAGGTAAAACTGGCCAGTAAAAAGTGTAATTGGACACATATGTAATTAGGCAAAAAATGAAGTTGAGCATGAGATATAGTTTAAGATGACTAGATCGCTAAAACAAAAGTATACACAAAGTATAAAAACATCACAGGGGTTTTCCAGTTAAAGCCATCTATCATATTTTTCTAATCCGTTCACAATACTCAACACTTTTTGCCATCTCAAAGAATGTAGAATAAAAACAAGTCATATCATATCCATTTTACCCAAAGTACTCTAATATTTAACACATTTAGGGTCTGATGCTGTTCCTATTGATTTCAATAGTGTAGGATCAATTCTTTGGTGAAGTTCATTCAATCACAGGATGTCTAGTAATAATTAACAACAATGAGGGAGGAGAAAATAGTTTGTTTTTTAAGAGAATAAATGTAAAATTTAAAATTACAGATTGCAGGGTTGTTTTTTATTTAAACATTTGAATTTATATTTAATCTTTCTCAAGGGCAAACACCATATGATACTTAAATATTTATTTTCATAGATAAAATAAAAAAAATCAACCTCAACTCAGCTCAAATATGTTGCACTGACATATCATGCTTTATAACTATGCACTTCCTAGCAAATTTAAATTTCTACCTTGTTGTGTACTCTACTGAAGCCTATTAAACACCAAATACATTTCCAGAGACTTTAACCCGGACTCTGGAGCAACTACTGATATTCTCCAAATATCAAAAATTTTCTGTTTTGTAGAAAAACTTTAATGAAGATTACTGTATTATTATTATCATCATCATCATCTGTATTATTGTAATGTCTAATAGCCCACTAGAGATCACTACAAAATTACACTACACTTCATAACGAAAGAGTAAATCACTATTTTTTTTCCAAAATAAAAATCTCTTACATGTAATAAAAATAATAAACAACAGAACAGGAAGCTGCCATACTGACAGCGATGAAGGTTAAGGTGCAGAAAATGCAGCTGGATTGAATGCATTAGACACACCTTTCAAAGTTTTAAAAATGAAGATTCACCTGTAAACAGTATTCTCTGGGATGACCTCTGCAGTGTCACATTCTTGGGGTGCACCGATGGTGCATCTTGAACTGGAGAAAACTTCTAATAGCTGTGCCTATTGACGCCTTCTTGTTGTTCCTGCCCCTCTCCTTGCTGTTGTGAATATTCAGAGGACAGAGCTATAAGAGAGGGCATAGTGCAATGACCACTTAAGTGCCTTCCAGCACCTCTTTAAGTCCAAACTGAAATTAGGACTCCAAGTGGGGAAGGTGGGAAGGGAGTGAGTGTGTGCAGAACTAATCTCAAAGTAACCTTCATTTCTTCTTGAAGTGACCTTTACACATTCCCACTTGTCGGAGTTTAGTAAGCAGTACTCCTCCCTGGACAGTGGGACAAGGATGTCGAGTTAAATAAAGAATGTAATACTGCTTTACCAAATTGTGCATCTGATCTAGATGCCAGATCTAGAGAATAATGTTTTGTGAAAGTATGAACTGATTTACAAGTGGTAACTCTACAGATTTCTAATATGGGAATGTCTAAGGCAAACCATAGACATAGCCCTCACTCTAGCCGAGTATACTCCGTGCCCTTCTGGAAGAAGAACAGCGATGTGTTTAAAACACACATCAGTACAGAATCTAACCAACTTGTAATGGCATTGGGAGGAAATTTCTTGAAGTTACGTCTTTTCCCCTAAGTGACAGTCTAGGCGATTTCCTATATTCCTTAGGCTTATTAATGCTCTCTTAGCATCTAAAGTGTGTAACTTAACTTCCCAAGTGAGTGTGAGAACTACAGAAAAATACTGGCAATTTTATGGACTGGTTTAGATGGAATTCTGTTACAGTCTTGGGGAGACATATGAGATGTGGACAAAGGACCACTTTATCTTTGTGACTGATTGCAAAAAGGGGGTGGTGTTAGCCATAAGTGCCTGCAGCTTGTTCACTAGCAGATGTAGTAGCTACAGTAAAAGTTTTAACTGAAAGATGTCCCCAGTTTCATTCTCCCATAGGTTTGAAGAAAGGTTTCATGAGCTGACTAAATACTAGATTGAGGTACCATGTACATCCAGGTTCTCTGTTCGGTAGACATTTATTAACCTTTTCAAGAATTGTTTTATTATATCCTGGCCGAATTCAGTCATTTGCTTTACTAAGCTATAATAAGTGGAGACGGCTAGCAATGTACTTTTCCCAATGATATGGAGAGTCCCAAGGATTTCAAATGAACTAAGTAATTCAGCATAGAGTGAATAAGAGCTGAAATTGGGTTTATGCTATTGTTGGTTGCCCATAAAAAGAACCTTTCCCATTTGCCATCATAACACTGGATAGTCTAGATCTGTAAAAATCCTAAGGCCAATACTTTCAAGTGGAGAGAGTCTGGGTCCAGCTCGCAAATCCAACCTATCTGCTGGACCTGGAACTTCAGGGAGAGACAGATAGTCTTGTGATAGCTGCAGGAGATCCAAGAATCATTGTTGTCTCATCTACACTGGGGCAATCAAAACAATCCTGACTCTGTCTTCTTTAATTTAGAGAGTCCTCAGGAAAATCAGAGGAATTGGAGGGAACACTTAGAAGTGACCTACCCTGCAGTCCAGAAGAGACACATCTGAAATGGACTGGTTGCTCTGGGGCAAAACCTTTGACATTTGGAACTGTGTCTTATTGCAATCATGTCTATCTCCTGAAGATTTAGGCTGTTCAGTGTTATGATCACAAGTGGGAAAGGTTCTTTTTATGGGCAACCAAAAGCATAAATCCAATTTCAACTCTTATTCAATCTATACCCTCACAGGGAGAGGATATAATTTTCTACTGAATTCCTGAGCGACCACTAGCATTGACTGTGTAAGCCTCTGCTCAGCTGACTTACCTTTACGTTGTCCCTGTCTGCAAGGTAGTGAGCTATAGGATGAATTTGCTGTAGCATGCACCACTGCCCGAGAGCTATGGCCTCTTTGCACAGTTCGCTGGAACGTGCTCTAGTCTGCTTGTTCATGTAAAATATTGATGAAGTATTGTCAGTAACTATTTGAGCCACTCTGCTCTATAACTGAGAGAGAAAGGACTTGAAAGTCTAACACACTGCCTTTAATTCCTCAAATGTGAAGGTCTGATTGAGATGGGGGGGTGGAGAATATAAGAAGGGGATAACTGAAGCTAGGGTAGCATGTGGAATTTAAACTTTCTGATGAAAGAGTTCAGCTACTTAGGGCCTAGAATGGGTCAGAGACGTCTATCTTTCTTTTGGGATCAGAAAGTACCTGGACTAAAGCCTTTCCCCTCAAACTCTTCAGAAACTTCCTCTATGGCACCTGACTCAAGTAGTAAATAGACTTCTGATCTTAGTGAGTTCTCTTGAAAAGAGTTCCTGAAGAGAGATGGGTAAGAAGGGTGGAAGGGAGGGAGTGCATAGAATTGAATGCAGTAATCCTGCTGGACAATCTGCAAGATCTGTGGTGATAGCAGTCTACGGATCTAAGAAACAGGAGATGTAGTTTTAAAATGAAGGGATAGTAACTTGTAGGTTTAAAACTAATCTGGGATTCTCAGGCGTCTTGTAAAACCTGAGTAAAAGGGCCAGAACAGAGGGAGATGGTCTTCCTTTAGCCCATGGTTTATAGTTTGCGCTTCTCTGCTGTTGCAGAATAGTAGGCTCTTGTGGGTACTGCTTCATTATAAATGAACAGGAAGTAGAGGAAGGATATGATTGCCTCTGGTAACAAAAGGCTGGTACATCAGATCTTTTTCTGAGAAATCCTCAGGGACACTGCAGGTTCAACTTCTCTAGAAGTCTGTCAGTTCAAAAGCTAAACAGCACTTCGCTATCAAATGGGAGATCCTCTATCTGGGTTTTTGTTTCCAGAGGAAGTCCAAACGAATGTAGTCATGAGTGGTTATTCAAATTACTTGTGGATGCCACAACAGCGCCACATACCACATCAGAAGTGTTAAAGGATGCTCTCAAGGCATGCGTAGTCAGAGCTTTGGCCAGTTTTCTTTGGTCCTCAGGTAATGACTGGACAAGCAATGCTATTTTCTCCCAATATTTGTATGTGGACACTACTGTCTGATAGGTTACCACTGTAATGTCCAAATGTGGCAGAAGAGAATATACTTTCCATGCAGAGTCTAGCTTCTCACCCTCTCTAGCTGAAATGGCATAATGGAGTTGCTACCCTTCATCTCTTTTCGTGGCAGTCAACACTCCCAATGAATCTGGAGTTGGATGGTCTGGATAAACAAGAACTTCCCAAGTGACAGATGGTTAACTACTCCTGGTTCAGATGCTGGGTTTAACTAGGTATTTTCGCTGGCTGCAATAAACCATCCAGAACTCCTGAAGGGTGAACCCAAATACTGAAAACTGGGTGTACAGTTTCCTCTAAGGTTAACAAAGGCATGTTTAGGTAGAACCATCCTTTGTATGAGTTTGTGTAACTGGAGCATACTTTCTGGAGGGGAAGATGACGACGTATCCACATTATCATCTGGCAAAGTTTGAACATCTGGCTCTGTATCCCGAAGTTCGATAGGCCTCTTTAGTTTTTCTTCAGACAGCATACTGGGGACAAGCAAAGGAGACTCTTCCCTTGGTATTAGCATGAGTGACAGATCTGAGTAGGATTGTTCTGGGATGGAGCATTTCCCCTGTACCTTTTCGGGAGAAACCTCCAACTGTAGCTGCCTTTCTTCAACTCTTTAATTCAGGGCAACACATAGGGAATGGCCAAGATGGTCACATTGCCCTCTGGTGGTACTTCTCAGCAGGGTGGATAAAAATCAATTATTTAAAAAAATAAAAATAAAAAAATATAATTTGTTTTATTTAAATTAGATTTTTTTGATAAAATGCTTTTTGAGGGAAAAACCTATCTAAAGATAAAGATATATTATAACTCATGGATATCCCATCCTGGAATATGGATTATAAATTCTGAAGACAATATATTCATACGTTTAAGAAAAGTTTTGTAAATGAGTTCCAATAGTTCATGGATTAGGGACCCAATTTTATGGGGTTCCAGGGGCTTCTGTATAGATTATTTAGGTTAATATTTCTATCTACCCAATGGGACTCAGAGCTCAGTCTAGAAGATACCATTAGAGATGCTTAGTTTTGCAGTTCTCAAACTATAGATTTGTGTCTCCATAGATAACATGCTTGTTAACAGCAAAAAATATTTTAAAATAAATAAATATATAGAGGTGAGAAATAACAGACCTCAACCCCATTGTCTCTCTGCAAATTTGTGTACACAGAGTCAATCCCTTACCTCTCTCTAAAAGTGCAAAGTTTCAAAAAGTTCAATGAATAGAAGATTGTTGGGGGCAGAATAGATCTGGAAAAGGAGAAGAAGCCTGGAGATAAATGTGAGAAGGGAGGGACAGGCAGTAGAAACAAAAGTGAACCTGTTTGAGCTGCATATTCCAGAAGTTTTGAAGTCTTTCCGAGTATAGCCTTCGTTGATTTGAGATCTACCATACCATTCTCTCACTAAGGGAAAACCTCTGGGAGCAGGCCGTAAAAGAGATCCAGTTTGGGAATATTTTAATGAAGTTCCTCTACCTCTGGGTAAGACAAGCATAAGTGCAAAATGCAAACAGTGCACCAAAGAAATGCAAGGCCCAGTTGCCCGAATGAAACAACATCATGAGAAGTGTTCCTTCTCAGGAGGAAGCTGTGTTGAAGATGATGAAACGAACATGTCTGAAAATGCAGGATATTCAGGTTGGTAAACTTTTTTATTTCATACTTCTTTCCTAAGGACTGCCTGTCCTTCTGGACTATTCTTGAATTCTCATGTTTGAGCAAAAAATATAGTTGTTACTCTATGGTACTATCATTTTAGATGCAGTTGTGATAAAAAATAAATAGCTGAAATAGGCAGATCTTCCTTTTACAATTTCACCTTTAAAGTAGTACTGAGTGTCAGTAAATTCAATGAGTAATAACGCCTGACTTATCATACCCCTGGGCTTGGGACTATTGGGGCAAGTTTGCCTGCCAAGTCCTCTTTACTGGGACTCTTCTCCCTCTCTTCTGTATGTTCTTCATCATGTACCTTGCACATGGCTTGGTCCTCCTGGGAGTTGGTTGAGCCTCTGCCCTCCTGCTCCTTTAGGTGTCCCTGATCTAGTACTCCCTGATCTAGTACCTTCTTCAAGTTTTTCTTTCCTAAATCCTCCAGCACATCTGTGCTTTCTGGGCTTGTTATAGGATGTCTACAGTTATTAAACACTGCACCTGGAAGGCTACTTGGAGGGTCTACATTAGTGCTCTCTTTACACGGACCTATCTGTTGGGGTTGCTCACTCCCCTCATCTGCCCTTTTACTATGAGAAATGGACTCCAGAAAGTTCCTAGTGTTATCAAGTAAGGCAATGGATTTAGTACACCCACTCTCTGCCATTTAAACTTTCCTTCCACTTCCAATTGAACAACTGCCATGGGATAAGTGTTCTTTTCCCCATGTATATGTAACAGTGCTGGTTCTGGCGGGACCCAACTGAGAGTGCCAATTCAGGACAAATTGCTTAAAGCAGGGCAGTTACAGCCCAAGGCTGGGGTTTCTATGCACACCAAGGCAAACCAAACCAACCAAACAGAGAAGACTTGGTTTTACCCCACTGGCTAACCATGAGTCACACAAGCAATTCCCTTAGACACTCCAGTTTCCCAGTATCACCACCAGTGCCACTCGTTATGGGGACAAATGGTTATGAAAACCAATACCCCAGTAAAAGAAAAAAGGTTCTCTCGATCCCAAAGGACCAAGCCCCAGATCCAGGTCAATATACAAATCAGATCTTACCCACAAATCACGCTGTTGCCAATCCTTTAGAATCTAAAATCTACAGGTTTATTCATAAAAGGAAAAGATATAGACAAGAGCTAGAATTGTTCAATGAAATCAATTACATACAGTAATGGCAAAGTTCTTGGTTCAGGCTTGCAGCAGTGATAGAATAAACTGCAGGTTCAAATCAAGTCTCTGGAGTACATCCACAGCTGGGATGGGTCTTTCAGTCCTTGGTTCAAAGCTTCAGTGTAGCAAAGTTCCTCCAGAGGTAAGAAGCAGGACTGAAGACAAGATGGAGGAGCTGCAGCAGCTTTTTATATTCTCTTGCCATGTCATCTTTCTTTCTTTGTTCCAAAGACAAGCTGTCCATCACATGGCCTGGAAAAACCTCAGAGTTCTGTCCATAGGCACGTTCCTGCATACCTTGCTGAGTCCCAAGGCATGTCTGCCTTCTCTCAATGGGTCAATTGTATGGCTGATAGTCCTTAATGGGCCATCAAGCAGCCTAGGCAGAGCTGACACCAACTTGTCTGGGGTGTCACCCAGAAGCATAGCATAAGTTTGAAATACAGACAGTATAGAGCCAATATTCATAACTTCAACTATAAAATGATACACATATACAGATAGCATAATCATAACCAGCAAACCATAACCTTGTCTTAGACACCTCATTGGACCCCCTTTATATAAGATTTGGTGCCACTACAGGATCTTGGTTGCAACAATGATCTATATGGTCCCAGTTCAAGTCAATAACGTCACAGTACATGGTTATTGTCACTCTCTCCTGTTGACACTGTGGTCTAACCAAGGTGCTCTGTACACGGGACATGCTTCCACTGAATCCATAATGTACCTTTGTAATTATCTGGCCTACTTTTATGGGAATTTTCTTCATCTCAGGTCCTCCTTTTACACCTGTCCACTCACAGAATTCTGCAAACCCACATTCCTGTAGGTGCAGTCTTTTTTTATATGAGCTTTGCCACTGCACTAATAACAAATCACTAAGCAGGCAATTGGGGCACCCTTGTTTACCTCTTGTGACCAATTCCAGGCCTTCAATAAAAAAGGTTCCTCAAGCTTCTTTCCTCCCTTCCTTGCTGTAGAGAACAGAGCTCTTTTCATGGAAAGTCTGCTTTCACATGCTCCTCTTTTAATTTTACAGTGGCCTCTAACAATTCTGACTGATGTCTCCAGACTCTCATAGCCTTGGGGAGGCTCGGTGTAAACTGTTCCAGAATAATTGAGTCCGTGAGGGCCTTTAAAGTTCTGACTCTCTGGCCTCAAACAATGACTGGCCCAGTCTGACAATTTCTGTGCAAAAGCCCCGGGACATATCCCACCATTCTATCTAGCTGCTCAGGATTTTTGGTGGTATTCTTTCACTGACAAGCCCACCCTGTCCAAAATAGCATCTTTAAGTGTACCCATAGTATGATGTTATACCCCATATTCTTCACAGAAATATAGTTATGATATGAATATGGTATAATTAAGATATACTTTAAGCAAGATGGCTCATGTAAGATATCATTGGAAAGGTTATGATTTACTGAATGTGATTATCCAATTTGAATGCATGTATCATTTCTCTCTCTAAAGTTAGGAACGTGGACTATGCAACAATGACAACTGTGTGTGTATTTAGGAGACATCCACCAGACAATCGGCCATCACAGCCTTGATGGGCCATTAGGGAGAAACAGTAAGACTGTGAAGATACTAATCTCTCTCCTTCCTGAGAGGCATCCTGGGATGTAGCTGTGACACTACAAGGTCAGGTGGTCCTGTCACCTGATACAAAATATCACCTTGGACACTGCTGGTACTGTTGCTCTGTAGGGGGATGGGGATCAAACAAAGGTTTCCTGCCTTAGGTAAATCCTTTTTAAGGCTGGGGAGGAGGTTAATCTAGACTCTCCTCCATTGCCTACCCAAGAAGAAAGACCGCTGAAAGTACCTAAGGGGTGAGTCCAGACTGAGACAGGGGTCCAGTCTGTAAGACGAGATAACTGGAACTTTAAGCTATAGAAACTCTACATCCCACCTAATTCAACATTTAGAGTGAGAAATTACATTTTGTAACCAGTTTCTTTAGTGAATTAAGCTGGTTGTGTATTTTGTTTTATTTGTTTAGTAATCTGCTTTGTTCTGTTTGCTATCCCTTAGAATCACTTAACATCTGTCTTTTGTAGTTAATAAACTTATTTCTTGTTTGCTTATAACATAACCCAGTTTGTGCAAGTCATATAAGGAGGGGGCGGGAGGCGCAAGAAGCTGTGCATATCTCTCTTCACATTGACGGAGAGGGCGAATTTTTATGAGCTTGTGCTGTGCAGATTTTTCTATACAGCACAAGACAATATACCTTTGGGTCTGAACTCCAAGGGAGGTGGGTACCTGAATTTGGCGGCAAGTACCTTAAACTGAGTCTTCCCAAAGCTGATCTCAGTGTCTGTGTCTTTCTGCAGCTGGGCGTGGCCCTGCCTGTATGTGCACTAGAGGAGGCTTAAGAGCCTGGCTCAGCAAGACAGTGTAAGGGGGCCCAGGCTGGAAGAACAGGCAGGCTCAGTGGTATCCCAGTACATCAGGTGGCACCTTAAAGGGGGGCAACCCATCATACATAGTTTTTAGTCTGGTGTTTGCTTAGGGCCATATAAGCCACCTGAACCTCATTGGTCAGGTAAGGGGCTAGCTGCAGTGCCCATGCACCCTTGTCCCATCTGGCATTAACAGCTACCTGTTTAAAGGTTGGCAAAAAGACATCAGGGTCATCCCACAGAGTTATTTTAGGTAGTCCTGGCCTACCACCCAACTTCCAGTTCCCTCATTGGAACTCACCAGCCTCTGTAAGAGCTGCCGCTGTACCTGGGAATGGGAATCAGTTAGACCCATAAGCATGTGCTGAAGAACCAGCCAGCCAAGCCACTGAGAGAGGTCCCATTTCAAGCAGTGGACATCCTCCTTCAGAGGATGGAGATCAAAATACCCTTACCTAGAATACACTGGGGGGGGGCGGGGGGGGGGGAGAGAATATCCCTTCCTGACCCCTGCAGGTGTCTGGCTGAAACTCTGAAGTATGAGCACTTAGGAACATTAAGATATAAACTGCAAGTGAGCCCCAGGGCTGCTGAGCCCTGCCATCACATGTACCTCTGTCATAAATCACACTCCTAAATTTGTCCATTTCTCTCTTAAAACTAAGTTGTTTGACACCACGACTCCTACTGGGAGGCTTCTCCGGAACGTCACCCTTTGGATGGTTAGAAACCGTCTTCTAATTTCTAGCCTGTATTTGTTCACGGTTAGTTTATATCCATTTGTTCATGTGCTAACACTGTTCTTTAGTTTAAACAGCTCTTCATCCTCTCTGATATTTACCCTCCAATGTATTTATAGACAGCAATCATATCCCCTCAGCCTTCTTTTTGTTAGACCAAACAAGCCAAGATCTTCCAGTCTCCTTTCATAAAACAGTCTCTCTGTTTCCCTGATCATCCTAATAGCTCTTCTCTGCACCTGTTCCAGTTTAAATACATCTTTCCTGAACATGGGTGACCAGAACTGTACACAGTATTCCAAATGAGGTCTTAACAGTGCCTAGTAAAATGGCATTAATACTTCTCTAAGTCTACTGGAAATGCTTTTCCTGATACTCACATCTGCCTTTTTCACAGCTGCATCACACTGATACTTAAATAGTTTGCTGAATGTTCATACTGTGGAAGTTCAGGATGATTGCTCTCATCTTTTCATTTCATTTTTATTGTCTGATTGCTAATAAATGTATCAAGAACCCTGACATTGTCATTTTCCTTTTAATTTATAAAATAAACTTTTCACTGACAGATTGAAATTATAATCTAATGTTCCTAGTATCAAAGAATTTCAAGTATGTTATGTTCATGTAAATGCTTCAGAGTGAAACAGAAGTTCAAAAAATGAAAAATACCCTTTCTCCACCCCCTTCTTCCCAAAAACAGGACAAAATAATGTGAGAGATTTTCAGAACCCAGGTTTGTTCATTGATTAAGAAACTCACAAAGCATTAGTGAAACATGGTGGGTAAGCAGAAATGTAAGAATCTGTAAACAATGACTACAAACTCTGCTTTGAAACCATTCACGATACTTTTATTCAATTAATATTCCTGGGGGAATTCTGCGCCACTGTGCGTGTGTAGAATTTATGTCTTCTATAGATATATATATATTTTTTTGCTAAGGTGGTGGTGAGAATCACAGACTGGGTTTCAGAAGGGCTGGGGGGCGGGGGACAGACTGAGCATGGGCTCAGGAGCTAGTGCGGTGACAGCATTGAGCCAGGGGCTGAATGGGAGGTGGGATGCAGGGCCACACAGGGACATGGGGTAGAGGGACTGCAGGAACACACAGGGATGGGGGCAGATGCGCCTGACTGAATGGGAGAGATTAGGGGTCAGCCAGAGTCTGCGTGGGGGAGGCTCCCCAACTCCCTGACAATCCCTTCCCCTGAAAATACACCTGTTCCATCCACACTCAAAAACCATCCAGGTTTACTCCCAGCCTCCTTTCATCTACCTCAGGTCCTCCATTACCCCGACTCCTCCAAGCCTTTGCACTGATTCTGAGGGCTGCAGGAAATACGTTTCTGTATTGTAGTTTAAATGAATTACTCTGTTCTGTATTAATATGCCTACTAAGGAATCTATTTGTCAATTTTTTTTCCCTGAATCTTTGTGTCTGTATTTGTTGACAGGTATTTTGAAATAAATTGCCAAAATAACTGAAACTAGTGTGATTATATTGTGTTATTTTGACAAGCAAAATATGCAGAATTTTGCAAAATTTTAAAATATTGTACACAGAATTTGTAGGTGCAGAATTCCCCCAGGAGTAAATTAAACTGTACTATGTGTACTATGCTATGTATCTGAAACAATCTTAAATTTAGCTTGCCCATGTTAAAAATATTGATTATTATCATACTTTGTCCTTTAAAAGCACAAATGCTAATCAAAGGCTACAGTATTTTGGTTCTAGTTTTATAGCAAATCATGGAGAGATACATGAATACTTTTTTTTAATATGTACTATGTTACACAATCATTAATAAAAATTAAATGATGAATATTAGAAGTATTCTTACTTACAATTAGCTGTTTCAAGCCTACAAAAGACTGTTCTACGGAATTGGCATTTAAAACTTGTCTTTTCACTGCTGCTTGCTCACCCAGGAAACGGAGCATTAAGTCTTTTACTGCATCTCCCTGTGGCAAGGAAAGAGGAAACACAGATTATAACCAAAAAAAAACATTTTTACATTCTTCTAGTAACAAAAAACTTTGAAAGAAAAGACAAGTAAAATACTTCTAATGGAAAGATATTTTCAGTGAAAGTGTTTGTTTTCAACGATGAATTGTTTTTGTAAAATGAATGCAAATCTTTACATATTTGAGACTTTTCCACAAAATAAAAAGGTCAAAAATTAGGATGAGATAGGCATCCAATCTTTGTGCATTGAGATCCGCCCATCACTAGATCTATATGTAGCTATATTGAAGCTGGCTTATACTGTGATTTTACATGCAGTTTAGTTGAGTAGAGGCTAGTTTAATGTGTGTTATTAAATGAATTTGGCTACAGTGAGAGAGTTTTGTAACATACTTTTGGATATAGTTTAGCTATGGGTGCTGGTTTAACAGCATGCCTTCGTGCTTAGTTTATATATACTAACACTGGGATTTGTATTTTTCTTATATTACTCCTCTTGTTGTCATAGGGTCAGGTACTCTGCTGCTCACAGCCCCATTGTGCTGTGTGAGAAGCATAGGAGTCAATCTTCCCCAGCAGAAAATTCCTCCATTGAAGACGACCTCCTTGTTGCCACAAGTATGCTGCAGTTGGGTCCTGGCACCTGTGGCCCCACTCCCATGTCTGATATAGGGCAGAAAGGAAATGTTGTGGAGCAAATGTTAATGGTACAACTTAGAGCACCAAGATATGTCAGATCTGGGGCTGGCTCCCTGAGCTCTTCTAACTTCTGCCCATAGTCAAGGCCACATGTTCTATGTGGTATGTTAACCTAAATTATGCAGCAGACACCCACATTTATGCAGCACTTTTTCCAATGCCCCATCACTATCACTGACCTCCTTTATCCCCCACAGTCCAGTAGTACAATCAGAGAAGTACTGGTTACTTATTTTGATATTAAATTCAGCTTATTATATTCTGTCAAATTTTAAATGTGCTGCGGATCCTTGTACTGAGGCACTTCAAAACCATAGTGATGGTAGCTTTTATACAAACCTGAGATTTGATATATTCATATATTATAAAGCCAGAAGGGACCATTGTAATCATGCAATATGACTGGTTTTTGATAACCAGGTGTCAAGCTCTCTGCAGTGGTTCAAGAGCGTGAGTACCAAACTCAGGGCAAACTGTTATGAAGCAGGGCACAAACCCCAAACTGGTTGTGACTGCTATACTTAAATTTCACCAACCAAGCATCAAGTGTAAATTCCTCAGGCATTCTAACAGTCTAACCATTGAGTCACAGACTGTCCTCTCAGGTAATCTGGTCTATCTTGCCACCTAGGCAAATTTGCCTTTGTGATAGATGGTCCCTTACACTAAAAACCACAACAATATTCAAATTATTCCCAGTCCCAAAGGAACAGGTCAATCACACTTTAATCTTACATCAAAGATAGTTTCTTGTAGGCTACAAGAAACTAACTAAAGATTTATTAACTAAGAAAAAGAAATAAGAGTTATCAACATGGTTAAAGCAGATAAACATATACAAGTGAGTTACAGTCTTAGGTGCCAAACGGTGGTAGAAGCTTCTCTAATAAGCAAGCTCTATATGTCCTGCAGGGCTAACCCAGGTCAAGCACTGGGGATCTTTTGCTTATGCTTAGTAATCCTTGGCCCTCAGAGTCCAAGCAGCATAAAAATACAGTTTCTCCTCGTTAGGGATTTTTATTCCTTTCCCCCATAGTCCAAGCTGATGGGACAAGTCCACAAGCACATCTCCTCTTCACGGCTGTGGAAGGAAGCAATCAACAAAGTATTGTGTCCTCTGATGTTCCACAATGGTTTGTCTGGTGTCTATGGGCCTTCTTTTGCTGGGAAGAAGATAACTCTTTCTGTGGCAAACTAGTATTTCACACTTGGTAATGCTTCTCTCCTGACTGGTGGTTTGCAGTTACAGAGCAAACACTTAGATATTACCTTATAACATGGGATACAGATATTATAAGTGATACTAATGTACATAGCAACTTACAAACATTTCATAAAGTCTAAAGACATTTTTATAAAACTAATACCTATTTTAACAATACTAACACATAGGTGAGCCAGACTGGTTCCCAGCTATGCATTTGTCAGTGTTCAGTTGAGGCGTAGGAGACAGCGCCATACCATGATCCAGTCAACATTCACAGGTTAAGAAATGTGTCTTCTCTTTTCCTTCCCATTTTGGGCAGAGGGACTTCAAATTTGAGGAGAGGGAGGAGGATCTGAATTCCTCATCCTCGCTGGTGACAAATAGCTGACCCACTGCATCCTGCCAAAATATGTGCCTCTACACCACCTGCATGCTCCTGCTAAAAAGATCATTAGTAAAAATGTGAATATGGGGATTTAAATTGTCAGGCTTCAGCATGGACATCAGCACTGACATCCCCCATTGATATAAATGGAGCAGTTCTCACCTCTCAGAGCTGTTTCTTTCATGGTGAGAGAAAAGAAATATATAAAAGGCAGTGATGAGAGGGGTAATTGAGGCAAAGAGATTAATTTACCCAAAATTACACAGGAAGTCTGTGGCATAGCCAGGAATTTAATCCAGATCTCTCATGGCCCAGTCCACGCTTTAACCACTAGGCCACCCTTCCTCCACATACTCCATCCTTACAAAATAGTCCAAAGGAGAGCTACAGTAAGTTTTGCTGGGCATTTCTGGAGGACAACAGTATACAGAAACTAACAGCTTACTGACTGAGGAGGTTTTGTAGTACCTCCCCCGCCTCCCTTTTCCACTAGCCACACAGAACAACATTCTCTCTATTCTCACCCAGGAGGAAGAGGAGAATATAGCAGCATATGTGGCTCCACACCAGGAGCAGAATGCTGGATGTCACGCTGGGTAAGAGCCATACAAACATGTTCCCTGCACAAGATTTCAGCAATTCAATACCCTTACATTCAGAGAGGGCCAGAATCATTTAGCCCTTATGATCCTCTAATCTCTTTACTGACAGTGGGTAAAATTTAAAAGGAGTTATTAGATTTTTAAAAAACTGTTAATTTAAGCACAATCACCACTTAGATACAATTCAGCTATGAATTTAAACACAATTACAAAGATGTTATTTTGCAGTGCACTTAGTTTTATTCTCATTGGCAGAAAATAGCTTACTATCACCATCACTGGCCAGCAAATTTAACTTAAAAAAAAAATCAATATTAGTTGCTGCCTCCATCTATAGTCTGAAAAATAGACAATTTAAATCACAACAGTGGTGAGGAGAATCTAAACGTGCTAGAAAGGAAGCTAATTTGGGAGAAATACATTAAATGAGCAAGAAAGAGGAAACAGTGGCAGCTGGTAAAATAGAGGTCAATAAATGAGCAAATAGGGAAAGCAGGGGGAAGAAGAAATGAGGTAAGAGAAAAATTGGCACAAAACAGAAGACAATGGCAGGGAGCATAAAGACGACATCAAATCAGGAGTGACCAAAAATAACTAAGGGTAGCAAAAACCCCAGAAAGCAACAGTTTGCAAATTAGAGAGACACTGAATGAAGAGCAGGTAGTGTTATACTGCTTGGGGTAGGCAGTGTGATCAAATGGGAGAGCAATGGCTTCGAAGTCAATCCAGACCTGGGTTCTATTCCCAGCTCTGCCACTTGTCTGTTATGTGACCTTGTGTAAGTCACTTCACCTCTCTGTGCCTGTTTCCCATCCTTTGTCTGACTTGTCTGTTCTTCAAGGCAGGGACTTTCTCTGTGTGTGTGATTGTACTGTGTCATGCATAAAGGGCCCTCAATCTCAACTTGGGCCTCTAGGCACTACTGTAATATACACTCCCGGGGGAATTCTGCACCGCTATGCAATGCAGAATTTGCACAGAATTAATGTTCTGTGTAGAATTTCATTTTTCCCCACAGAATTGGTGCTGCAGAGCTGCTGGCCACCACTGTGGACCGCTAGACCCAGCAGAGCCCAGTTCAAAAATAGAGGACACTTGCCAGGGGGAGAAAGGGAGCTGGAGGCTGGCTGTTGCAGTTCCCACCACATCCTGAAGGGAGGAGGTGGCGTGCAGGAAACTTTGTACAAACCTGGTCCCAGCATCAGGCTGTTTCTTTCTTTGGATCCTTAGGCTCTTGGGGGGTAGGGAGTGCAGGTGTCTGGGCTGGGGGAGTTGTCCAATGCCTGGGCTCTGGGGGTAGGGAGTGCAGATGTCTGTGCGGGGGGGGGAGGGGGGAGGGCTGGGGAGTGTCTGGGATGGGGGGTAGGGGGTTTGGGTGTCTGGGCTGGGGGAGGGTGCTCTGCAGCTAGGCTTTGGGGATGCGAGTGCAATGGATTAATATACATCAGAATTATGCCATAATCATATCATAATATCACTGTGAAAAATATGGGGTGCAGGGTCACAGCAAGTATCTGGGCTGGGTGGTGCCTCATGGCTGGGCTCTGTGAGGCAGGTGGTGCAGGTATCTGAGACCAGAGGTTCCCTCCCCCGAGATATGTCCAGCTAGCACATGACACACCCAGACTGAGGTGCTCAGCAAAAGCATAACAGAGAAACAGGAACTAAGTTGTCGTAGGGGGTTTCTTTAACGCTCTACTTCTGGAGGAACTATTTTCTGTTGTCTATATTTTGACATACATACTTGTTGACAGGTATTTTGAAACCTACTGAACGATAATCAATTTTATACTATGGTACTACTAAATAAGGCTTAAAAAAACCCCAGTATTACCTGACCTCTACCATCTGAAAGAGGAACTTACTAGCCAGAGGTGTAGAGATGAAAGAGGAGGATGAGGAACATGACCTGTGAAGTCCAGAGGCAAAACTCTGTTGAGAAGCTTAATCACCCAGCCAGTCTCAGCTGCCGGGACAGGGGAGGATACAAGAATCTCTACTATGAAGCAGTCTCTGCATACTGCTTTCACATCAGCCTCTGGACAACAGATGTCAGATAAACTTAAAATTCTAGTCTTGCTAAAATCTAGAAGAAAGGAATTTTGTGTTTCTTCTCTCCTTTGTAGTGTTGCCTGGCTGCTGAGAAGGGAATGGGTCTCCACTACTCTATCCCTCCACCAACCTTCATCTTGGGTCCTCCTCACCAGTAAATGGCTTCAATGCCTGCCTCTGTTGCTGCTCCTAGCTTTCCTAAGCAGTGTCAGAATGCAAATGACCTGATTCTTGACAATGTCAGTGCTACCAGTAGCATTCTGAACATCAGCTATGAAAAATGACAAGACTTTCGTCACTCTGCTATAGCACTGAATACTACAAGCAAAAGTGCTGGAGTTACCCGTCTGCAAACTTCATAGGACACCACATTGCTTTAATCTATATCCCGTTCAGGTTTGGAATGTTATCTTTGCAAAAGCTAGAAATGACTTTTTAAATGAAAACCTAGATTCTATATAAATCGATTGCATCAGTCTCTACAAATAAGTAACAAAGCTTTCGGATCATTACACGCGAGTCAGTTTTTTGAGTCCTTTCATGAATGACTGCTCAGTCAGTCATCTTCAATGCTCTAATAAGGATTGCAATAGTACACACAAGATGAACACAGGCTGTAAAACAAGGTAATAAAAAGAACAGACCACTGATGTGTCATCCCATTTCATTGCCCTAACATACGAACAAAAAGTAGGATATAGCTATAGATTCTTACCTGGATGTTGTCAAACTTTAATCCAGGCATGGTGAGATTCTCTTTGTCTATAAACAGAGTACTATATTGCTGAGTGGCTACTGAAATTAAAACCTTTCTAGTTTCCTCGCTGGGAAGCCAGGCATCATTTCTTCTATCTAATTCACTCATATTCAAGGCTGTGGCAAATGGGTCATCACTTCCAGCAAAAACAGCTTGGATCTGTGAAAACGGTTTAGGAGATTGTGACATTTCTAAAGATGCAGGGGGACCACCTGCTTCAGATCTCTCATTTCCTACAGAGTAATTAGGGTCAGCAGAGTCATTGGAATTGTCTCCAACTGTACTGACAGATGACATTTGTTCTGGGACTGAAGAACCTGCATTAGGGTTACTGACAGAAATAAAAGTAGATGTAGTAAATGAATCAAAAAACTCAGCAGCTAGATTATTAGTGTTAACAGGGTCACCAAAAAATGTGCTTAGGCTAGGACTTGGTTGAACCACCTGTGGATGAGACTTCACCGGAATCTCATGTACACTACTAAAACTAGGAGACTTCACCATTTGAGGCTCAAAGCCATCATGTATGAACAACTGTGGTTGAGCATTAACATTGTTTGCTTGACTAAAAATGGTGCATACAGGGATGGGCTCAGCTTCAGGAGATGATTTGCTGGCAAGGGGTGATGATATTGGCTCCTCAGATTTACTTTCATCAATATTACTTGGTGTTGAGTCACCTAGAGCTTCATTTCCCACTTTCGGTTCATCTTTCACTGCTTCTTGAATCAACTCTTCCTTTAAAGATGCCTGATCATCTGTTCCAATATCAGAAATATCTTTAGGTGTTTCTTCATGTTCAGTTTCACTGTCATTACCTAGGGCTTCTTCCTTATTCAATTCTTCTTCTGGTGTACAAATGTCCTTGACTTCCATTTGTTCCACAATCTCCTGCAGGCAACCAAGTTCACCGGTGTCATCTTCACTATTGTTTGGAGAATCAGAAATAATGACACTCTCCATCATGTGTTCATTAAGTTTATCTATGAAGTTATTGGAATCCTCTGAGATGGTCTCATTCCCTTCAGACTCAGATTCATCTCCACCAAGATCAATGGTTTCCTCATGAAAGAGAAGTTCTTCCTGAGCCCTCTGCTGAACTACATTTCCACTTGCCTCCTCATCTGAAACGCTCTTCTTAGCATCCTCATCGTTACATTGATTATTTTCCATTGTGACTAAAGAAAGAGAAAGATATTCCGGAAGTTAATTTTATTGATCAATTTAAATCATTGTTCTGAAACTCAAGAGTATTTATTAAAAAGGCACAGAAGGACTTTTTATGTAGTCATTTGATTATTAGAATATTTATTTTTGTCACTTCATTGTTGGCCAGCTATTCCGTACTTGGCACAAAAATGTTTTAAATTTACCTTTTGCCACTATGAACTTGTGAGTCTCAAAACATTATAAATTTCAGGAAGGCAATGGTGTGTGAGTGTGCGTGCACACGCTCCCATTCAACCACTCCAGCCTCCCCAGAAAGATATTTAGCATTATGCTGATATTTCCTTCCAGTTAAACAAATAATATTACAAAATACTTAGCTGAAAGACAGCTCCAAAAATCAACACTAAAATGGACCAGATTGTCTTTTTCTTACAAAAATATCTTTCTGCTAAAAATTACTTATTCTGATCCTCCTTGGTTTTGATACTGCAAGAATCAAATAGTACATCTAAAGCAGGCCAAAAATGTAGGCTTACTCTCTCCCTTGGCAAGAGTCCCTCTTCCCTATTTGACCAAAAACATCTTCGTATCCTATGGGTATTAGACTTCATTGCCCTCTAGGTTTACTTCCTTTGGATTGTTCAGAAAACTTCTCTCAACATCACCACCTCTCCTGATACACGTTCTCATTCATCTATGCACCTCATAATGTTTTATCTAAACTACAAAATGTTAATATTCTTTCCAAAGGGAAAACGGAGACAGGAAGATCTAGTTGGGGGGGTTGCTTGCCTGACAAACTAATAGCTCACACTTTCCTTTTTCTTGGTCACTCTTTCAATAGTGATTTAGGTAGGTGGCATTCAGATGATGAATTGTGATTACTCCTACTGATTGGCTAAAAATCGTTCACGCAACCACTATTTTTGTTATCGCTCTGCTTTGTGCTTCTGTCAGTCACCTGTTATATCTCTTTCCTTTTACACTATAAGCTTTTTAAAGAAGGGAATTAAATTAACTACGATTGTACAGTGCCTACTACAATTGCTTGAGTTGAGGCCTTTAGGCATTACTGGAATATAAATATTAATGATAATAAATAATAAACGTGTTTGGGTATAGAGGAAAGGAGAAAACCAATAAGCACCTGATCCTGCTCCCACTGAAGACAGTGGGCATTTTGCTACTGATTCCACTAAAAATAGTGCTGGGCCCACAGAAAGAGAGGATTACGCATCTTAAGATTTCTGAAATTTTTGTTCAAGTCTAGGAGTTTGCCTCTCAAATTTCAAAAGTTTTTTTTCTCTTGCTGATAACAGCTCATCTTAATTAATTAGCCTCTTACAGTTTGTATGGCAACTTCCACCTTCTCTGTATCTATATATCTTCTTACTATATGTTTCATTCTGTGCATCCGATGAACTGGGCTGTAGCCCACGAAAGCTTATGCTCTAATAAATTTGTTAGTCTCTAACGTGCCACAAGTACTCCCTCTGTTCTTTTTGCGGATACAGACTAACACGGCTGCTATTCTGAAACTTGTCATTAAATCTAACTAGCATTTTTAAACCTCTCTTTTTAACATCTAAACTTTGGATACCCCCAAATGGGGTTCTCCATCACTGCTTCTGGCAAAATTCAGTAAATACACTCTATTTTACCTATTACCTATTACACCTATTACCCTTTGATTGTGAAAAACTTAAACAAACAAAAAAGCTGTATTTTCCCATATTTTAAAACCTATGCAGGTTTGGAGAAAGAAGCAAATTTTTCTGGGAGATGAATTTATTTCTTTAAACTTGGAGGCTTCTAATTTGCTTCTCATCTCAGACTAAGTAATGATTACATTTTTTTTTTTATTTTGATGAAGTGAAGGCTTCTCTTTTTATATATAAAACTGCAGCTAGCCTGGTACTGAATCCATGCAGAATCCCACTGAAAACAACAGTGCTTTGCACAGGCACAGGAAAAGGTCTCATTGCAGGATGGGCCAAAGCTATTCTAAAATTGCAATGAAAAGTTTCTACCAGTTATACTCATTGAAAATACTTTTAGCCTGCTCTGTAAGAAGCTCATTCTCTTCCTTTGTCATCTCTAACTGGATTACTCAACTTGTGGGTCGGGACCCAAAACTGGGTTGCCTGAATATTTCAAAGGGTCACATAGCAGCTCCTGTCCCATGGGGCTGGCGGGGCTCACCTCCCTGGTCCAGGCACTCCAACCTCTGCAGTCCCAGTGCCACTCAGGTTTAGCCCAGCCATCAGGATGACAAGCATCTGGGTAGGCCAAAGTTTAGAGTGGCACTGCAACCCCATGAGCCAGGTCACAACTCCGCTCACTCAAATTTGGTCCAGTGAAGGGGGCAGGGCCAAACCTGAGCTGCGCTGCAACTTGGAGATTGCAAAGCCCAGAACAGAGAGCCAAGCCCTGCCACAGTCCAGGAGCTGCAGGCACTGTGGGGTGAGTGCCCGGCCTTCCACACAGTTTTGCACCCTGATGTGGCCCTCGGGCCAAAAAATTTGCCTACCCCGATGTATGCTCACAGCTTTGCCATAGAATTCCACGTTTCTGAATCTTCATAGGCATCTGTGCTAATTCACCAGGCTAAACCTTTGGCCTGGCCAGTCAGTACCCACTACCTCCCATTTAATCGGGTGGGTAGAGCGAGTGGGTGTGAAACGCCCTGGTAGGTACCGCAGATAGGGCTGAAGATCCGCAGGCAGCGGGGCTGAAGCAGGGCGACAGCACACAGTCTGGTTACTGCTCCCGGGTAGCACGGTGCTGGGGGCAGCGGAAGAACGTGGCCACTGTCTAACAGAGGAAGGGAAGGGGGGGGTCCCAACCACTGGGGGGGGGGTTAAGGGCCTCTCACTGGGGTTCACTTTCAGGCAGGTCCCACGACCCCCCGCGGGGGGAAAGATTTTGCTCTGCGTGTGGCAGCCAGCCCCTGCACATCCACGGCAGGTCGCGGCACAAGTGACAGCCCCTCGGGGAGGCACCTCTGCTGCCGCCTCACCCCAAACCGGGACCCCGGCGCACCCCCGCCCGGCCAGCTCCAAGCTAGGGAACCCGCTCGCTGCCTGCCCCACGCCAGGCTGCCCCGCCCCTCCGTTCCGCCAGGCCCGGCCTCCCGCTCCCTGCTACCTACAGCCCTGACCCTCACCTGCTTAGCGCCCGCAGCAGCCTTGCACCACCGCCGCCCGACGGGTCCAGCAGCGACTGCGCCTGCGCCTTCAACCGGGGACCGGTCTCTACGGCGCCTGCGTTTTCTTCACATCACCCGGAAGGGGAGAGCAACGGATGCCGCAGTGGCTCAGAAAGCCCGCTGGGCTAGCGAGTAACGCGTGAAAGAGGGGGGCCGACTCAAGCTCGGGGAAAGGGCTGTGCGGCTGTTGGGGGGGGGCCGTGCGGGCGCAGCCGTGGGGAGGCTATGGAGGATGACGCGCCAGTGATCTATGGGCTGGAGTTCCAGGTGCGCGTGAGGGGGGAGAGGAGACCCTAGGAGAGAGAGGTTTGGGGGGGGGCTACTACCCGCCGGGGGGCGGTGTTGGAAGGGAGCACGTGGAGGTGGCTGTTGATCGCCGGAGGTGGTGGTATTGGAGGGGAGCCTGCGGGTGCCGTTGCTCGCCAGGGGAGGGCGGTGTTGGAGGGGGGCTGTTGCTGGCCGGGGGGGCGGTGTTGGAGGGGGGCTGTTGCTGGACGGGGGGGCGGTGTTGGAGGGGGGCTGTTGCTCGCCAGGGGAGGGTGGTGTTGGAGGGGGGCTGTTGCTGGCCGGGGGGGGGTGGCCATTGCCTGCTTGGGGTGCGTGACCGGGCTTTTCAGGGGGCAGCGTGGTGGGCAGTGGAAGGGGACAACCCCTTGCAGAGCAGCAGGCGCTGGGGGCAGCTGATACTAGGCAAGGTGATCAGACTCTCTACAGCCTCCCTCTGACACAGCTGATGATCAGGGGTTCTTCCTGAGCCCCGAAATGTGTTTATGCGACAGCCTTAATTCTGACCCTTGCCTGCTTTCACATGTAACATAACAGCCACTTGTTAAGGTGCCTAACAGCCTGGGGGCAAGAGGAATTAGTATGGGGTGGGCAAACTTTTTGGCCCGAGGGCCACATCAGGGTGCGAAACTGTGGAGGGCCGGGAAGGCTGTACCTCCGCAAACAGCCTGGCCTCCTTACCCCCATCTGCCTCCTTCCACTTCCTGCCCACTGACTGCCCCCCTCCCCCCAACTGCCGACCAATCCAACCCCTCCTGCATCTTGTCCCCTGACTGACCCTCCTGGGACCCACTGCCCCTAACCACCCCCCCATGGGACCCCCCCATCCAAACCCCCTGTTCCCCATCCCCTGACCACCCTCCGCCTCCCCCCAGAACCTCCGCCCCATCCAACTGCCCCCTGACTGCCTGCCCCCGCCCCCTGGGACCCCATGCTCCTTATCCAACCCCCCTGCCCAGTTACCATGCAGCTCAGAGCAGCAGGTGCTTGCTGTGAGGGAGGACAGAAAGCGGGGGAAGGCCTGGGGGCCTAGTCTCCCTAGCCAGGAGCTCAGGGGCTGGGCAGGAGGGTCCTGCTGGCTGGATGCAGCCTGCAGGCCGTAGTTTGCCCACCTCTGAGCTAGTAGTTCAGGGAGGAGGGAACTGCTTGTGCAGCATGACTTTAGTTGTGCCATATTTGGGAGGATAGGCGAACAGTAGGAAGATATGTCAGATACGTACAAAGCACTGTGGCCTCTTTTATTCAATAACCAGTGTTCTGTATCTCTTGTTAGTTTTATTTATTTGTATTCTTTAGTGCTTGAGTGCCCTAGCTAGAATGGGGAGGGAGATGGGGGTGGGGGGCATTGTGCAAGACCGTGTACAGACGTAGTATAGAGTAGTCCCTGTGCTGAAGAGCTTACAATCTAATAGACAGGATAGATTAACTGCTATAGAGCTATGGACAAATAGTCAAAAGAATAGAATTTGTAAGTTCCAGTTTCACCCCAGTCAACCTCCTTCGCAGCCCTGGCTCATCCTGAGTGGCCTCCTTAAAGTGCACTCATGGAGAACACTTGGCCTCGGTCTGGGCAGGGGAAGAGAAATGCCAAAAATTTCTGAAGGTATATGCTCTTGGTTGCTTCTCTCTCCTGCAGAGTGGGGAGACTCCTGGCTCGTTGTTGCAGGGCAGGCAGCCTGTATGGCTCATGAAGAAGACTGAAATACATCTTGTAATACATTACCATTCATCAAATTACCCTAAATCATTAGATATTTGCTGCTGGTGCTATAGTTGCCCCCTTTATGAATTTGTCCCACAAAGAAAAATTGTTTGTTATACCATTGTGTTTTCATGTCACACCAGGATAGTTTTTTGCAGGTCCCAGAACTGAAATGGTCGAAGAAACGGCAAGTGAATTTGCTTAGTGATGCTTATTGGTGACAATTCTCTGTATCAGCCCTGTTGCCCCATCTGGCCACCTTCCATTCAGTTGTATTTGCTTTTATTATCAATAGAGCATGGGGCTGTTTTTGCAAGTTGTGTTTCTGTGTGTACACTATTGGATGTTAAATCAGCTCAAGTCTGACTATCATAACCATTATGTGATTGGATCACAGAGGCTATGTGTCCTCCTATTTCTCCAGGGTTGATCATTCCAGATTTTAAAGGGCATTAGATGCCTAAATACCTCTAGCCCATAGGCTCTTATTTTGGATCACAGAATGTATATTGTGTTCTAAGCAAAGTACTATCTGATATAGTAGATTTAAATTGTGTAGCAAATTGTTTAGATCTCATCCTAACCATTGTTCACAAGTCTGCACTGAGCAGTTCCACTTATTGTTTGGGAAATATGCAGCAGATGATAGGAATTAGGTTTTACTGGAATTAGGCCTGGTTGGGAGCATAGAAGGCAATGGACCTTCTGAGACTGTAGCTCTAACGGGGGATTTGTAAAAGTTAATGGTGAGCAGGAGGAAGTGTCTATGTGGCAGAGCTCTGCTCTGGAGCAGTTTTGGAATGGGGAGGAAGGGTGGATAGTTTTGTGGTTGAGGCACAAAGGAGCTCACAGACTACAGTGTTATTCCTAGGTATTTCTGGCCTCCATAGAGTTACCTTAAGCAAGCCACTTAAGCAAACTCCTCTGTGCCTCAGGTTTCCTATCTGTAAAATGAGGCTAATATTTCTGTTTTTCATATGAATAAATTCAAGTTTGTAAAGTGCTTAGGTATTAAATTAATGAGTGCCATAGAAATGCCTATAAATAAATATGAACTACACAGGATAGACTCATTCCCTCTTATAGCTCTCCTAAGGCACATAGGAAAGGAGCCATCCCCAGCTCCACTTTGGTAGAGCTTTTGACGTAACCTCTCCTGGAGCACTGGGGGGAAATACCTCTCCAGGAGAGCTCTTAAATTCTGCTGGAGCAAGTGCTTCTTTCTGTTGCCTGTATTTTGTTTGGCTCCTTCAGTTACTTCCAGACTCCCCAGCTGCCAAGCCCCTGACATCCCCTTAAGTGGCAGCCTTACAAAACAGAGAATTATGCAGCCACATAATCTCATGGTACACAGGGCCTTGGTTCTAAGCCACAAACATTTCTATTTGTTCATGAATGGCAGTTCTAAGCCTCAGTCCCTTGCTGCCCAGGAAACGTAAGTAGAGTTCCTGCACTTGTGCCCTCCTGATACAGTATGTTCCTTAGCCAAATGAATGTCGACTTTGGTCTGTCTTGCCTTTCCTGTAGGGCTAATTGCTAACTGTCTGATTAGGCTTTGGCTACTGCTGTTTGCTGGGTTCTCCAAGGCAGATCACTTCCTGCTGTTAAGTGGATGTACTGCCATTTTGCTGGCCCACAAACAAGCTGCCTCCTGCAGTTCCTTGGATTGCCAACGTATGTGTCACCACAGGATGACTCCTTTCTTATCCTCCAAACCTTTGGTGTTTGCTCTTGTCAACCACTCTTACTCCCCTGACCAGGATTTTTCTATCATATATAGGCAAGCTCTTCCCTCAGTCTGCTGAAGGTCCACCTCCTTGGACCCAGCTCCAGCTGAGGTCTTGTTGTAACAGTACGTCAAGAGAGCCCAGCTGTTACTTAGGTCCTCTTTTGTCAAGGGCACAGCTCCATCCCTTGGGCTGCCTTTCCCTTCTATGCCTGGAATTAACGGTGGCTCTTCTCTTCCCACAGTCAGATCCCAGGCAAATATAGAACTGAATAATGCTGATAAAGCTAAGTTAAGTTAGTTTTTAGTATCTAACAGTTTAAATTTAGCACTGCATGTTCTAAGAGAACTGTGCCAGTCATATTTTCCACTTGTTTCAACAGGCTTGCTTAGAGCTAGAAGGCTGTAAAGAGAGAAGAACTGAGAAATAGGGCACCTCATTACACAGAATCAGTTATGAACTAGTTTTGCTTTTAGAATGATGACATTTTCCAGACTGGCTGTCCCATGAATGTTTGGCTGTTTGAGTGATGATCCAGAATTCCCAAAGGGTTAGAAAGACTTTTTCTTTAAAGTTGTTGACTGATTTTAGTGCTAGTGAAAGATGTCCTCTTGACTGACCTGGAGTCTGAAATTATCTTTTATCTGCAAAACAGGTGCAGCACCAGGACAAATTTCCCTATGTTGCCCTGTCAGTGTGCCTCAGCATCATACTCGCCTTTGTCTTGGCCTTTCTGCTGAGAAGGGTATCATCTGTGGTGTAGTGGTATTTGAGTGGTAGCCAGAGACTACAAACTTTCTTTATGCATGCTGCCAAACTCTATCACATATCATTGACTTTTCAGTGCTATCTACTTGGGTTGAAATTGAACTACTGATGTATAATCTTCTAATTCAGATAGATTAAACAATGAGTTATCCCAGAAGTCTCATTAACTACAAAATCTTGCCCTGAAAGGTTATTTTACAATGATATTCTAGGTATAACTGTATCAGTCCCTAAACTTGTACCACTAGCAAAATACTAAAAGTAAATCTATAGGTTGGAGTATTTGAGAGAATAGATAAAATGGAAAAAATGCTTAAAATAATTTTTCTAAATGTATTTTCAGACCATCTTCCTCAAAATATGGCACTTTAAAATCCATGTACTTTATTGGTTAGAACAGCATTTAAAAACAACAACAACCACAACAAACACTATTGGCCCACAGATTAGATTTTAATCTACTATTTAAATGCTCCTCTTATCTCTTCCCTCTCTCTGCCCACCTTGGATTTAGAATAGTTGTGAATTAAGAATTTGTTTTGCTTTCAGTACAAAACCATAACTGAACTTTTTCGGCTCAGATCCTACCATGATGGGTATAAAAACCTAAGATGGAACTTTTTCAAGTGATAATTAAAATGTGCAGTAATCCTGAATTAACTCTTGTCTAGGCTTCTCCTCTTTCTCCACTTCTGTACCTTGAGAGGTTCCCTTCTTGTGTTGCGGAGAGTGACTTCAATAAAGTTTTATCTGGAAAGGTCATATGTTTCAAGTCTTAAAAGACATACATTGGGCGACTGTTTTGCTTTGTAAGCTTAAAAGTTGAAAATTAGTATTGTTGCAAAACAAAACTTGCTGAAACTTAGCTTACAGATAGAAGCATGGACTTAGTGTTAACATTGCAGAAATTAAACAATGATGAAAATATTAAGGGTCAATAGTAGCAGTTGGATTTAAATTAGCTTTTAATGCAGGAGAGTGGCAAAAATGTCCAGTGATTTTTTGACTGCTTGTGTAGGGTCGTATCTTGAACTAGAGACACTAGCTCTTCTCCATACAGAAATAGTAAGACCAAATCAAGAATGCTTGTATTAGTTTTTGAGCATCTCTGTAGCAGAAAGAAGTTGCCATATTGTAATATAATTTGTAAGTGTGTATTTGCTGGACTACAGTGATGAGTGCCATAGAAATGTCTATAAATGTACCCAGGGGCATCAGAGACAAATGATGTCAGAAGTGGAGAGTGTAGTCCAGTGTACTGGGACTCAGGAGAGAAACAAGTTTTATTCACAGTTTTCCTGCTGACTGGCTTTGTAAGCTGGAGGAAGTCACTTCAACCCTCTCTGCTTCAGTTTTCCCCTCCCATCCTTTTTCTGGCTTGTCTATTTTTATTGTAAGCTCTTCTGGGATGGGAAGGGACTATGTGATTGTACAGAGTCTAGCACAACGTGGTCCTGATCTCAACTGGGGCCTCTATGTACTGCTGTAATACCAAAAATACAATTAGGGATATAAGGCTCCCCAAATTTGAAAGATACACATGCAAATAAAGGAGAACAACGGTTTAGTGTGACATACAGGGTGCAACAAAGAGTAGCAGAATGACAGTGGAAAACTTAGGCTGAATGTCAGAGAAAAAATTCATGCAAAAAGCATTTCATTACACGAAACAAAACAAAAAATCTTCATTTAAAAATCAGTTAAGGCTGTGCAAGTGAATGTTTCTCTAGCACAACCAAAGAAGAGTCCAGGAAATCCCTAGTTAAGTCCTCAGCCATCCCTGGCAGTCTGCAACCAAAGCTTGCATTCTCTTATCTTACCTATATGACATCTCCTCGTTACATATTTATGTAAAATGTACAGTTTTTAATCCCCAAATACACAGAGCAGCTAGAATAGAAATGGATATTTTTTGGCTGTTTGGTATGTTGGATTGAAGTATATAGTTGGGGGGGCGGGTGTGTGTGTGGTGTAGATTTTTAGCTAATCTTGTTTGTGTGTTTGATTTTTAAATGGAGGAAATTGTTTAAGTAGAAAAAGCTTGCACTAGTGTTTTCCCATATTGGGAAGTTGTTGTTTGTATGTTTGTAGTAGTGTTGTTTGGATGATGCTGTGAAGAAAATATGATGGTGTTTTGTGTTTTCTGTGCTTGGATATTTGCATGTTTTGTGTGGAGATGGAAGCAGAAGGTGAGTATATCCTAAGTAGTAGATTTGAGGGTGGATGGAAGGCTTGCAGATGAAGATGTCTCTGGAGTGAAGCTACACCTGAGGCAACTTTTCTTTCTTATAAATTTCCTCTAGCTCATCCCTGGGGAGTCCCAGCCTGAGGGACCCGATCAGGTTTCATCAGTCCAGGACTACATCTGGGAAGGTTGATCATCTAAATTGGAGCATGTGGCGAATGGATCCCCTTGGATCACTATATATCTGCTGCTTGTTTGCTGAGTGAATGGCGGTGTGTGGTCCATCAGGAGGTCTTCAATGACTTGAAAATCAAAAAGAAATCCAACAAAAGTGGAAGCATGGTCCTAAATTCCCTGTAAGCTGCGTGGCCGAGCAGCAGCCTATTAAGCGCTATGCAGGCACTTGGCGAACCCAACCCCGGTGGACCTGCCACGAACGGGGGGGACAGGTGCTCCTCGCCCGGCACGGCTGGAGGACAGGTGCCCCGGCCCCAACTCAGCCTGGTCCCCAACCTGCCACGGCTAGGGCTCCCCCCAGATGCTGCTGCTGTGGAGAGAGAGCTGGGGGGAGTCTTCTCTCCCCATAGTAGCCCCGGGGCAGCCTGCACCCAAACCCCTCATCCCTGGCCCCACCGCAAAGCCCGCACCCCAACCCTTCATCCCAGGACCTGAGCTGCTGCGGCGGGGAAAGAGAGCTGGGGCGAGTCCTCTCTCTCTCTCTTTCTGTCTACCATAGCCCTGGGGCAGCCTGCACCCCAAACCCTTCATCCCTGACCCCACCCCAGAACCCGCAGCCCCAGCAGTAGCCCTCACACTCCTGCATCCCAACCCTCTGCCCCGGCCCTGAGCCCCTTCCCACACTCTGAACCCCTCAGCCTCACCCCCAACACATACATTTTCTTACGTGCACCAATTTGGAGGTGATGTGTGACACACAACAAAATTCATTCCGTGCATGTGTGGGAAAATTAGAGGGAACACTGCATGGTCATATTGCTAAGGATGAGTACAAAAGAATAGCACAAGCGTGTAGGAACAAAATCAGAAAGGCTAAGGCACAAAATAAGTTAAACCTAGAAAGGGGCATAAAAGGCAGTAAGAAGACGTTTTGTAAATACCTTAGGCGCAAGAGAAAGACAAAGGAAAGTATAGGTCCAGTATGTAGCAGGGAAGGAGAGGTAATAATAGGTGACATCAAGAAGGCAGAGGTGTTTAATGCCTATTTTCCTTCAGTCTTCGCTAAAAAAGTTGATGGTGACCAGATGTTTAACACAATTAATATTGACAACAAGGAGGAAAGAATACAAGCCAAAATAGGGAAAGAACAAGTTAGAGTACATGTAGATAAGTTAGATGTATTCAGGTAGTCAGAGCCTGATGAAATTCATCCTAGGGTACTGAAGGACCTAGCTGAAGCAATGTCAGAAATGTCAGTGATTATCTTTGCAAGCTGATGGACGATGGATGAGGTCTCAGAGGACTGGAGAAGGAAAAACATAGCACCTATTTTTAAAAATGGGAACAAAGAGGAGCTGGGGAATTATAGACCAGACGGCCTAACTTCAATACCTGGAAAGATACTGGAACAAATTATTAAATAATCATTTGTAAGCAACTAGAGGATAATAGGGTAATAATAATCATAGCCAACGTATTTGTCAGGAACAAATCATGCCAAGTCAACCAAATTTTCTTCTTTCACACAGTTACTGTCCTAGAGAATAGACAGAGATTGTAGATGCGGTATATCTTGATTTTTAGTAATGCTTTTGACACAGCTCTACAAATTGGGGAAATGTGATCTTGATGAAATTTCCATAAGGAGAGTGCAAAATTGGTTGACAGAATAATCATCAATGGTTTGCTGTCAGACCTGGGGATATATCTAGTGGGATCCTGCAGAGATTTGTCCTAGGTACAGTACTGTTCAATATTTTCATTAATCACTTGGATAATGGAACAGACAGTATGCTTCTAAAATCTGCAGATGACACCAAGCTGGGAGGGGTTGCAAGCACTTTGGAGGGCAGGATTAGATTTCAGAGTGACCTTGACGAATTGGAAAATTACTCTGAAATCAACAACATGAAATTTAATAAAGACAAGTGCAAAGTGCTACATCTCGGAAGCAAAAATCAAACATACAACTACAAAATGGGGGAAAACTGCCTAAGCAGCAGTAGTGTTGAAAAGGATAAGGCTTAAAAGTGAATCACAAATTGAATATGAGTCACCAATGTGATAAGAACTAAGAATGGTCATGCTGGATCAGACAAATGGTCCATCTATCCCAGTATCCTATCTTCTTATAGTGGCTGATGCCAGATGCTTGAGAGGGAATGAACAAAATAGGGCAGTTATCAAGTGATCCATCCCCAGCTGTCTAGTCCCAGTTTCTGCAGTGGAAGTGTGCATCTTGTGCAGGCAGATGATGTCATTGTTGTGACAACAGGATAAATCGCTGCTGCTGCTGCATTTGGCTACTGACAATCCTGCAATGTTGAGTTGCAGTACTCAGGGCTAGCCCGATGGCTCAAACGTTGGAGGAAGAAAGTTCATCAAGAATGTCATCTGGCAAGTGATCAATATTCAGCCTTAGAAAGGACTTTCAGTGTGGTCTGCTGGTTAGGTCATCAGTTTCCCAAGTATGAACTGAGTATTCACAGGGAGAGCAATAAGAATGTTGATCCATTGCCACAGAGGTCAGATGCTGATCCATTGCTGATCTGTTCAAACATCTCAGATGCCACTGAGCTTACATCTACTAGTTTCTGTGACTCAGGTGGAAAATTTCCAGATCACAAATGTTGACAAGCCACCGTATTTTAATTGGGACCAGAAAGTTCTGTCAAGACTATCTCACGCAGCAGTCCATGTTGGTGACTTCAACAGTCACCATCCTGACTGGGGATACTTGGGGCATCAGATGCTAATGGGGACCAACTGGTGGAGTGGGCATCTAACAATGATCTTGCCCTCCTCCATGATGCAAAGCAGAGAGGCACTTTCTGCTCAGCCAGATGATCTTGTGAATACTCTCCTGATTTGTGCTGGGTGTTATCTGTGGATGGTCACTCCCAAACTGCATTATGTTTGGTCTTGGAAGATTCCCACACAACCAACACAGACCTTCTATTATTCTCATTGGCCTACAGCTCCCAATCATTAGAATCTTTAACAAACCAAGATGGAATTTCAGAAACGCAGACTGGAAGAAGTACACAGATGCTTTAGAATAAGGTCTTGTCTCTATACCATCATGCATCATCCCAGTCGATGTAGCTTTCAGTCATTTCTGAGAAGCCATCTTCAAAGCTGCCTACGCATCCATGAAGCATGGCCATAATCTAGTCTACACACTGTGCCTTGATGCTAAATATGCTCAACTTCTCCGTTTAATATGAATCCTCTGGTGATCCAAATGTAACTGACCCATCTAATTGAGTTACTGGGTGCTACTAGATGGGCATGATGGGACGAGATGACTCAGAATCTAGATATCACTCACTCAAACTGGAAATGCTGGAATTTGATTAGTCTGCACAGTTCAGCAACCACTAGCCCTAAGCTGACCACTTGCATGCCAAACCAAGCTGTTTGACATCCGCTGAATGTGTCAAAGGCCCCAGATGAGAAGAATGTCAGATGACAGTTTCATGACAAATAGTGTCAGTTCCATCAGAGAAAAAACACTCGGTAACTCAGAGCTGTTCACAGTCACAGACTGGATGTTTTCAGACAACTATCCACAATGACTCCAAGATCTTGTTCTTGAGTGGTAACAGTTAATTTAGACCCCATCATTTTGTCTGTGTAGTTGGGATTACGTTTTCCAGTGTGCATTACTTTGCATTTATCAACATTGAATTTCATCTGCCATTTTGTTGTCCAGTCATCTAGTTTTGTGAGATCCCTTTGTAATTCTTCACAGTCATCTTTGGATCTAACTGTCTTCAGTAATTTTGTATGGTCTGCAAACTTTGACACCTCAATGTTTATCCCTTTTCCCACATCATTTATGATTATGTTGGACAGCACTGGTCCCAGTACAGATCCTTGGGGAACCTTGTTATTTACCTCTCTCAACTGTGAAAACTGACCTTTTATTCCTTCCCTTTGTTTCCTATCTTTTAACCAGTTACTGATCCATGAGCAGACTTTCCCTCTTATCCCATGACTGTTTTCTTGAAGTAATATTTTGTCTCCTTTTTTGCTGTAGTGGAGGGGTGGAAGGTTTGTTTTAAATTGATTCAGAACTCATACTGCTGCTACTAAAAGTATGATAGTTTTACTACCTTGGAAACAGATGATGCATTATAGACCCTTTTTTTGCATGCATATGGTTATTCCTCTCTAGCTATGTAATTCATGGCTCTATAAACTGCTTTAGGATGCAGTAAATGAAAATGCCAATTCATTTTATTCACTTGACTAGATTACGTCTCTGTGGTTCATATGCTTTTCAGTATAACCATTGTATTTCAGTATTAACTAGGGTATACCTATACCTATTCAATTGTGGATATGATTATGGGGCTGAGGTTTTCTGTATCTCAAGCTTTCTGGTGAATTAGGCTGTGCATGCTTCAAATGGAGGAGGACAGCAGCAGTGCACAGTGACTCAATACCAACGCTTATCATTAAGGTAGGGGAGGAGAGCTTAAACAACCAGTTGCCAAAGCTTGAAGTACTACTCTCCTATACATTGACCACATGTTCTGTCCATCCGAAGTACGTCTATCACCTGTTGAAATTATTGTTTGTTTATTTCTATTACTATAGCACTGAGGAGCCCTAATTATGGATCAGGACCCCATTGTGCTAGGTGCTGTACAAGCACAGAACAAAAAGACAGTCCCTGCCCCAAGGAGCTTACAATTTAGGTCTAAGACGGAAGACAACAGGCGGATATACACAAACAAGGAAGTACAATTAAACAAGAGGCAGTATTGGTCAGCATGGTAGGCAGTAATTTCTGCACACCAATAGCTGTTTGTTTTGCCATTGTGACTTTCTCTGAATCAACTTGCCTGAGTAGACACCATAAAAAATAACAGATTTGCATACTTGTGCATGGGCCATCTGAAGGTCCATTATCCCTATTAAGAATCAAACTGTCTCAGATACTGGTAAGCCCCTATTGACAGATCTGAATCTGATAAACACAGATGCATTTTTCCATCCTTTGAATAAGGATAACATGTAGGAAGTCAGTTCTTTATTTTGAAATGTATTACAATTTCAGATGTTTAACCCAAACTTTTCATATTTTTCAACAGAGTGGGGAAAAATACAATTCCCATTTTTAATTTTTTTTTGGAGGGGGAGGAAGAAGAAAAAGTTGATAGACAAATGTCAGCATATGGTGACATTTCCCCCCTTCCCCCCCCCCCCTTTTTTTTTAAAGTGCACCTTGAGTCTAAACTGCTTTTAAGAAGAGGCTCTTTAAAGAGGAGGGAACAAAGTTCTTACCAGTATTTCTTTATTCCATGAAAGACCCAGGAGATCTTTTGTTGTTGTTGTTTTTGTTCTACTCCACTTGTTAAACAACTGAAGTCTATTTGATTGAAGAAGGTTTGTAATGACTGGGTTGTTTCTAGTGGTGCTTTCGTGAAAAGACCTTGGCAGGGGATTTGGAATGAAAAGAAGTTCTCACCATGGCTGGGGGGAAATCCACAATGTAAATTTTTATAAAAATTAAAAGCTTTTTGGTGAATTTTCTTGCTGTCACTGAACGCTACAGACTAGCAACACTGGCTCTGTGTAGACACAATGCAGATAGATGCGATGTAAGTTTCATTGCATAGATCTGCCATTGTAAATCCATAGGGATTCTTTTCTATTATTTCAGATTTTAGCATGTCCTGAGAATAAACTGTCAGTTGAATCAAAATTTCTACTCACTTTATGATCTGCTCACTGTGTACTAGTTTTTGACCTGTAAACTCATTTCACTTGTTACCCATGTCAGGTTTAAATCTAAAGTAGAAAATGTAGTTTTTCATTAAAATCAGTATTCAGTCTAGCATCTGAAATGTTTATCTGTCCAGTGGTGTTCCAGAATGAATTCTGAACTCGAGGTCCAATCTGATCATAACCCCCTAAACAGATGGTTGGACTGCTTGTTTTATTCAATGAAGATCTAAGTGGGTTTTTTCAAAATACTATTCTGTAATTAACTTGTGGTTAAAATGAAATAAATAAAATAATAACACTCCTAAAAGCGTGTCTCTCTAAAGTTCTAGCCACCTTAGTCATCAATTAAAAATCGATTCCTAATCAATAAGGCTATAGTAAAACAAAACTGCACCTAATCACCCAGCATTTAACTATGTCAGCCAAAAAGAATGGTTGTAGTGGAGGTGGGCAGAGCTACTGGCTACCTCAGTCCTTCCAAAATGCCTGCTTAAAAATATCAGCTTTGCCTGGAGTATCTACAGATTTGGGATATTTAAGAGCAAGTGGGGATGTGAATTCCAAAGTTATCTGACGTTATATTACAGCATCTTATTGGTCTCTTTAGCAAACTGGCCAAAGACTGAAATATCCTCTACCGCTGAGAGGAGGTCCTTTGGGGACAGGGTGGAAGCAAATGGGAGGGTAGGGTGGGAAAGGCTGTATTATCACTGTCAGTGCTGTGCCTTTTTTATGAGTAAGTGGGGGGTGATAATTTCCATTATGGTCATTCTGGTAGGATTTAGCTTCAGTGGCTTAATGTTAAAAAGCAAGGAGGACCAAGAACTTCTTTCCTTCTAGCTTGCTCTCTCCTATGAATAGTAGGGAAAAGAATGAATTGGTGACTTTGTGTGAGTTCACGGATCTTACTTAAAGGTGTAAAATATTTATTTTGAATAATTTGTCCAAGAATGCCCTTTGTCATTGCAGCCGGCTTAAGTATTTTTGCAGCCACTTCTGCGTCCTTCCCATGTTCCATGATTCTGGGTTCATTAAGAATAATTAATTTGGGAGAAATCCTTAACATTGAATCGTGGTTTTTAAAAATAAATAAATATGGACATATTTATTTAGCGCTGAGAGTATAGTAGGTACTTTACAGATGTGAGAAGCAATCCTTACACTAGAAAACTTAGCTAAATAGCCTAAATACAGATAAAGTTCAGGAGAAAGATGCAGTGTAAAAGTTTGGTGCTCAAGGTGATCAACTGGGATGTCTTTTATGTTCCAAGATTTTCACAAATTATCAATAACGTATTGCATTGTATTTTTATAATGGTTTTCTTTTTTGCTAGGCACGTGCTTTAACACCCCAGATAGCAGAAACAGATGCCATTCGATTTTTGGTTGGGACACAGTCTCTCAAATATGATAATCAGGTAAACTTTTGTCAGAATAATACATGTTAAGTATCAGGAATATTCTTTAACTTTTTCTACTGGTATATTACTTCACTTTCCTGCCAAGTTTGAGCATTAGATGCTTTATTTTAAAAAATGTATTATGTGAACAAAATGTACACATTTTGATAACTAGTTAGATGAATGAGAAGTCTTTTTTTTTTTTTTTTTTTTTTAAAAGGTTAATATAATTTCATAGTCGCCCCATTTTCTAAGACTGGTGAATAATTAATTAAAAATGTTTATCATAACTTATTTGAGAGAAATTACAAATGAATCAAATGAGTTATTTAACAAATATTATTTGACCAGTTCTATTACTAAGTTACTGCTTTTGATTTTGTAGAACCAGTTTAAACTGCAGAACAGGTAACCCAATTAAAATAAAATCCTGCTTTCCATTTTGAAATTGTAGTTAGGCCCTCATGATTTACTTCAGTGGAACTCCTTAAAGACATGTATGTGTAGGTAATAGGCTCATGGGAATAGAGCTGTAGACAAACTTCATTTTTTGCCTGTGAATATCCATAAAACTTCCATCACTGTGTTTCTGCAGGGAGTAAAGGCTACAGTGACGTACAGCCTATACACAGCCATCTTTTTTGTCCAATCTTTCCTTGTAAAAGTAAAATAGCTGACTTTTTATAAGATTAACTTTAGGACAAGCCTTTATATTGAATGGCAGGCTGGAGCCCTAAACTAGATTAAAAAACCCATAGTGTTAGTACAGTCACTGACTTTTCACATTAGAATAGTTTCAGTAACAGTATTTATTCACTAATACCTTTAGCGCACAAACAGAGCTTGGATTCAGGAGGTGCATGGTGCTGTAGTGTTCTGACACTTCTCTCAAGCTTCTATCTTATTCTCCAGAATCTCAGCTTTCATTTATTTTTTAAAAGTCAATCTCTAGCTGTTATGATTGCAAAGAAAACCTCAAATGTGAAGGGTATAAATGACATAAAGAAGTTTAGAGAGAGGAGAGAGCCTGGAACAGAAGCTCATCACCATTCATCTTAGTGAAGTTTTGTCTCAGATGCCCAGTAGTAACTTAAATGTCAACATGAACTGTTTTGTTTTTCATGTTCTGTTTCTCATTTTGGTGCTAGTAGTAGGTGTTGTTCCCCTCCCTCCCCCCAGCCAGTCAAGAAGGAGCTGAGCCCAAGGAGCCTAGCAGAGTGCATGGACAAAATCAAGCTCTGTCAATGGGGAGCTGAGCTCAGAGGGCATGCACAATCATATTTTGAAAAGCTGTACAATCCAGTGTGAGCAGCGTTTCACTTTGGTGGTTCATATGGTTGGAACAGTACCATCACCTTCCCCCTCAGTTTAACCACTGAACACAGCATCCATAATGGCATAGCAAACACAGCCGTTTCACCTTGTTTGTTCGTACAGTCACATTGGCACTCTGTAGTATGAAAACCAGACCTTTGCCCTGAAAAGCTTACTCCTTCCAATTGACAGAGAATATGATGAAAAATAAAAACATACCAAGAGTGGGAGACTGAGGAGACACGATAGAATAGGGGTGGGCAAACTTTTTGTCTTGAGGGCCACATCTGGGTGGGGAAATTGTAGGAAGGGCCATGAATGTAGGGCTTGGGCAGGGGGTTGGGGTGTGGGAGGGAGTGTGGGGTGTGGGAGGGGGTGCAGTATGCAGGAAGGGGCTCAGGGCAAGGGGTTGGGGCAGAGGAGGGGTGCAGGGCATACGAGGGGGCTCAGGGAAGGGGGTTGGGTGCACGAGGGGGTGGGGGCTCAGGGCAGTGGTGCAGAGTGTGGGAGGGGGCTCAGGGCCGAGGGTTGGGGTGCAGGGTGCAGCAGGGGGCTCAGGGCAGGGGTTTGGGGTGCGAGGGGCAGGAGAGGTTTGGGGTGCGGGCTCCGGCCCAGCACTGCTTACCTGGAGTGGCTCTGGGATGGCAGCAGCGTGCACCGAGGCCAGGGCAGGCAGGCAGGGAGCCTGCCCTGGCCCTGGCCCTGGCCCTGGCCCCGCGCTGCTCCAGGAAGCAGCCGGCACCGCAGCCCCTGAGGAAGGGTAGGCAGAGGGCTCCGTGTGCTGCTCTTACCTGTGGGTACCTCCCCCGAAGCTCCCATTGGCCCCAGTTTCCGGTTCCTGGCCAAAGGGAGCTTCGGGGGAGGTACCCACAAGCAAGAGCAGCATGCAGAGCCCTCTGCCCCTGCTCCCGTAGGGGCCGCAGGGACGTGGTGCTGGCCAATTCCTGGTGTGGGGTCCGTGGCACCACGGGGCTGGCAATCCCACGGGCTGGATCCAAAGCCCTGAGGCGCTGGATCTGACTCACGGGCCATAGTTTGCCCACCCCTGCGATAGAAAATGTAGGGAAGGGATCAATGTTCCTAGAGTATTTTCAAAATTCAGATTCTTTTGTTTTTCTCCTGTTAAATATAACCTAGCATGCAAGGGAGAACAGATAGTGCTGGAGCTGAAGTTAGCAATGGAACGCTACCTGAAACTGAGTTTTGGAGAGGGGAAAGCACATGGTGTATAAATAATAAGAGAAGCTGTTCAAGGTATAAAGATCTGGGTGCAGTGTTATATATCTTTATAAGCTATGGTTGGCAGAGGGAGAAGAAAATGACTTACAGAAAAAATTTAGTTTAAAAAAAACCAAGGAGCAAAACTTTTTTTCATTGTTATATCTCAGATAGTGAAATGCCTGAAGATTAACTATTGACTGTGAAGGTGTTTTATACTAACTGGGTAATTACATGTAATTTTTTGCCTAGGATAAACTATCTTTGACTTCACGGAGTATTTAGCAGAGGATTTAATTACTAGTTTTTAAGGACGAAGCACCTTCTAGTTGTCACCTAATATCCAATGAGTTTCAAATCATTAACATTTACTGAAAGGGAAATGTTGACATGGTTCTGAGAAGGTGACCGTGGGCACTAATTCTTTACTCTAACCGTGTAGGTACATGTTGACCCTGCATCAAGCACTTTTTTTCACTATCTGACTTTTTTTCTCTTTTTCAAGGGAATAGAACTAAGATTAGAGGTGCAGGGCTTTTAGCTGACTATTAACAAATAGTTGTGGTTAATGGCACTTGGTTGTGCTTCATGCTATCATCTTCTCCCAGCTAGTCATTAATTCCCAAGAAATGTTATAGGCCTTAATCATTATTGCTTAATTCTGCACCACTTTTTTCCCATTACTTGACCTATCTTTAGTAGCTGGCTGGCACCTTTGGTGCTGTGACTTCTAATGAGGCTCTATACAGTCAGGAGGGTTTTTCATGTAGCATCGATATATGCAGAATCTCTTGTTCTGTTTCAAGTCACATAAAGGTGTGTTGTAGAAGAAAGCTAGTTCTAGAGCTGTCCTGATTTATGGAGGTAGGAGGTTCAAAAACAGCTTTGCAGCTGAAGAAATGGAGGTATTTACAGAAGGTTAACTGAAAACAGAAAACCACTTAATTTGTAACATTTATATTAAAAGTGTAGGAACAATAATAATTCAGCACATAAAGCAAAAGAATACCTTTTACCCTTATATAAGGCCCTTCAAAGTCATATAGACAGTTTCTACTCTGCTGTGAAGATTCTGCTTCAGCTGATCTCACAGCTACCAGGTAACTTTGCAGAAGCGAAGAGTCAACTCATGTAGGTTGAGGATAAATGCTTGATTAAAATAAAATTTCACATTTGACAAAAGGTTATTTATTTTTATATCCTTTTGGTGTAGGGAAAATATGAAATATCCTTCCTTGGTAGCTGTGACATGTATCCTAGGTGATCTTTGATGTCTGTCTTGAACAACATTGATTAGTACATTTCAGAGTTGAAGCCCGTATAAGAGTGTGATATGAGGTGGTCTGTCTTATTTGCCATTATGGCATCGGATTATGTTAAGTATAAATTTGGCCCAAATGTATTTGAAGAAAATACTAAATATGAATGACAGAAGAACTAACAAGATTTCATCAGCTTTAGAAATATGTGCTGAATGCTCACAATGGCCAGGCTAAGAAGAACATTAGCACAAAAACCATGGAGAGAGAAAATTTCTTTTCCGTTGTTAAGCCCCCTCCCTTCTTACTTACAGCAGGCCAACATGTTCACACTTCGCTGTAGCATCTCTTCTTGTACCTAGGATGCATGTCAGAGCTACCAAGGAAGGATATTTCATATTTTTCCCTATACCAAAAGGATATAAAAATAAATAACCTTTTGTCAAATGTGAAATTTTATTTTAATCAAAGATTTATCCTCGACCTGCATGAGTTGACTCTTTGCTTCTTCAAAGTTACCTGGTAGCTGTGAGATCAGCTGAAGCAGAATCTTCACAGCAGAGTAGAAACTGTCTATATGACTTTGAAGGGCCTTATATAAGAGTAAAAGGTATTCTTTAGGTTCATGTGCTGAATGACCCACTTACCCTGGTTAGTGGGGGGCATATAATACACATTATTGAAGTAAATGCATTTTTGATTTGTAGTTCATCTTTAGGGAACGAATTGCACTGCAAGGAGTCTACTTAATAATTTCAGTGGAAGGTTTCACATTTTTTGAGGAAGCTGAGAGTAGGGAAAAGATGCAAACAGGCAGGACTGATGTATTGCATGCTGCAGCATAGGCATAAAGTTTTATCCCATATGCAGGATAGTACAGTGATTCTCACATTCTAAACATCCTGCTATATATCTTTCTCTTACTTGAAATGGTGAACTGGAGGGATCCTGTCTGTCTCAGGTTTCAGAGTAGCGGCCGTGTTAGTCTGTATTCGCAAAAAGAAAAGGAGTACTTGTGGCACCTTAGAGACTAACCAATTTATTTGAGCATAAGCTTTCGTGAGCTTCATCGGATGCATTCAGTGGCAAATATACTGTCTCAGGGATGCAAGACTGAGAAGCAATTGTAAAAGATTCACGTCGCAGGAATAATAGGAATTGCCCTTCAGTCTTTACTTTGGGGCTGTGTAGAGATACTGTAGGCCAAAGAGTTATAAAAGGAAGGAATTCTTCCACTGACTGTAATTCTAGTGACCATTGCTATTGTCTTCTCTTTATCTTCACGTCCCAAATTAATAAATACAGTATTTTGCTCCCAGTTTGTCTGCAAATAGTTGGAATTGTAAGTTTATCCAGTACAAGTATGCATTTTACCTTTGATAAAGAGTCTCACAACATGCTTTACATTGACTGTCAAGAGCTAAAAAGAGAAGGCCTGAAGGTCAGATATAAAGATGAAATGAGGGAGAAATCATTATAGATGAGGCAGCACAAGTCATAATGTGCAGTTGTGGGAACAGGATGTAGCGGAGGCCAAGGTAGGGTCTGGCAGAGTAGATTATGCTCAAGCAAGAGTTAAGGTAACGTGAAACCAGGGACAATATTTTGAACGGCAGAGGGTCACTTTAAATTGGACAGGAAGATGGATATGCCTTGGTATAGGGGATGAATAATGTTTCACTTCATAGATGGATTCATGGTTTGGGTCATCAGATGATGACTGGAGAGAGATGGCTCCTTGAGCATTTTAGATTCTTAGATGTCTTGGAGTCTGACAGGAGACTAGGAGTATGGTACTAGTATCGGGAACCAAAGTCCAATTTAAGAAAGTAATTGCTGATGGCAGCACTGAAGAGAGTGAGGAAAAGATGAATACTAATTTGAGATGAACGAGACGAGAGGATATGACCCTGGCTATGGTTGGGAGTTGATGGATTGAGAGCAAGATCATCTAGTAGTGAAGGGAATACTTAGTACTGCAAAACTAAACAAATCCTAAAACTGGATTGATTGGTTCTATCTAGCACATTAACACTTCAAAAAAATTGCCTACAGCACTGTGTGGCTAAGCTTTTAGTATGACCTAATTTAATATTAGGGAATAGGATGTCTTTAGTTTAATTTCTTTTCTTCGCCATGCGGAAGGTTCTGTTGTTGAACCTCTGAGAGGGCTTACTTGCATGGGTAAAGTTACTCATGCATGTTAAGTGTTTTTCGGGGGCAGTCTTAGTCCATTTCTCCTGCTTTTTGTGTGAGTCTTCCACATGGTAGCTGAGGAAATAAAGCTAATTTTTAAAAATAGGGAAAAGTGTTTATAAAACAAAAGAAAAAATTGGCAAGGGGGAGGTTTGTGAGTAACACCTGAAACCACTTGTTAAAACTTATAAACAATTGGCTAGATTCTAAGTTGACTGTTGTTATAAGTTGAAAGGTTGAATTTTTTTTCCCTGTCAATTTTTTAAATGGTGACAGATTTCCTGATGTCGGTGATAAGTGCAGATGTATATACAGTAGCTGAAGAGAGAGTGCTGAAAAACTTCTAGTAGGGCATCAATTTTCCTATTACATCTACTAATATCCCTCCTCCTATCCATTGAAGGGAGATTCATTTCTGTTGATCTGGATACAGAATTATCTTAGACATCTAATGGAGGGTTTGAATGCTAGCAAAGTGATGAGCTGCAAGTTTAGGGCTCTAGTAGCTCATTTTCTGTTAACCATCAAATGGAAAATGCAGTTGTATGCTGTAGTTGCAACACCAGGGGAAAAAAACAAAAGGGATTTCTTCACAATAAGATAATCACTTTTTTTTAGAGAAAATATCCTGCATGAAATTAAAGAGTTATATTGTTAGTATAACAATTAATTAAAGTAGATATCAGTCATAAAACTCATATTCTGTGCTGTCATCCTGTATAATTAAGACCCATAGGAAAACAGTGGAGCCCTAATGTTATCTTTTTATTGTATTTGTAGATTCACATAATAGATTTTGATGATGAAAATAACATTATAAACAAAAATGTTCTCATCCATGAAGTGGGTGAAATTTGGCACATTAGTGCCAGTCCTGCAGATAAAGGTGTGCTAGCAACCTGCTACAATAAAAGTAAGTGCATTTTAACAACTTATTTGAACTTGTTTTAATATTTATGGGATGTACAATAGCTGCACATCTGGCAATACACAAGTAGCTTAAAATGGGATCTCTTTGCACTTTTCCAAAACGCTTTCTTAAATATACATTATTGAAGCAAGGTTAAAAAATAAATCTAAGTTGTTTGCCTGATTAAATTTACTGAACTAGAGTTGCCTTATATCTATATTTTTATAGGCTTCGGTACTTTTAGAGTTCATGTTTACTGGTTTTTCAAACTGGTAACGTAAAAGGTGGTTTCAAAATAGTGTACTGCCATCACTAATCTCTTCTAGAAAGTGCAGAAACATTTTAATATAGTAGTTACAAATTACATATATAATACTCATACACACATAGAGGATTGTATAGTTTTTACCTAAAATATCTCACCAGCAACAGCTTAAGACTCTTTGGCCAGCCTAAACCTGCATGTACAGCTATTGTCTGAAGATGCTCTGTATGCTTCCTAGGCTAGAATATGTGGAGACTACATATTTTGAGGTTTGAAAAAATCACTCTTTTCCCACTAGTTAGTGGGAAGTTTATCTCTGGCAAGCAAAGGGACCTATGATATTAATTTGAATAAATATTCAGTTTCGTTAAAATAAATTCTAGGCCATACTTTTTTGAAGATAACCTTCTCAGTGTGAATGGAATATAAATTAACATTTATTTTCCTGAATCTCGAGACTGATCCAGAGCCTCAGCTACTTCTCATACTTCAACCTTTTTGCTGTATCTGTGAAATTAAGACTCTGTTCACTTACTGCTGGTATTCTAACCCATTAATAAAAATGGTAATAAATAACGTTTTCTTACGCTTAACAAAACTAAGACTAATTCATAGTGGATGGGTACAGTAACAAACTTTTTTAGTTTTCTGAAGGGGGAATTGGACTGAAAGACAGAGACAAAATGTTACTGGCGTGACTTATTGGGCATAACTTCCTCACCTTGCCAGTGATCCATGGGGACGTTGAAAGAGCTGGAATCTGTCCTAAAATTCTATACCTATTTAAACAACTTCAGGATAGTTTCTCAGTAGCTCCTTGATAAAATCACCTGGTAATGTGCATGTATACTCTGTTTGTTTGTTTTTTAAAACAACCCCTCTAGTTTCTTAATGCTGTTTTTCGTTAGTTTTCTTGAGCTGGTTAGTACTAATTTTAAAGAGCTTTAAACTGTGCATAGTGTGAAATGTGTTAAAGAACAAATTAGATACTTGTTTTTATTTACGGTTGTACAGCAAGTGGAATAAGTAGGTAGATGATGTCCCATTCATTTTTTCAGTTTTTACATATAAAATTTTGAATGTAAACATTAATAGTTTTAAACTATGTCTACAGCTATCTTCGGACTTTTTTATTTCTAGAAAATATTACACTTTAATGAAAATCTTTCTAAAATCACTGTTCAAGACTGTATCATGTTGCATTGTTTGTAATAGGAATATGTGTAATAGTTTAAGAATTGCATTTGTTTAATAGGTAGCTTATTTAATATTTTTATACTGGAGATGATGGGGCTGAATCTAAACACCTCAATTTTTTTGTAATGTTCTGTTTCAATCTATATTCATTTTTTATCTCTGTAGCTTGGACCCATGTCTAGTTCACGTTTGATTTTTCTGTTCTGGCCTGTGTGTATTCTAGCTCACGTTTGTTTACTTCAACAAGTTTATGTATATTAAGTTGTATTATGTGGGCTTCATGCATCTTCATTTAGAATAATCGGCCACAAGCATTTAAGAGAAAACAAGTTCTGATTCAGAAATTATTACTGATGTTTCTAACTAACAATGTCTGGAGTAGAAAGCACACAGTGTGGTGTTCTTATAACAAGGAATATTGAATGTAATGGGCAACTTACTTTAAGTAGTAATGCAAGCAAATGAAACAATCAAAACCCTTTTAAAGCTACTACTTTGGCCGCATATTTTTGTCACTGTAAGAAGAGCCTCTAACTTTCCTCTTGTCTAGCTACCAGACATATGAGGGGTTGTCTTGGGATAGCTTTAGTTATTCATATTGAAGCCATCTCTCAATTGGCAGCATAAGACTCCTTCTGGAAAATTTAGATAGGCTCCCATTTTCAGCCACAGTATTAATTTTAGCTTTCAAGTCACTGCACTATATTGTGTCTCCCTATTTCTATTTACTTACCCCCTATAGACCATTTAATCAGCTGTGTTCCTCAACTTAGTATTTGCTAAATCATGTTAGTGCCACATGGAAAACTGAGAGGGTGTTCTAATATTTTATTTTTCCTTCTTTCTGGATCTCTTCTGTTTGAACTTCTTGTAAATTAGTTTGTCATCCATAACAGAAGTTGCCTTCTTATCTTGGACATATTTGTTTAGTTATATGCTTGTTTTTAACTTGATTATTATAACGCATAGGGAGATGTCTTCTTTGTAATGGACAGTTACATAAGTGCTGTCTGGTAATTTTTGATACTTAAAAAGATGATGTTATGGTGCTAAATTTCACTGGAAATTGATAAGAAATTTTTTGGATGAGACTAGATAATTAATACAAGGTCACTGTCTTTCCCTTCAAAGAAAAAAACACACACACACCCTTCAAATAAGTCTGTCCATTTTGGTCTGCTGCCCCTCTTCAAACTGGGACTGAAAAAGTCTATTGCCAGCACTTGTACTTCAGCAAGATGGCAATAACACTTCAAAATTGTGCGTGTGAGAGAGAGATATGCTGTGCTAATGCAGGACACAGGAAAAATGTGACGTGGCCATTTTTAGTAGCTATCTTTGAAGTTACCAAAACGATGGGCAAAATCTGGGGAAGAAGAAAAGTGGGATAATTACGTTTTCACTTCAAAGCTCCTTGAGAGAAAGGTAATGGGTAAAGCACTTATGAACCCCTTCTGTACAAGTCTCCTTAAATACAAGAGCAAACTACTTATACGAAAAAGCCTTGGATGGGAATAACCTCAGTGGGAATAACTTTTATTTGTTTGTTTCTTTTTTGAAGTATATTTAACTACCGAAGTCAAGACTGAACTGATCAAAAAGATAAGAAAATAAATCTTAGTTTTGGAAAAGAGTTAAAGCTTTATGTTCCTACAGGATATGTTCTGTGCCTATGAAACAAGGGTTCTGCAAAAAGGCATCTAAAGTCTGTTCTACAGGCTCACCTATTGATATAATTAAGGATGAGAAAATCCTTAGTCCTAGATGACTTGAAGATTTGTCAACAATAACTCAATACACTGTTCTGTTGGCATTTTTCTGTTTGGCAGTAATGTGCATATCCAAGTTACAAACATTAAACAAGATACTTAGACTTTGGTGTCAAAGAAAATTCCTTTCCTGCTTACTCACCTGCGTATTTCTCCAGAAATGCCTTCCCATGGAGTAGAGTATGTATTTGTAGTAAGAGAGAGAGTTTTGTTCCTCAGGTAAAGCATAAAGCTCATGGACTGCTCACCTATGAATAACTACATTGTCAGCAACCATACACCAACCTTCGTTTCAAGATGAATTTTGATTGGTGAGAAGCATTAGACAAGATTTCCTATCAGGAAAATACCAAACATCTCCCAACAGCTGAAGATAGACTATGCACTCTTACTTCTGGCAGTGACAGATTAGACTGACTGAATAGTACTTAAAGCTCATCTGTATATTCACTGATTACTTGCACGTGGGTGAAACAAAGTTAACAATCTTCATCCTGTAACAGCTTGGTGACCTGCTGCTTTCTCAAGAAGAAGTTGTCACTCCTGAAGACAAGTAAAATTTTCTGCATGTGAAATCGGAGAGGTCAAACATGTTGTTGTTCCAAGTATCTCTTCATTCTTAAAAATTAGGAAAAACTTAATACGTCTACTGAATATGCTATTTATGCAAACATGTCTTGTAAAATAAATACATTCAATTGGAACACTCCGAATTCAGTTACCAAAGCTATTTTACTAGGATACCTTTAACTAAATTGATTTAAAAACACACACACACACCCCCCCACCACCACCACAACAACCCAGCCCTCGTGTTGCCATTCACTTCAGTAGTTGCTATTGTTTCCTAATTTGCTAATACATTCTTAACAGGGAATCCAGTCCAATGGGTTCTTCCTTGTCATCACATCAACTGCTAGCATTTTAACCAATATTTTGGTTCTTGCAATCATATTTTACATCTAGATCATCCCATCTTAATAGACTTGCACACTACCTGTCTTAAAAAGAATCCAAACAGTTTTTTTAACTTTAGAAAATCCACAGAATCTGAGATCGCCAAATTAACTTTTTTCAATCTCTCTGCTAGTTGTAGGGTTCTTATCTATTATATGTAAAAATGCCTATTTTGTAATTTACAGCGACTTCTGCTACTTTTTCAGATTTCTGAGGGAGATAATTCCACACAGAGAGAGATGAAACTTTTTGGAAAAAGTTTCCAGCAGTCTGTATTTTGTTAATTATGATATTCTAGTTTCCAACCAATAGTCGGGCCTTACTGTGCTAGGCATTGTACAAACATGCAGTGAGAGACTATTCATACCTTGAAAATTTACACTGTAGAGCAGGGGTTCCCAAACTTGGTTTGCGGCATGTTCAGGGTAAGCCCCTGGCGGGCCGCAAGATGCTTTGTTTACCTGAGTGTCCGCAGGTACGGTTGCTTGCAGCTCCTAGTGGCCACGGTTCGCTGTTCCTGGGCAATGGGAGCTGCGGGAAGCGGTAGCCTGGCCCTCGCCGCTTCCAGCAGCTCCCATTGGCTGGGAATGGCAAACGGTGGCCACTGGAAGCTGCGAGCAGCCGTACCTGCGTACGCTCAGGTAAACAAAGCATCTTGTCGCCCGCCCAGGGGCTTATCCTGAACAAGCCACGAACCAAGTTAGGGAACCCCTGCTGTGGAGTAAGGCATACAAAGGGTTTGAAGGGAAACACAAGCACAGAGTTGAGTGACTTAGGCCAAGGTAACGTAGTAGGTTACTGGCAGAGCCAGGATAAGAATTCAGGTTTCTTAAATCCCAATCGGGTGGTTTTTTATCTACTAGACTATGTTGCCTTCCTGGAGTTTTTTGAGTTGTATCACGTTACTCCTCGCTATATCTTGGTGGACCATTCTGAATTCTTTCACTTCCTCTGTAGGCTTTGACGACCTTCAAAGAGTCGTAGCTATTGTCCTGTTTCTCACCTCCACTTCCCCGCAGTATTTGCATGTATCACACAATTGTTGTTTAGTGAAGATAGATATGTAAAATATAACTTTAATTGTTTCTCAAACTTTTCTTTTCTCAAATGCTTAAGTAATCATTTCTCCTGCTCGTCCCTATATTTTTACAAATTATGCCCATCTTTCAGTTAGTTGTGTGTCCAGGATGCTATGCAATGTTCTACATACTATAAAGAAAGGGACTATCTCTTCCATAAAGTAGTAATACCTTTGTGTTTTGTTGCTTTAACTCGTATTGGATTTCTTTTGCTGCCATGTTGCAAGTTTATGTAATTTAGTATCTTCTATCACCCCTAGGTCATAGTCAGCTTTTTGTCTTCAATTTGTGCTTTTTCAAGTATTTCACTCCTGTTGAAGCTATGTTTTTTATATAATTTTCCAAGATACATGTCAGGGTGATTGAAGTCCCCCATTAGAACCAGGGCCTGTGTTCTGGAAACTTCAGTTAATTGTCCGAAGAAAGCCTTGTCTATCTCATCCTACTGGTCCGGTGGTCTATAGCACTCGCCCACCACGACATCAGCCTTGTTGCTCTCGCTTCTAAACTTAAGCCAAAGACTCTCATCAGGCTTTTCTCCAGTTTCATACTGGAGCTCTGAGTAATCATACCGCTCTCTTACTATACAGTGCTACTCCTCCACCTTTCCTCCCCTGCCTGTCCTTCCTGAACAGGTTATACCCATCTATGACAGTGTTCCAGTCATGTCAGCTACTTCACCAAGTCTCTGTTATTCCAATCACATCATGGTTCTTTGACTGTGCCAGGACTTCCAATTTTTCCTGCTTGTTTCCCAGGCTTCTTGCATTCATGTACAAGCACCTAAGATAACTAGCCGATTGCCCTGCTTTCTCCGTATGAATCAGGAGGCCTCCCCTGTTGCACCCTCCTCCTTATGTTTCCTCCTGATGTCCCACTTCCCATTTACCTCAGGGCTTAGGTCACCATCCCCCGGCGAACCTAGTTTAAAGCCCACCTCACTAGGTTAGCAAGCCTACCTGCAAAGATACTCTTCCCTCTCTTCCTTAGGTGGATCTGATCTCTTCCTAGCAATCCTTCTTCCCAGAACCACATCCCATGGTCGAGGAATCTAAAGCCCTCCCTCCGACATCACCTGCATAACCACACATTTACTTCCACAATTCGATGGTCCCTACCTGGGTCTTTTCCTTCAACAGGGAGGATGGACAAGAACACAACTTGTGCCTCAAACTCCTTTATCCTTCTTCCCAGAGCCACAAAAGGAAGAAAGGAGAGTAGCACAATACAGACCCTGAACTTCAGAAGAGCAGACTTTGACTCCCTTAGGGAACTGATGGGCAGGATTCCCTGGGAGGCTAATATGAGCGGGGAAAGGAATCCAGTAAAGCTGGCTGTATTTTAAAGAAGCCTGATTGAGGGTGTAGGAACAAAACATCCCAATGTGCAGAAATAATAGCAAATATGGCAGGCGACCAGCTTGGCTTAACAGCGAAATCTTCTGTGAGCTTAAACACAAAAAGGAAGCTTACAAGAAGTGATAACTTGGACAGATGACTAGGGAGGAGTATAAAAATATATTGCTCGAGCTTGCAGGGGTATAATCAGGAAGGCCAAAACACAACTGGAGTTGCAGCTAGCAAGGGATGTGAAGGGTAACAAGAAGGGTTTCTACAGGTATGTTAGCAATAAGAAAAAGGTCAGGGAAGGTGTGGGACCCTTACTGAATGGGGGAGGCAACCTAGTGACAGATGATATGGAAAAAGCTGAAGTACTCAATGCTTTTTGCCTCAGTCTTCACAGACAAGGTCAGCTCCCACACTGCTGTCTTGGGCAACACAGTATGGAGAGGAGGCGAGCAGCCATCAGTGGTGAAAGAACAGGTTAAGGACTATTTAGAAAAGCTGGACATGCACAAATCTATGGGTCCAGATCTATTGCATCCAAGGGTGCAGAGGGAATTGGCTGATGTGATTGCAGAGCCATTGGCCATTATCTTTGAAAACTTGTGGCGATCGGGGCAGGTCCCGGACGATTGGAAAAAGGCAAATATAGTGCCCATCTTTAAAAAGGGGAAGAGGGAGAATCTGGGGAACTACAGACCAGTCAGCCTCAACTCAGTCCCTGGAAAAATCATGGAGCAGTTCCTCAAGGAATCCATTTTGAAGCACTTGGAGGTGAGGAAGGTGATCAGGAACGGTCAACATGGATTCACCAAGGGCAAGTCATGTCTGACCAACCTGATTGCCTTCTATGATGAGATAATTAGCTCTGTGGATATGGGGAAAGCAGTGGACGTGATATATCTTGACTTTAGCAAAGCCTTTGGTACGGTCTCCCACAGTATTCTTGCCAGCAAGTTAAAAAAGTATGGATTTGGATGAATTGACTATAAGGTGGATAGAAAGCTGGCTAGATTGTCGGGCTCAATGGGTAGTAATCAACGGCTCAATGTCTAGTTGGCAGCTGGTAACAAGTGGTGTACCCCAGAGGTTGGTCCCGGGGCCGGTTTTGGTTAACATCTTTATTAATGGTCTGAATGATGGGATGGATTGCACCCTCAGCAAGTTTGTGGATGATATTAAGCTTGGGGGAGAGGTAGATACGCTGGAGGATAGGGATAGGGTCCAAAGTGACCTAGACTAATTGGGGGATTGGGCCAAAAGAAATATGATGAGGTTCAACAAGGACAATTGCAGAGTCCTGCACTTAGGACAGAAGAATCCCACGTATCACCAAAGGCTGGGGACTGACTGGCTAAGCAGCAGTTCTGCAGAAAAGGACCTGGGGATTACAGTGGATGAGAAGCTGGATATGAGTCAGCGGTGTGCCCTTGTTGCCAAGAAGGCCAACGGCATATTGGGCTGCATTAGTAGGAGCATTGCCAGCAGATCAAGGGAAGTGATTATTCCCCTCTACTAGGGACTGGTGAGGCCACACTTGGAGTATTGCGTCCAGTTTTAGTCCCTCCACTTCAGAAAGGATGTGGACAAATTGGAGAGAGTCCAGTGGAGGGCACTGAAAATGATTAGGGGGCTGGGGCACATGACTTACAAGGAGAGGCTGAGGGAACTGGGCTTGTTTAGTCTGCAGAAGAGAAGAGTGAGGGGGGATTTATAGTAGCCTTCAACTACCGAAGGGGGGGTTCCAAAGGATGGAGCTAGGCTGTTCTCAGTGGTGGCAGATGACAGAACAAGGAGCAGTGGTCTCAAGTTGCAGTGGGGGAGGTCTACATTGGATATTCGGAAACACTATTTCACTAGGAGGGTAGTGAAACATTGGAATGGGTTACCTAAGGAGGTGGTGGAATCTCCATCCTTACTTGTTTTTAAGGCCCAGCTTGACAAAGCCTTGGCTGGGATGATTTAGTTGGTGTTGGTTTGAGCAAGGGGTTGGACTAGATGAACTCCTGAGGTCTCTTCCAACCCTAATCTTCTATGATTCTGTGTTGTTTTTACCCCCTTTGTCCTATAAATTAATAAAGATATTAAACCTAGATTTGACAACAATCCATCTGGTATACCACTGGATGGATACCTTCCCCAAACTCAGTATATGGTCATTTATCATTGCCTTTTTGTTTATGGTTCTTCAATTGGTTTTCAGTCTGTGACAGTGCTCTTTTCCAGCTCAGTTTCTATTAACTCTTCCATTAAGATTTTGCTAAGCACTGTATTAAATACTTACTTATTTAAGTAAAATCTAAATATTATACATTCATTGTGTTCCCTTCTACTACTACTTATGCAACTTGATTTTAAAAATTAAAGTTTATCTTATGGTGTTTTTTAGAAGCCTCTGATCTCTTGTATTGTTTTGTTATCCTTTAAGGGAAATATTCCTTTGCATTTACAGGAATGTGTATTCTTTATTTCTTTGCAAATGCATTCCACATTTGTGTACGGTTATTTTTATTTCAGACTGCTGGTATCTCTCACGTTTTTCTTGTCTCTTCAGAAATAATTGTGGATGGCTTAATTAGCTAAATCTAAACACCCTGGAATGTACGCATCTGGACCTGCTGGTTTTGTATAAATTTATTTTTCCCATGTATTTCTCTTGCCTGCTTTTTATTACATTTATCTAGATTTATAGGGTTTTCATTACTTAGTTGGCCATACCTTTCTTCCTTTATTTTTCTTATTTAAAGACAGATTGTAATGGAAACTGTTCAGGGCCACTATTTTCTTGTAAACTTGGAAATAATATTCCATCCCAGTAGCTGGAGGTCATTTCAGGATCAATGGCAGGAAAGTGATACTTTCACACAGGAGATTTCTTTATCTTTTAGAGCCATAAATCACTGCATCCAAAGACAAGTGAGGCTCATCAAAGAATTAGTCATGACTCAAGGTTTTCTTGTGTGTATTTTAATGCTTTGGGTAAGGATATACATCAAATTTCTACTGAGACTACTCTTCTACAACATCCATTCTTTTTTACAACATTAATTCCCGATCTCATTGATCTGCAAGAAACTAGTTTCTTGTCTTCTCTAAAGAGTACCATCTGTGCATATTTCTCACTCCTGGATATAAGCTCCCTAAAGTGAGACAGGCAGATACCATCCTCACTTCCACCCCCATCAATAATACGTGTTTCTGTTCCTAAAGATGGTAGTGGGTTGGACTGTGAACCACCCCCTGCTTCTGGTCACTTGCTACCCTTGATATTAACCACTGCCCTTGAAATTTTCTGGTCATACCCTTCTTTCCCATTGTCGGTCTACCTCTTTATCTCCCATTCTGGCTCTCAACCCATTTCAGCTCCTCTGCTTTGATTAATCTCCTTGCATTAGGTTCTGTTCTCATTTAGTTTCTTTTCGTTTTGCTGAGCTTTCAGCTCTCAGGCTGCTGCTGGCTCAGAAGCGCCAGCAGGGTGCTGGTCTCCAGTAGTATCAAATGATCCTTGGTTCCACGAGCTGCTGAATGGTTCCATGAGTAGAAAGGATGTAAGAGTCGGCAGATAATAGCTTGGGCCTTGCTGCTCTCCAAGACCATGTCTACACTAGGAAAATAGATTGTTTTAAACTGTGTTAGCTGAGCATGGCTATCCCTAAGGCAGAGCCCAAGATTAACTACAATGAGCTAATGTTTTTAAACACAACTTGCCGTGTCTATTCTAGGTACAAGGACCTGTTTTAAAATGTGCTAGCTAACACAGCTTAAAGCAACATCTGATTTCCTAGTCTGGACATGACCCAGGCATGGAAATCTTGCACAGATGGTGTCTTTAGAAAAGGAAACATTTGCATCTACTTCTGCTTCTTTGAAGATATTATCATCTTGCAGGAATTTCACTCACCTACCTATCTCCCTCAGAATCTGGAGGGGAGCCTTTTTTAGGTGTTTTTTATCTTTATTATTGCCATTTTAAGGCTTCCCCCTCTCCTATTTTTGGAATTGGCTTTGTTTTGTTTGGGCAGCCTTTCGTTTCCCAGTAATAGAAAACTAATTTGAGGTTCCAATGATGATGGTACTGGTAGGTGACGACCAGTAACAGAGAGAGTTCATGTTCTCATAGTGCTTTTAGCTTCTGCTGTCCTTTAGAAATAAAGAAAATCTTTAGAGTTTGGGGTTCAACCAATCTCTGTTAGGAGTGAGACTCCTGGAAGATCATGTCTTCAGAAAAGTATAAATATAAGGTAAATAACTTTTGCCTTCCCATACCCCTATGGTAAGATTTCTTGCAGCATAGAGAATTTTACTCCACCTAGGGCCTCTAAAAATTACTTATCCTTTAGATTTTTGAAATGGAACGTTTGCGTGGATCCTTACGATAGAGGGAAATAGAGCATACATTAACTCATTATAAAGAGTTGATCATGAAACAATTCAAACTTTTCCTGTTGGGATTTTAACATCAAAGTTAACCAAAATATTTTTAGAAAAACAGTAACTCTTCTCATGTTTCAACTTCTGTTGAAATCAGCTTTGCAAGATACATTTTAAAATCACTCATCATTCATATCAGGGTCTGTGTAACCTTACAAGCTGGAATGGTAAAGATGGGCATGGTGAATAAAAGAACCTTATAGATATGTTAGACAATATTTATTATATACCTTGCTTTACTACTATATTAGTGACCCTCTATACTTTCCTTAAAAGCAAACTACGTGTTATGTACACCCCCCCCCTTTTTTTTTTAAAAGACCGCTAAGGTAAAGTCAAGCACTCAAATATTAAGAAATGCCAGAAATAAGGATGCTTGTGCAACCTTAATTCTGCCCCCTTTTGCAGATGCATTATAAGAAGTCTTTAATGACATGACACACACATTTTCCACAAGCTCATTGCCTCATTCAATCGACAAAATGTGCAGTGCTCACTGAATGAACAGCTCTTATGTTTTATTTTATCCTTTTTGTTCAATGTGTGGCTGCTGGCCTGGTTTACAACACGCAAATCAAACACTGCTCTGAGAACAATCTTATCTATGGCAGTCATCATTATAACTTCTGAGTACTTCACAAAAATGATTGAGTTTATTTTCCCAACGTCTCTGTGAGATGAGAGTATTATTTGAATTTTAAAGATGGGAAACGGAGGCACGTTCACATCAAGATTAAAAGTGCACACTGTTTTGGGGCTCTCAGCTTGAGAAGCTGAGGACTGATTTGTCAGTGTACTCGGCATTGTATAGCACTTTCTTCAGAGCACAGCTCCCATTGACTCCAGTTGCACTAGAGGGAGTACTCAGCACGTCTGCTAATCAGACTCTAGGTGTCTCAAATTGGGCACCCAGAAAATGAAAACACAATTAGTGGCTGTCTATGAAAAGTTTGATTTTTTTTAAGAGACTTGACTAGCATTGTGTAGAAACTCCATGCTAGAGGCAGGGATAGAATCCATTCAACTGCCTTAACCGTGAGAACCTCCATTCTCCTCCTACAATTCAGTGCTTCATTTATTACACACTTTCCAAATTCTGCAAGAAATGAGGCAGGGATCCTACAGACAATCTCATTCACTATGCAATCCTGCTTCATTTGAGCATTGTCCATTCTGGCGTTGAATTAGGCAGTGATCCTGTAGAAAGTTAAACATAATATGTGATCATGTAATTAAAGACTATATTGTAATGCATGTGCACAAGGGAGCCAAATTTAAGGTTGCACAGACAAACTTAATTCTTGTTTGCCATGTTGGTTGTTCTGCTGCTTCCTAACTTTTGAACACCTGACTTTGCAACCTTTCTGTTCATTTAATGTTTTTGTATGTAATTAAAAAAAGTGAAAATACAAGTTCCATGATGTGAAACCCTATTGATATCTGCATGTTTTAACAGCAGGGTTGGAGCCTTTAGAGCTGCAGTACAGAGTTTCTTCTATTTGAACAGAGTAATTGATGGTGGTAATTGATTGTCATCCTCTATGTGGGGCAGCCATTAGACTTATATGAGGCACACATTTTGCCAGTGGGTGGGTTTCATGGCTATTTGCTGATGGCAGACGAATGGTGACGCTTGGGAATCCTGTGATCCATTCCCGTTTTTGAGAGGAGTGTACCCTTGTATTACAGTCTGCTTGTCTCTGACCCCTTCAAGCCTGTTCTTGCTGCTCCTCCCCTCTGCATTCAGACAGATAGCTTTTTTCCTTCTCACTGCCTGAGTGCCAGCAGTGGGCATATTGAGAACACAGGCCAGATAATCTCCTTGTTCTCAGTTCCTGTGCCTGGTACCCAGGACAGTGGAAGAAGCAATTGCATGGCAAGTCCTGCTCAGACTCTGTAGTCTCGGCTGGAGCATGCTCAGTACCGACAGTCTTCAATTTGATTGCCAAAATTGAATGTGTCTCAGCGTATGTGTACTGTAGGGTGACCAAACGTCATGATTTTTATAGGGACAGTCCTGATATTTGGGGCTTTTTCTTATATAGGCTCCTATTATCTCCCCCCCCCCCCCCATCCCGATTTTTCACACTTGGTGTCTGGTCACCCTAGTGTATTGAGACTTCAAAGGCTTATAACTTTGCCTAATTTAGTGGGATTTTCATGGAGAAAAGACTCATCCCTGACACAACTCCCAAATTTCAAGTCCCTGCTCCAAAACAAGGAGACACAAGAACTTCTCAAGTGCAACAATTTAAAATTTTTTTTTTTATTATTATGGGCAAAACAGTTTTCCCTAGCCTCTTTTTGAGAAACAGCTGTGTCATTTTTTATGAAACTTTCAAAAACAAAAAAAATTCAGTCTGAGGCAGATGCATGGCATGGAAAACTTGAGCCCTAACTGTTAAAGTTTTGCAAAGTTATAAGCAACTGAAAATAGGGTCTTAGAATGGGAAGTGTTAGCCATCCTTAACTACAGGTTTTGCTACCTGCACTGCCTATAATGCAGTAATTGTAGAAGGTTATGTCCAAGGATAGTCATAGAATTATTTTAGAATCTGAAAACCAAATTTAAGGAACGAGGGCAGGTTGGCAATAGGATCTGTTTAGTAGCTAGCTGTCTCTTTTTAGATACTAATTATTCTTTCTTCAAGTTCATGGACAAGACAAATTAAAAGTTTGAGAGTATGGTAGCATACGGTCTCATCCAAAGCCCACTGAAGTTGGTGGGAGTCTTTTTAATTGACTTCAGTGGGCTGTGGATAAGAACATAAACTGGTGTAGACAAGGGGATTTTACATGTGCGTATGACATAAAAAAAAATAAATAAAATAAATAATAAATAAATAAATAAATATATTTATAAATATAAATAAATATATTTATAAATATAAATAATAAATAAATAAATAAATAAAAAGATACTTTCAAATCTGGAGGAGGGGGGAAACAAAGGGTTTTTCTGTCTGTGTGATGCTTTTGCCGGGAACAGATCAGGAAGGCAGCCTCAGAACTTCTATTAAGTTAGTAAGTAATCTAGCTAGAAATGCGTTAGATTTCCTTTTGTTTAATGGCTGGTAAAATAAGCTGTGCTGGATGGAATGTATATTCCTGTTTTTGTGTCTTTTTGTAATTTAAGATTTTGCCTAGAGGGATTCTCTGTGTTTTGAATCTGATTACCCTGTAAGATATTTACCATCCTGATTTTACAGAGGTGATTCTTTTACCTTTTCTTTAATTAAAATTCTTCTTTTAAGAACCTGATTGCTTTTTCATTGTTCTTAAGAGCCAAGGGTTTGGGTCTGTGTTCATCTGTACAAATTGGTGAGGATTCTTATCAAGCCTTCCCCAGGAAAGGGGGTGAGGGCTTGGGGGGATATTTTGGGGGAAGACGTCTCCAAGTGGTCTCTTTCCCTGTTCTTTGTTTAAAACGGTTGGTGGTGGCAGCATATGGTTCAAGGACAAGGCAAAGTTTGTACCTTTGGAAAGTTTTAACCAAAGCTGGTAAGAATAAGCTTCGAGGGTCTTTCATGCAGGTTCCCACATCTGTACCCTAGAGTTCAAAGTGGGGAAGGAACCTTGACAGAAGGGACCTCAGGAGGTCATCTAGTCCAACCCCCTGGTCAAAGCAGGACCAGTCCCCAGCAAAATCATCCCAGACAGGGCTTTTTCAAGCCTGACCTTAAAAACGTCTAAGGAAGGAGATTCCACCACCTCCCTAGGTAACCAGTATTCCAGTGCTTCAGCACCCTCCTCGTGAAAAGGTTTTTCCTAATATCCAACCTAAACCTCCCCCACTGCACTCTTTGTTCTGTCGTCTGATACCACTGAGAACAGTCTAGATCCATCCTCTTTGGAACCCCCTTTCAGGTAGTTGAAAGCAGCTACCAAATCCCCCCTCATTCTTCTCTTCTGCAGACTAAATAATCCCCGTTCCCCAGCCTTTCCTCATAAGTCATGTGCTCCAGCCCCCTAATAATTTTTGTTGCCCTCCGCTGGACTCTTTCCATAATGAAGATAAATTAGGCTTCAAATATATAAGAAACCAGTAGCCATCCAAGCATAGCCATTCAGTACCCCTACCAAAGGAAAGCATTTGAAGTTTGTAGTAGATATTACTAGGAGCCTGAAAGCATCATGTCTTAGACTAGGATAAATTTTTCCCTGGATTAAGGTGAAATGCCAAAAAGGCTGTAGATTATGCTAGAGTGGAAAAATTAGGGAAATTAAAATAAGGAAAAGCTGACAAAGCACTAGGCCTAGTTGAAATACAACACATATATTCTCTTTGCATTACTTAATTTTCACAATGTATCCAGGGAAATAGGAAAGCCATTTTAAGAGACTTTTAAAGCATGCTGAGGATGGGGGGAAGTACCTGTGGACTGAAGGGTAGCTAATATAATTTTGTATTTAAATGTTACAGGAAACTACAAATTTCTAACCTTAACTCCAGGGCTAGGTGAGGAAAGTGGAAGCCTTGTGGAGAGACAGAGACAGGAGCCTTTAGAATACATGGATTCATCAATGATGCTGCTTGTTGCAATTCCAGTATATTCTTCTTCTTTGGCATTGGGAGTATAAAATAAATAAACCTTTTAAATTTGTGGGAGGAGAGATTGTTCAGCGAGGAGGAGGTGTAGGTGAATCTTGTTCTTGTTTTTGATTGATACACTATCTAAAGAAGCTGCTTTGCCATCTGTCTCTGCCCTTTTTATTTACCCTCAAGTGAGGAGATTGCTAAAGGGAAGACCCACTCTTCTGACACACAAGATGCAATTTATAGCCAGAAAAAAGTAAGAATTTAAGGTCTTTGATTTTATGAGCAAATATGTTGATAGTCACAGATCTGATAGAGCAGAGGGCCAAGGACTGAGTCTTGGGAGATGCTGAAAGAAGGAGATGGTGAAGGACCAGTTGGAGTCGGTCCTCTCTCCTGATTCTCTTATTGACTTAAAAGCCAATGCGGAACAGAATTTAATGAAGTAGAGTGTGGTCAATGGTCTCATACTGCTGGGAGTCCAAAGAGGGTTGAAAATGGTGTAAACTGCTAGCATTTGTCCAGGCAGTGGTCATTTGAGACTAGAAGAGCAGTTTCAGTGAAGAGGGCAGAAGTCAGACTGGAGGGTTTTAAAAAAAAAGTTTGAAGTAGAGGAACTCAATGCAGTGGTTGTAGACTGTGTATTAATCATATTTTGGAGAGATGAGACTCTCACTGGAGAGGCAGATGGATTCAAGCGTGGGAGTTATTAGAACATGCTTGTGAGGAGAAGGAACTTGTGCAGAGTGAGAGACTGAGATGACAGGTAAGGGAGGAAGTGAGGGTAGAGACTGGAGATGGGATGCAGTCACTTGGGCAGGTAGACATTGCAGGAGAAGAAACAGTCAAGTAACTTAGCTCGGTGACAAGGGAGAAGGAGGAGAGAGTGGTAGGAGAAGAGGTTAGAGGGAAGGGGACAAGGGTTAGTGGGAAGAGGACACTGGGTAAGTCATGTTAGATCTCATTAACTTTGTCACTGAAAACATTAGTGAGATCCTGACCTGAGAGGGGAAAGCATGAAAGGTATTGAGGTTTTTAAAGGAGGAGTCAAATATGGCAAATGGGTGGCTGGGATTATGGAGATAGTTCATCAGGGTGGAGAAGTAAAGTTGTTCGGCTAGGAAAAATGTAAGGGTTGATGGAGAGATCATATTTGTAATGGAGGAACTCCACATAGTTAGGGTGCTTATAGCCAAAGAAGCTCTCCTGTGAGAGAGAACAAATTGGAGGAAGTAGATATTGGCTGGGGCAGGGAGGCAGGGCTGGTCTGTCTTATAAGGTTCAGAAATAGAGTATGGCCTTTATGTAGTAACTAAAAATGTAAGGGTGGATTGTGCCACCTTTGCTGATGTTGCATAGTACCTTACTCTAGAATAGGTCAATGGAAAACAGTGGGAATACTTCACAGTAAGGTACTACTTGACTTCAGTAAGCATGGTAGACTATTGCTGTAAATTGTTATGATTTGTGAGGTGCTTTGTTTTCCATCTTAGGTTTCTCTGCTGAGTGATGCTATTTCTCTGACCACCGTTACATCTCCCCCCCCCACCCTTTTTTTTTAATCATCCTCTTTTCTATTTTTTTCCCTTCCTTCCTGCCTTTGTGTTCTTCCTTTCTTCTCTCTGTATTTTCCTTCTTGGAGCAACTCCCAATTCGCTCTCCATACCATCCTATAAAATGATCAGTAATAGAATAATTTCTTGACATTTATGTTGTTGTCATTAGGTTTTAGAATCAATACCCCAGTTAAATGAATGGGAGACTGGATAGTTCACAAATGTTAGTAATTGTTTCAGGTTGTATGTTTTTGGGCTCAGGAAGATCTTACTGCAGGGATTTATACCACTTGGTTCATGCTTGCAAGATTAACCGTATAAATTGTTTTAAAATAAAAGCTTCAGAATCTGAATGTGGTGTGTTGGTCACAAAGACAGTGTTCAGGATTGGTGTTTGAAATTGGTTAGGTCATTAGTCTCAATTATACAGGAAAAAGTGAAGGAAAGTAGGCTGAAAAAAGTTAGGATTAGTTTTGGTAACAACTAAAAATGTTTCTTTCCTGCAAGGCTATGGGGGTAAGGTATACTGACCGTACAAATAAACTACTGAGTATTTAATTTGTTTTCTAAATCAGGTAATCAAATGTTCGTGCTCTTGTTACTGACTTGTATCAGTATTGCTTGTATGCAATTGATGTTAATTGGTGGTGAATTTTGGAGATATTTGCATGAACTTGCCATCTGTACGGTAGGAAGAATGGTCTCATGGATACAACACTGGACTTGGAATCAAGGTCCCTTGGATTTAATTCCTGGCTGTGCCACAAGACTTCCTCTTTGACCCTGGGCAAGTCACTTAATCTGTCCTGTGCCTCAATTCCCAATCTGTAACATGAGGATATTATTTCCTTACATTACAGGAGTGTCATCAGAGTAAAATTCATTTAATAATTGTGAAAAACTCACTCATGAGGGCCATGGAAGTACCTTAAAATTAGATGAATAAGGGGACATGATAAAGGTATACAAAATAATGAATGGTTGAGAGAAGATAGATCAGGAACTTCTGTTCTCTCTCTTAACACAAGAACAAAGGAACATTCAATGAAATTGAAAGATGATTAATTCAAAACTGATAACAAGGAAATACTTTTTCACATAATATATAATTAGACTGTTGTATTCATTGCCACGGGAATTTAGCAAGATTCAGAGAGGGATTGTACACTCATGGATAACAAGAACATCCAAAGGTATAGTCAGTGGGGCAGGGGCAGTCTTTGTTATGTTTGTGCAGCACCTAGCACGAGGGTTCCTTGGTACTATGGTAATACAAATAATAACAACAACAAGGGGTATTGGAAGGGAGATGCAACCACTTGTTTCAAAGTTTAAACCATTGTCCATTCAAGATTGGGTTGAGACCTTTATGGGGGGCAGATTATCTGCCTACTGTGGGGTTTTCTTGCTTCAGAGGAAGGTGTATCTGGTGCTGGCTGCTGCCAGAGACAGGATATTGGATTATGTGGACCTCAGGTCGTAACCAGTATGGCAGTTCCTATGTTCATAGAAAGATAGATATAAATATTAATTTCCACTTTTGTGGAATTCATGTTTTTGAACTATAACTAAAAAATCCTTAATTGCTCACTGCCTCACACACTGGGACACCAGCAATAGGTATAGTATGCTGTTAAGCTAATAGCAAAAAGAAGAAACCAAGCATAATCTACAGGTTTACGTATTGTACACGTACAAAGTAATGATCTATAAATTTAGTAAGTGGTATGTTGGAGAGAGTTGGTATAAAGGATAAAAATGGATTATGCTCGAAAAGAAGGCACTGATATTAGGAAAAAGTAATGGTTCATACTATAGGGAAAGAGCACATGAGCTGCCATTATGGTTCATAGCTCAGCTCACTTAGATTGGCTGTGTGGCCCTATGGATACAGCACCAGACAGAGTATCAGAAAATCTGGCTTCTATTTCAAGCTTTGCCACTGACTCGCTGTGTTGCTTTGGATAAATGACTTTGCCTGTATGTGTCTTGAAGTACTTTCAGATAGCTGGATGAGAAGCTCTTCAGAGGTGAAAAGTTATTTATTTATTTAGCAGAAATTACCTAGCAGAGACTTCACTTCCAGAAGTGGCTGAATTTGTTGGTGTAAAAATGAGTTAACCAGCAACACAGCAGAACCGACAGATCAGAGTCTGAATAACATGCTCAAAAGGTATTTTTTCGTAAGTGGATGTAAGGTAACATCTAGGGCTAAGAAAAAGCATGATGATTAATATTTTGACAGATACATCCAAAGGAGATGAACCATAGGTAATGGTAGGGGATCTGGGCTCAATATTTTGTGTAGTTTACATGATGTGCCAAATTCATTCCACGTGTAATTCTATTAGTGAGGCCATGTCTACACTACAATCTTTAGTTGATGCAAGTGACTTGGTGTACAGCCACCAAAGTTTGTATATCACTCGTGCACATGCATATTTGGCTGTTTGCGTTGTAGCTGTGTTTACTCACCAGGACTGGTTATGTTGATGCAAAGTACAGTGCACCCCAGGTAGTATCCCAGTGTGCTACATGTCACCGTGCTGTGTAATGCCTTTTGGGAAACTTTCGCAATGTGTTGTGGGATAGAAATGACTCACCCAAGGATCTTGGGGAGCTCGGGGTCAAGTTTTCAGCATGCAATTTTCTCCATCCTGTAATGCCATATCCCATATTTTTGTGCCTTTTAAAAAAAATCCCACAAATCCGTGCAGTGCTTTTCAGTATCCGCTATCTCTAACAGAACCTTGGAGCTTGCAGAAATCTGCACTGCTCTCATGAGCATAGCAAATACAGGATGCACAATCCTCCAGTATTTGCAGACCCACAGGAAGTACCTCAACAGCGGAGATGTGATTATTCCTGTGAGGACAGATTGCAAAGGGACATGGCAAAAAACAATTCAAGGTTGTTGGTATTCACAGATCAGTAACAGAGGGTGTAGCATTGTTTCTGGGCCTGCGAAAAGAACACTGACTAGCGGGATCACATCGTAATGCAGGTTTGGGACGATGAGCAGTGGCTGTGGAACTTTCAGATAGGAAAGGCCACACTCCTGGATCTGTGTGCTGCGCTTGCCCCAGCCCTCCAGCACCGTGACACCAGCATGGGAGCTGCATTGACTGTTGAGAAGCGAGCGGCAACTACATTCCTGAAGCTTGCAATGCTGGATTGCTACTGGTCAGTGGCAGAATCCACAGTGAGGGCCGTTGTCATGCAAGTGTGTAGGTCCATTAATCGTCTTCTGCTATGCAGGACTGTGACTCTCAGCAATATGCAGGAAATAGTGGATGGATTTGCAGCGGTGGGGTTCCTGAACTATCGCAGGGCATTGGATGGCATACACATCTCTGTTTTGTGATCAGCCCATCTTGCCATGGAGCAACAGACAGAGCTAACTTTCTTTGGTTAAGCAAGTGTTGGTGGATCCCCAGAGATGCTGCACTGATATCAGCGGGGGTTGTTCAGGGAAGGTGCATGATATTCGCATCTTTAAGATCACAGGACTGTTCAGGAAGTTGCAGACAGGGACATTCTTTCCCAACCTACAGATTTACCACTGGTGATATTGAAATGCCAATAGTGATTCTGGGGGGACCCACCTACTCCTTGCTGCCCAGGCTCATGAATCTATCTTGACACCACATGAAGGCACACTGGCCACTTCAGTAGCACCAGGGAAAGATTCAACTACCGGCTCAGCAGGTGCAGAATGACAGTTGTATCTGCGTTTGGTAGATTGAAGGGATGCTGCCTGTATTTACTCACTAGATTGTCACTTCCGTGAGAAAAATAACTGCTTGTTGTGTCCTATGTAATATCTGTGAAGCAAAGAGGAAAAGCCGGGATGGAGGATGGAGGTGGAGAAACTGGCTGCTGAGTTTAAACAGCCAGGTTTGAGCCATTCCAAGAGCTCAACATGGAGCTATGCCGTTGAGGGAGTCTTTGAAAGAGCACTTGAACGGTCAGACACATTGTTTGGTGCTGGATTGTTCTCTGGGCCTGAAGCTTTGGGAGCTGTTAGGAATTGTGTATTGCTTGTATGCTCATAACTACGACTGTGCTTGCTTATCATACGCTTATACATCTGAATGAGCTTTATCTCTGACTTCTGTGGTGTCGTATGCTTACAACTACTGGATGCTTGAATACCACTCTGCATTCTACAATGTGTGTTCTAACTAATAAAGAAGATTTTATTTGCAAAAAGTAGAAATGTATTGAATGGCAAAAGGAGTACAGAAAAAGAATGTGCAAGAAACAGACAATGGAATACAGATTCCTAACATAAATTAACAGAATGGAATTTTTAAACGATCAAAGCAGCAAACATTTCTGTCCATTTCATTGCAGAAATGTAGTCTGTTGTGGCTACACATACACTCACCTATGAGAACCACAATTGATGTATATGAAGCTGTGGTTTTCCTTGCTGTCCCCCAGTGAGGAAGGGCTGAGAGTAAGGATACAACCTGTGATGCTACATGGTATGTTGGGTGTGAAGGGAGCTACCATGTTCTCTAAGGACTGCAAAGGCTGGGGAGTCTGGGATTTTTGGACCTGTAGATCAGCCAGGGTCTTCAGCGTTTGGATTTCCTGTCTAAGAAGCTTCATTGTATCCTGGTTCATCTCCCCCTCTCTTTCCTGCTGGGATTGCTCGGTCTTTTTAGTGTCCGCTCTTTCCTTCTCCGTGCCATCTGCCATGTTTGTCCTCCAGACCCTTTGATTGTGGTCCGATTGAAGCACTCGCTTGCAGGATCTTGCTGAACGTGTCCTCCCTAGTCCTCTTCTTTTTCATGATCAGCGTTAAGTGTTCCGCAGGTATAGAGAGGGAACCCCTCAAGGCTGCAACAACAGTAGCTTCTTATAAAAACAGGGAAATGTGTCGTTGGATTTACAGTCACAATGGAAAGGGAAAGATATGTTTCAAAACTCCCTTCCCGTATTCCCATAAAATCTTCTAATAAGACATGCTTATTGACACTTCAGCTTTGGAGTGTCTGCACAGCACTGATCTCCAGCACTAGCCATGGTGTGTATGACCTTCCAGGGGTGAGAGGGAAGAAAGGAGGGGGTGTATTAAAGATTTTTGGTTGTATGAAACAATAACATTTTGGTCTCTCTTCCATGGGTACGAGTACAGAGCATAGTGAATATTGGCATTATTTTCCACAAGAGGTGTTGATTTTAGCTGATAGCTAAATCCTGAGGGTAATAAAGGCTCAGAGAGCACAGCTGCTACTGACATCCCAAAGCAGCCCAGGCCCATATGCCACTAATCTGTTTACTGCAATGCTGCCAGATGAACTCATGGTGGAGTAGCATGGGAGAGCGTCCTACTGTAGAGGAAGAAATAAAGCTGGCATCCCTACAAACCTTAAGGAAGAGGATTGCAGAGTATCTGCATGAAAGTTTCATTTTCATTTGGAAGGATATAAGGGACATCCCTATATGCGTACACAAACTGCTTCACAGCCCCCCCCAGCCCCTCCTAATCCTTCTGGGAATGAAAAGCAAATCTATCTCTGTTGTACCACAGCTGCTGCTTGTCCAAGTGAAACAATGAAAAGTCAATATCTGTAGGCATGTCCACAATACAGCGCTGCAGCAGCGTGGCTGGTGAAGACGCTCTATGCGGCCCATCAGGCGAGCCGTGAGACACTTTGTTTACATTGACTGTCTGTAGGCATGGCTGCCCACAGCTCCCAGTGGCTACGGTTTGCTGTTCCCAGCCAATGGGAGCTGCGGAAAGCAGCGCGGGCCGCAGTTTGCCCACCACTGATCTAGGTTGACAGGAGAGAGCTCTCCTGTCAGCATAATAAAACCACCTCTGCGAGCAGTGGTAGCTATGTCTGCAGGAGAAGCTCTCCCACAGAGATAGCACTGTCCATATTGGCACTTATGGCACTTGGCACTTATTCCCACCCCTGAGCAACATAACTTATGCCAACATAAGCTATAGAGTAGATATAGCCTGTGTCTTGTTATCTTGGCAATGGGCTGTGCACCATCTTTAAATTTAAACTTTGTAAGTGAAAATGCATGCGCATACTTACATAGGGTTCATTCCCCTTCTTCACTTTCTTCTGTGCTCAGGTGGCGGAAATGACTAGATTGTGGTGGAGTCTGGAACAGGTCCTGGCTCGTGGCATGGCTGAGTAACCCCCACCAATCTGCCATGCATCCACCCTCGTCCTCTTCCTCCTTTCTCACTGTTAATGACAGGGGTATCCGTCTCCTCCAATGTATGCATGGTGGTCTGCGGGATACTGATCAGGTCTCAGCCATGTGTGGCATGCAGTTCATTGTAAAAAGTGGCAGGTCTGTGGCTCAGCACCAGATTGATTGATTGGCCTCCTGGCCTTGTGGTATGTCTAGCACAGTTCCTTCGCTTTCACGTGACACTGATGCTAAACCCTTTCATACTCCTTTGCTTGTGTCCCCTTCGCAATCTTTTCATAGATGTCTACATTTCTACCACTGCTCTGTAGCTGTGCTTGTGCAGGTTCTTCTCCCCACAGGCCCAGGAGATCCAGGCAGGAGCTGGCATGTTCGTTTAGGCAGTTTTACAGGAGAAGGGAGAGCTGCTAGGTGTGCCCGCCAATGTGGGCAATCAAGAAAAGGTGTTTCAAAAATACACAGGTGTTTTAAAAAGGGGTGATGGCTTTGGGTCTCTGTGACCCTGAGGCAGTGGAATTCAGAATTGCTACCAGAGCAGTCACTGTTGCAGAGAATGGGGAATTGTGCGACAGCTGCTGGACGACTGTTAGGGTCAACACCGGGCACGTTAGACAATACTTAGTCCAGCCATGAGCGCAAGGGACAGGACTAGATGACCTCTCAAGGTCCCTTCCAGTCCTATGATTCTATGTAGTTATCTGCTCTCGCATTGCGTCGACCTCATCGTTGTTCAGGGAAATGGTTTTACTCCATCTCCATAATGGGTTGCTCACATCAGTGATGGACAGATTTGAGTGTAGACACTTGCACAAATATGTTGACAGAAGGTGACTTATATCAGCCCAAGTTTGTAGTGTAGACCAGACCAGACCTCAGTTGTAACTAAAATTCTCTAGTGATTTGCCACATACAGGTTCAATTGGTCTAGTGCGCTTGAGTTAAATAGGTTCAAATAAGCTTTTAATAAAATAGGAGGTTTTAAAATGATAGCAGGCATGGCAGAAGCCACTTGAGATAATTTTCATAAGAAACAGATGCAGTGGAGTGAATATAGAGTTTATCAGACTTTTTGTAGGTGTCTGCTGGGGGAGAAGGTTTATATCCACTGATTGCCTCATTAAAATTCCCACATGAATCCTTCATGAAGTCAAAACATTTAGTGTCCAGTCCCTCTTTTTTAATAAGTTGAACTTCATGGTGGTTTTGAACACATTCACTCACTCAATGGGCAGAGTGACATGATCTAAATATATTTTTATTTGTTGTCTGGCTTTTGGACAGGTTAATCTTTAACCAAGTTGTTTGCCAAAGGCCTGTGGTGAACTATTGGGTCACGGAATTTTCTAAGGAGTTGTATAACAAAGTTCCAATTGCCTGTACACCTCAAGGTACAAGTTTTTATATGACTTAATTGAGAGCCAACAATATATTATGCTCTACAGCACTGGATTACCTTACTTTTAAATACTGGCTCGCCTTTTATCCATATGCTTCTTCCAGAAAAGCTACTCTTTTTATCCTTTTGGCTTCAGCAGGGGGTGGAAGCTTTTTGCCCCAATTCCAAAATGTCTGGGGAAGAGACTGTGTGGCCTGTAAGCAGATGCTTTGTGAGTGGATCGGTAAATAAATATTCTGGTGCAAGCTTAGGAGTCATGGGAGCATAGTCAATTTGAGTTAGCACAAGCAAGGTCTAATTTAGTAATAAGCTTTTTCATGCAAATTTATCATAGAAACAGGAGTCATCTGTATTTGGGACAAGGCAGAGAAGGCATGTGTGGTGTCCTATCCCTTTAAATGTTTGGTTGCTCTGTACTTACCCTCCCCAGTGTAGAGCCTAATTTTTGTTTTGGTTTTTGTTTTGCTACCAGAACAATGAAGTCATCACAACAGAGGGCTTAGAACAGCGCTTGTAGGGGAAAGGACAGCTTGTTAGTAAATTTAAAGCTACTGAAAAGAGTTCCTTCAAACTAGGTTTATTTTTTCATTGGAATCTGAAAATTCCATAGAAAATCAGGTCAGCAATTTTGAAATTATGAACATTTTGAAATAAATAAGTCATGGGATCATCTTTAATATGCACTTAAGAGTATATGCATTCACAGGTATGGAAATATCACAGACTATTAATTTTGCTTATCACAGACAATTAATTTTGCAAGCTTTCTGGCAGACCTGTTAAATTACAAGCATTCACTTTATAAAGCACAACGATATAAATCAGTGTACCTATGCTGACGTGCTTGTTCCTTATAGAATGAGGCTTCTTTAAGAAAAAGGGTGGGGAAATAGGAGGCAAAAATTATTAAATGAAATCTTGATGAACAAATTCTGTCCAGATAGTTTTTATATTACATATTAATAAATGCATATATGTTGAATATCAGCCTGCAAAGGAAAAACAATTGAGCATGTGGTATTTTTTGGTTTATAAAAAAGGCCAAAAGGGTGTTTGTTTTTTTTTTCTCCTCTCCTTCTTCAAAAATTTTGTTTCCTGCTGACTTTTCTTAAATTACACATTCTGGTCTTGTCTACCATGAAGACTGGATAACTTGTGAAATTGACCACAAGAATTAACAGATTGAATGCTAAGTACTGACCAAGAAAGCATCATTTAGTCAAACTGTTTTTAAGATTCTTTAAGTATCAGAGGGGTAGCCATGTTAGTCTGGATCTGTAAAAGCGGCAGAGTCCTGTGGCACCATATAGACTTATAAGATTCTTTAGTTTTCCTTAACACCTGTTTAATTCCAGTAACTAATAGAACTCTAGAGAGAGTTTATTTGTTCAAGATTTAACACTCTTTCCCATCAATTAGTGTTGGAGCTCACAATGCACATGCTCTGTGACCACCAAGGCATCCTCCAGCAAAAGCAGGGAAGACCACACTTTTTAAAAACATAATTTAAATTGGTATTCTATTATTGTTTAACAGTGCAATTAAAACTGATTCATCACAAATAATTTTAAATCAAGTTAATTTGTTTTGAGTTAATCACTTGAGTTAACTGTGATTGACAGCTCTGTTCTAATACATGTGACTTTTAACCATTGAAAAATATAATAATGATGTAATGACATGTGAAGCCACCAGAGGGCAAAAACATGTTTGTTTAAAGCAGGCTGATATCTATCTATATCTTCTGGATTGTTTTTTGTTTGTTTGCTTCCGCAAACAAGACACTTGCCACTGTGCTGGTATTTATGATGAATAATGTTTTTGTAAGTCCACAACATGTCAGACTTTGTTCAGTCAAAAATAATTAGCAGTCTCTTTATTTTAAAAAAAAAAATCCATTCCTTCCTTTCAAGGGTTTGAATTTGATGTGAGATCATAGGTATCTGGTGCATTCCATCCTTTCCCTCTACTAACACGTTTGCATTTTAAAAAATCTCCTGCAGTGCAAATCCTGCATGAAGAAAGGATTGAAATAATGCTGCTGTTAATGCACACACCGTGCTTCTCAAGTGCTGCAGACAATAGGGTGAAATTAATCTAATATTTTTTGCTGTCCTTTGCCACAGTAAAAACATTCCATGCAGCAGAAGCACAGGTGTAATCATACAGTACTTCTGCTAGGGCTGTTAAGGGAGGGAAGGGAAAAAGAGATTTGTATCTTTTTCCCTGATCCCTTTCTCAGCATCACTGGAAGGTTGCTGCAAGAGAGCTCGTTCCCACGGCTCAAGAGGAACAGTTAAGTCAGTCTGACCAGGATCGGATCACTGTTGCTTTGTTCTTCCCTGTGGTGCTATGATAGTTATAGCTATTCATTATTTTATTAGATTCTATTCTATGTAGGTTCTTATACTACTCCTACCATCACAATATCTTAGTTCATTCCCATAGTGCATTAAAGCGCATCTGTTACCTGTGATTTTGTCGGTCTCTCTCACCCTCTTCCCAGGTGGAGAATTGTGTGTGCCGTGCTGTTTTTTGTTTGTTCTGTTAATGTACATGCTGCTCTGTTTATTATTAATAAGGCAAAATCAAAGAAATGTACTTTGCACTGAGAGAGCAAGATGTTTGTCAGGGTCCGTAATTCCATTGGGAGTTTGAACCACCATCTCAGGCTGACCCCTGAGAAAATTCTGTTTCCAGCACAGATAAGCTTTATCATTATGGCAGCAAGTTCCATTCTACCAGAAGGAACAAACTAGTCTTCCACAATCATCTTCTCAGATCTTTAGTCTGTCTTTTAGACAAAGCGGATCCAAACTATTGAGCATGTTGAAGATAAGGATGAGACTTTGAATTTGACTTGATATTCTGTGGGAAGCCACTGTCAAGAGAGGGGGACAAGTCCGATCTGCTCAGAGTTGCCTGAGGAGACATCGTGTATAAGTTGGAGTTTCATGAGGGCTTCGTGGTTAGGTTATCGTATTGCTGTAGTCCAAACAGGAGGTGACAAAGGAGTGAGTGTGTGTGTGTGTAAGAGAGGCCAAATTATTGTGTACTAGGATGGAATGAAGTTTCCTAGCCAACCGGTTTCATAGTTGTTTGATACAGATTGAACGAATCTTCCTTTCTCACTTCTTTCCCTACACAGAAATGAAATCAAACCCTGAATCTATGTGTCTCTGTCTTTCCCGGGGTGCCTTTCTTTTTCCTGACTTCTCAAATTTTCTGAGTCATTATGTGAATTCTCTTTCTTATTGCTGGATTCAACAAGACATCTTTATTTTTAATTTAAAAAATATTTCCCAAAATTTCATTAGTTATAAAAACAGTTGACAGGCAGATGAACCAGAAGAAGTTTGGGTTCTTCTGTTATTCAAAAAGTTCTGATATACCAGAACTACATAGAACCTGATAAAAATTTGAACAGCAATTATTGTCTGCATTAGTGTGTCTTCTGAGAGCTTTTACATTCTTGGGATAAAATCCTCACTTTACGACTCAGGAGCCCTATTAAAAAATATTATAATCACTCACAGTTGAGCCCAATTTGGTGGTTGTACGGCCGCTTGCAACTGATGTAAGCTGGTAGTATAGCCCTTAATTACAGTCCTACCCCATCCCTTGTGTGGCATAGCAATCCTCATGGCAGACTAGGAAACACAATTTGGGCTAGCACATTTCCCTCTGCTTTTCTAATCAAGAATATCTGAAATCACTATACCATTAAAAAAAATTTAAACGACAGAGCAGAGGGATTCACAGGGTAGAAGGAAATTAACATTCTTCTGTCCTGTTCCTACTGTGGTTCACAGAACTAAGTGTGTAGTGTCCCAGTGGAATTAAATAAGTTTTTTTTTCTTTTCACTTTAAAAATTATTTTGGTGAATTACCTGAATGCCAGGTATTGTGGAGCATTAAGATTTACAATATTTGCACTATATGTACTGGAGAAGCTATTCTGAACCCAAGCATTGAAGGCTATTCTCTGGTTCCAGTTAGCAATCTGTACATATCTTGGTGTCCTGGAAGCCTTTCCCCACCCCTCTGACTTGAAAGATTCACTCAGCCCTAATATGAGTCTCTTATTTCGTTTTAAATCTGTGTAGGAAAGGCCACAATAAATTTGCTAGGTGGGCCAGTGGACTTTTCTTTGGCATTCTTCTGATAATTATATCAGAGATTCTACTACGTTTATGCCTTTGCTAGGTACTATATATAAAGGTTAGTGGAGTGCAAATTTCAGCTTTTGATTATTTATACATATCACATTCTTGAAAGTTATATTGCTTTGATTTCTTACAGATAAGCAGTGTAGATAATTAAAACTGAATAGTGAATCCGACATTTGGGCTGGGTTACAGGTATCAAAGCCTAGGTAGTGTTGCATACCGCTCATCTTTGTTTGGGTTATATACATTTGTCATACAACACATTTCAAAGTGGTTACTCTTAGAAGCATTTGCTCCCTGAGAAAAGATTAAAGAAACCTCCCAAACTTTGTTGTTCTGTGTGCCTGAATGCTTTGTGCTGTCATACTAGTTACTAAATTGATATTGGGCATTGGGATGGATTTCTTGATGTGAAGATTTGGGGAATAGTGTGGTGATACAGGGGACTCAAAAAAAATTTTCAATAAGTTGAAGAGGCTTGATTCTTTTTTCACTTCCACTGATTTCATACTGGCATGATTAACTCCATTGACTTCAGTGGGATTGTTCCTAATTTATACCAGTGAAACTGAAATTACAGTTGGATTCAGTCTTTTCTCTCAAGCAACCTTCTAAAGACTTTTTCTCCCAATTTCACATCAGCCTCTGAGGCCCTCTCACAACCACCAAGATGTACCCTCTTCAGCTTTCCTGAGCTAAATCCTTGTTGGGAAGAGGGGGAGTCTGATGTGGGAATTCACTTGTGTGACAGCGTCTCAACATATGCCACTTGTCAGCCCAGGGCTGAAAAGTGTGGCCAAATGACTAAAATAAAACCCTGAAGTATAAACTAGCTATATTAGCACACCATTAACATAGAGTATAGGTGCTACTATTTTAAGAGAAACTGCTGCAGCCACTATAAGTTTTCATTTTGATAAATACTGTCGTGAGCCATGCATGAGTTCAGTAAGGTGATGAAGTTTTGTCAGTTGTAGGAGCTCTTGATTTAACTCATGTAGATATCTGGTGCAATCTGAAAAATGATAAATTGTGGCAGGCTACAAAATTCATTTAATTTTTTTTTTTTAAGAAACAAGAGGAAGATAGTATGATTTAAATGTCAAGCTTTGGATGTGTGACCCGGATTACTGTAATTAAACATGCAGAACAAACTGGATTAAGAAGGTTAAATAAGATGAAAACTTTGTTTTTTGAGCATTCACAAAAGAACTACAAGGTACCATAAATATCTAATTTACATTTAGCATATGTTTGTTTCTTTCATAGAGTTAGTACTCCTCCAAAATAATTCAATATAGTAAGTACACACTGCAAAATAAACAGCGCAGACGTTTCCAACAGAATCACTGGTTACCACAATCTTCCACTTACTACTTTGGAACCAACAGTTTTGGAACCCAATAATTTGCATGTATTTATCTTCACCTTTTTCTGCCCTAATTTATTCACTTTGAGCTGATAAAACTTGATCATTCAGTGAAGAAATTTAAGAAAGTTGTTTAACATTGACTATAAGAAACAGTGGTAGCTATTTTTTTTTAAAAAGTCTTAAATATTTGTTTTTATGTTAAGCAATTGCCTAAAAGACACAAAATCAACTTTTAATTTGGGATTTTAGTATTACTTTTGTAAAATGAACCCTGTATAAATGTTTAGAAAGTTTAAATACAAATCACTTCCCAACCACAATAATCAGACAGCATTTTTTTCTTTAAAACAAAACATCATCTGCAGCTTAATTTATGAAAGCAACTTTAAAATTCTAGGGTTGACTGGTGCATAAAAATTATCGCAACTTAATCAGATCTTAACTTAATCAGTGAGTTATAGTATAGATTGAATTAAGAAAAAAATCAATGGAGTATGTTAATCACTTCTATTTTAAATTCAGTGTGTTCAAAGTGTGGCCCATGAGTGATATGTGGCCCACAGTCATGCTTACATGATGATTACAGACTAAAGACAAAGCTAACTATTGCCAGTTTAACTACCTACAAAATTCTGTTTAACTACCTACAAAATATAACTCCTTGCAAAACATTTTTTAATTTTTTTTCTCTGAAGTGGATGTGGCCCTTGTTTGCTCTTGACTTAAGGTGTGAAGTACAAATATCTAGGCACCATCCTACCCCAGGGCGGGAGATGGAGGACAGAGAGGAGCACATAAGGACAAACATAACTGCACATGCTTATAACAAGATCTTAAAAGCCCATATCACATCTCTTTTTTTTCAGCTAAAATAATTTTCTGTGATATGCATGTGTATTAGATGGACTTGCATTGCACATGCTGATCAGCAGGAATTACTAGTCTGTTTGTGAAACCCTAGCTCTTTGGGATTTATTTTATATTGCTTTGATTTTCGTATAATTAACAATATATGAGATCAGAGTCATAAGGATAAAAATATCTGAAATGTAATCTTAAAAATACTTTATAATTCATAGTTCTTTTCAAAGTTCTCAGTATGGTAAAAGTAAAGTTGTCTGGCACTATCATGTAAGCATTCTTGAACTTTGTACATATTCAGTGATTTTGTGTCTGTGACTTACTAATTGTCATTTTATTTATATCAAGTATCAGAAAGAAGCTGGGATGTATATTAAACGATGTGTTAAGTTGCATAGGAATCTTTTGGTAAACTAGAAAAAATGACTATTTCATCTATACTACTCTAACACTGCTCCCATAATACAGACTAACACTATATAGACTAACACGGCTACCACTCTGAAAACTGTCACCATGCAAGGTGCCACAAGGATTCCTCGTTACCCTATACTCTGTAACTCACACTCTGTTAAAGGAACAGAAAGGTTGTACAGGTAACCTCAGTTCTAGCATTTCCTAATTTTTGATTGCCTGACTTTGCAACCTTAGGGTTGTTTTCAGTTAGGTATTTAAAAAAAAAAAAAAAAAAGGCAAGCTGAAAGAAATTCCATCAAGTGGCATTATATTGATATCCACATGATTCACCACCAGGGCTAGAACCTCTAGATCTCCTGCACAGATCTCTGCCACTTGAGCTAATAGAGTACAGTAGCAGTAGAAAGTCGTTGCGCTTTTGGGGTTATGTCTGTGTCTCCATTCTGATTTTGTGAAAAACATGCTGTTTTTAGCCTCCAGTTTGAGTGGGACTTTGGTTAATTCCTTTGCTGTATACTGTAATGTCAGCTGTAATTAATTCCTTTGCTGTATACTGTAATGTTGGATTGTGACATCACTCTTGTACTACGAGGGCCTGGTACCTACGTGTCTCATCCTGAATGAGAGCCATTAAGGGGCCATCAGTTTCGAACAGCTCTCCCTTATAGAAAAAGGGGATTTATTAAAGAGAGTGACCAAGCTAAAGAAAATGGCTTCTCCCATTTTGATGCTAGGAGGCTGGGACTTTAGCCACCTGACTGGGGTTTTGGAGCTGGTCAGTGAATCACCTGAGAGTGGGGACTGAAACTTTATGTAAGGGCAGGGTTTGCTCCAGACTAGTGCTCTCACCAGCTAAACCTTGCCAGGAAACAGATGGAAGAGGGCAAGAGAAGTCTATCCACATGACACACGGACACTTAACCTTGCCTTTGTTACCTCCAGGACTGAGTGTTTGGCTTACGATAGGGGTCCACTGAAGAATTTGGAAGCTTTGGTGAGCTTTGGTGACCCCCTGGGTACATTCTTGCCCGTGCCACTGTGCCTAAACTGCTATTTTTAGTGCACTGGCTCAAGCAGAGCTAGCACGTGTCTGTCTACCCCTCCCAGCTGCTGCGTAAATGTACCCTTAGAGGCCTAGAGCTAGAGACAGTATGTAGTGTCTGCCCAGACCCAGCTGGCTTGGAACCACATGGGATTCAAAGAGAGGGTCCAGATACAACAAGACTGGTTATCCATAAGGCATACTTTAAGAATAAAAAATACATAACAGATCTGACTGTGTGGACAGCACTAGAGTGGGATGAGACACACACTTTACCCATGGGTTTTACAGCTGTTTATTAACAACAGAGGAATGATGAGTCTCGGATATCCTGGTACCCATCCACACTTGGGATGGGAATGTGTTCCAGTGATTACAGAACCTTCTGTCTCATCCCTTCCAACCTGTCCCTGTCTGAGTCCTATATTTCTCATCAGCACTGGCTCCTTTCCTGGACAGTAACAGTCTCTACTCCTTAAGCTTCTCATCTCAGTCCCAGTCTCTGCTAGCTGATTCTAGCCTCCCTTTTTTCCTCCTCTTCTCCCGGATCCCCGTGTCCTTGTCCGGCTAGTCCCAGTCCAGTGATTAATGCAAATGAGTACAGTAGCCCTGTTTATTCTAATATTAAATTCAATTCATTTTACACTGTTCTTATGTTTGTTCAGAATATTGGAAGGGTACGTTAGATCAGCACAGAGGAGGATGTTGGGTGAGGCAATTGGGCCGAGGAATAGTCTGGCTGCTGGAGAATGGTTTAAGATTTAAAAAAACAAAAAAACCCTAAAAAACAGGATTAGGGCTGTTGATTAATTGCATGCTGAACTCGCGATGAACTAAAAAAAGTAATCATGATTAAAAAAATTAATTGCTCGTAATCGCAGTTTTAATCGCACTGTTAAACAATAGAATACCAATTGAAATTTATTAAATATTTTAGATGTTTTCCTACATTTTCCAATATTTGATTTCAATTTACAACAGAGAATACAAAGTGTATTGTGCTCACTTTATATTATTATTTTTGATTACAAATATTTGCACTGTAAAAATGATAAAGAAAATAGTATTTTTCAGTTCACCTCATACAAGTACTGTAGTGCAATCTCTTTATCATGAAAGTGCAACTTACAAATGTAGATTTTTTTTTTTGGTTGCATAACTGCACTCAGAAACAAAACAATGTAAAACTTTAGACCTACAAATCCACTCAGTGCTACTTTTTGTTCAGCCAATCACTAAGACGAGCAAGTTTGTTGCCTGCTTCTTATTTACAATGTCATCTAAAAATGAGGGCAGGTGTTTGCATGGCTGTCCTTTCACTTTGTTTTTCCCTATGGGGAACTCAGATCCTGGATAGGCATTCCAGGATCTACCAGGTTTAAACATTGTCTTTCATGCTGGGAGGCGATCCTAGTGAGAGATGGGCTTTCCTGGTGTGTCTGTTGCCTTGGGGAGTCCCATGCTCCTCAAAAGTGTCATCTCTGGCTGGCCCTAAAGTTGAGGGTCAGAGAGGACTGTGAGATTAAATTATGTCTCCTCATTATGGTGAGTTTATACCTGGCCAGGTCCTCCCCTCCCCATACACCGGTGTCCCAGCAAATCAACCACCTCTACCTCATTGGTGCAGCACTCTCCTACAGCCCCCAAGTGGAATACTCAAGGATCATCTAAAAAGGACTCCATGGAATGGTTTTAAAGCTCCTCTGATACGGAACCTACCTCAGAGATCACAGTCCGTAGTTGAGAAAACTGCTTTGGCACCCACTAGTCTCTGGCTTGATACCCACGAGGCTGCAGGTTCCTCAGGTACTGTGAGCAGTAGCAAACCCAAAGACTCTAGGAATTCAGGCTCTGGAAGATCTCCGGTACTATCAGGAGATCAGAGCGGCAAGGAGAAAAAGACCATCTTCTCTAAATCAGTGCTGATAGAATCTGCCAGGCCCTCAGTACCTAACACTTCGGTACCATAGAAAACCATACACCTAGTGGTCAGTCCTCAGAATATGTAAGACCTATGGTACTGTTGGCTCCTTCTGCCACAATTACTTCTGACCAAATGACTGTATTGGTACTGCAAGAGAGAGATTCTCTCAGGACTTGGTGGTAATCTGAATCCCCTTTGTTTGGCACTGATCCATTCTCAGTACCGAGGACCTCTGTCTCTAGGTATTTGTCTGGTGCTGTTGGAGTCACCGCCTATTTCTACAGGTGCCCTGCCTCTTCCAAGTGATGATGATGATGATGGGAACTTCTCTTCAGTCTCTCAAATATCAGTACACATTTCTCCCCTTTTCCCAGAGTCAGAACATCCCCAGGAAAGATACCTTCAGACTTCATCCCAATGCTATGGACATCCCCGGGTGCCCCCACCCATGCCATTTGGGTCCCTTCATTGACCATACTATGGTCCCTGGGCAGCTTACCAACAATAATTCTCCAAGGCATCTAGTACTACTCGCCATGATAAGGGCAAACAGTCCCTCACCATCCTCACACTCTAGAATGCCTTATCCACAGGAAGAGTCCTTTGAATAGCAGGAAGCAAGGATGGATGAGGAGGTAAACCCGCCAAACAACTTTTCTTCCTCATCCCCAGATTAAGCCATTATGCCTCCTCCACCATCCCTGGCTGATGACTTAAAGCAGTTCCATGACCTCATTAAAAGGATAGCAGACTCTGTACAGATACCACTCAAGGATGTTAGAGAGTCACAGCATTTATTGCTTGACATTTTTCACACATCATCATCTGCCCACATTGTGCTACCTGTTAATGAGTCTCTGCTAGACACTTCAAAAGAAATTGGATACAATACTACCCATTTGTAAAAGGGATGATAAAAAGTATTAAGTCCCCTCCAAGGATTCAGAATTTTTATTTTCTCATCAGCTCCCATGTGGTTGATGCTGTTAACAGACATGGAAGGCAGCACCACACAAAATCGATGCTGTATGTTAAAGATCAAAAGTGACTTTACTGGGTCGTAAGTCATATTCATTGGCTACTCTACAATTTAGAATAGTCAATTACCAGCTCCTCATGGCGAATATAACCATACCAATTATTCCAAGTTTAATTCCTTCATTGAGCACCTTCCACCAGAGCAGAGAGAACAATTCTAGGCTGTCATCACAGAGGGTCAGCAGCCTGTCAGAACATCCCTGCAGGCCTCTCTGGATGCTGCTGATATAGCTGCTTGATCTTGTCAGTTTTTTGCTGGAGCAGGAGGTGTTGGCTTTTTGACCATTGGCTGTTGATGTTATGACATATCAGTTATATGGGATTCAACTGAAAACCATTATCTTTTAGTAATTTTTATAATTTCTTGTTGCAGTAACATAGCTTTCTTTCCAGGGCATTTTTATTTTCAGGTTTATGTGGACAATAAATAAAATGAATCTATATGTAGCAACCAGTTGTTTATCATTAATATTTTCTTCCGTGAATTGCATTCTATGCTTGATGTGTGAGCATGTTTCAATTGACTCTGAAAGTTAGCAAATGTATCCAGATAATGTAGAGCACAGAGCAAAAATGGCTCATATCCCAAGCCAGCAGCACATTTCACTGATGAAACAAAGTATTGTGTGTTTACAAAGGTAATAACACAATTTCCTCTGACAGGGAGGCCTAGACGCAGAAAGTGGGATAGCAGAAATTTCCAATACAGGGTTAAAAGGCATAGGACACTTTAGAAAGTATGTAATTGGTTATAACTGTGAGTTTGAATTAATTTATGTTCAGGAATCTATATGATCATTTTGGTGGTCCAGCAGCACTCCCTTGGCAGCATCTACATAACAAAATGCTCTTATTGGAGTATAGTGAGATTTGTCTATTTGAGGTAGATTTCTATCATCTATCAAGTGAAATTGTTATACCAGTCTTTGAATTAATGTGCAGTAATGTTTGACCTCCACAAATTATTTATTCTAAATAAATATGGTAATTTAGTGGAAAAGGGACCAATCGGGGTCTGATCCCATGATGTGCTGAGCCATCCTCAATTCCCATTGAACTTAATGGATAGGCAAGTGTGCTTCAGAACCTTTATAGGAAAAGAACCAAGGATCTTAATGTATTGTGTTAATCCAGTCTCATGTAACTGATGCTTGCGGTGATTTTCATTGGTGATGAAGCCAATCCCCCACTACACTTTCCTGCTTTGTCTACACCAACCTTTTTTCTGAAATAATGTCTCAATATTGTTAATGCTGGCTCAGCTCCACTGGTGGGAGCCCAAGAATAGGTCAGGCTCAGCTGGCCACGGGGTTTATACCACCATGTCATGTAGATCTTTGTGGTACAGGGCTGGACAACACAATGTTTAAAAATGCCAGTGGCCACCTGCAACCTGGCCTATGGTAGGCTCCCACTATTCCAACCACTGTAGGAGCTGCACTGGTATAACAATGTTAGGAAAACTTTCAAAGAACAGTGTAGACAGAGGTAGTCCCTCTGTTCTGCCCCGTTATGCTAAAATACCTGGCGATGTTGCCGTCCTTTTCATTGAAGTTTAGGTTGGACATTAGGAAAAACTTCCTAACTGTCAGGGTGGTTAAGCACTGAAATAAAATGCCTAGGGAAGCAGTGGAATCTCCATCACTGGAGATTTTTAAGAGCAGGTTAGACAAACACCTATCAGGGGTGGTCCAGATAATACTTAGTCCTGCCATGAGTGCAGGGGACTGGATTAGCTGACCTCTTGAGGTCCTTTCCAGTCCTATGATTCTATGCAATAACCCAGAGGGACACTGGGCATTGTTGTGACTTTTTTGATTTAGTCAGTAGAACTAGCAATCAGACAAAAAGTCTGTCTAGCTTTTACTATGTTGCAGCCAAATTCTGCCGTAAGAGTCACATTACGGAATTCAGAACAGCAACATAAAAACACAATGGAAGGGCAGAAACTGGCCTCTGGTTGTAGTAGGACCCTCACAATGAGCTGGTGCTGAGAGCGTGCGGAGTCGGTCGGTGCTGTGCCCGTCTCATGAAACAGGTCATGGTGTCCGACACCATCAGGTGTCTACACGGAACACATCACGGGACACCGTCAGTATCAGGTTGAGTAATCGAGAATGCTGGTCAGGGAAACAACCCACTTCCTTCCCTGACGAACCAAGGGACGCAACTCACCCATGTACTTATTCACTACACCAATACTGACTTGGACTCTAAATACATTCTATGGGTGACATACCTGAGACCACTTATCCACTGACGTTTTAAAAACTCCCATACCCCAATCTGGGTCTGTGCTGGTTATGTATTATGTATGTATCCTGTGAACCTTGTAACCAATACTTGTAATCCCTTATAACTTGAGCCTGACCCCAGATGTACAGTACTTTCCCTCTTAACTTGTGTAAATTTAATTTTAAACATTAGCTGTAATAAAATATTTCCTTACCTGAGACCTTAGTTCTTCCTGTGCTGCTGACACATTGGGCAGTCAGTTCTTCCATTGACTAGTTGC